>NC_091744.1:78824960-79067460 GCF_043380555.1 Nothobranchius furzeri
GGGCTGCTTAGCCAAGTGGGCTGCTTGCACAGCTTGGGCCAATACTACTCCACAGTTGGTGATCTGCAGAACATTAGCTACATGGTAACCCGAAGCTAACAGAGTTTTCCCAAGTGTTTTTAGCAAGAAAAACATAGTAGAGCGATGATGCAGGAGTTTTTTTTTACCGCGTTAGCATGTCGCTAATGTCCCGCTGATCTCCACCCAAAGAGAATGAGCTGATCTGGAAGGCCAGGGCTCTCAGTCGCAGCGGTCTGGCCCTGCTTGTAATTTAACAGTCCCAGTCCATATTAGATCTCACATACGGCCTAGAGACGAGTCTGCTGCCGGCAACACCCCCCACCTCCACCACTCTCCCAATGGGGAGGGCCAACTGAGGGCCGATGATTCGCAAAAATGCCAGGGTCGAATTTTGGTCCCAGTCCACCCCTGATCCTTAGGCCACCAGATCCCCTCAATATCTTGGCTGCACTCTGAAATCCTGTCCATCAAAGCTATGAACAGAATCCGTGACAAAGGGCAGCCTCTGCAGAGTCCAACTCTCACCAGAAATGGTCCCAACTTACTTAGATATTTCCACATTACTAAAAACTGTCAAAATGTTGCTGAAAATGAAGAAAATGATGCCCAATTGTTGAAAAATATGCAATGCCATATTAGACACTGTTTCCTTCCACTGAAGCCCATCAGGACCAAATGCATTTACTCATTCGTAAAAAAATGGTTACAAAGTCTTCACCTCCCATAAATGTCGTAGTTTACATTTTTGTTGTTGTTTCACATTTACCTCTTTGCTTGTTGCCAGTGATGAAAGAAAGTCTGATGCGCCTTACATTTTGCTGGAGGTTGATCTCCAAAGGGTTTTTGACCCTAGTGGCCATCCGTTGGTAAGGTCTCACACAAACACAAAAATGCTGCTTGCTTGCAATGATTCAGGTGTGTATTGGCCTCCATCACCAGGGAAAATACACATAGTCACTTTAAAATACTGCTCTTTGTGTTTAGAACCTTGAACCGTTTTGCACCCTCCTACCCATCAGACCTGCTCACTCTTTACGTACTGGTCAGCTGACCTCTTGCTACTCTGCACTCATTTAATGAACTATGAAGCAAGGGGGGAGGCGGGCTTCTGTGTAGGTCACACCTGTGCTCTTGAATGCATTACCTCTATTTAGACAGTCTTCATTCATTACTGTCTTTAAAAAAAGGCTGAAGACCCACTTTTATATCTTGATTTTTGGACAGTGACTCCATTTCATGTTTGTTTTTTGATGTTTTTTATTGACTGTTATCGGTTTTGGCTGTTGTCCTGTGCAACACTTTGGTCAGCTCTCATGCTGCTTTTAAATGTGTTCTAGAAATAAACTGTTTTGAAGCTTATAGAGAGAGGTAGTAGACCCACAAGGCAGAAGATAAAGATGCAAAACGTGAGTTTTGAATAATATGTCCCTGTCAGGACCTGCCCTCCTCCTTTGTCTGAGTAGCAGCAGAATAAACACCAGAAAACTAAAGCAGTTAAATTCATTAAAATCTAATTAAAGTCAGGACCATCATTGAGGTAATTATCATGTGAGGAGGAGGACACCTGATGATGATGATGGTGATGATGCATCCAACGGGATGTCATTAATTAATTCATTCATTCATTAATTCATTCATTTATACACTCCACTACAAGCACACTTAGAGCAGTGTAATGTAAATGGAGAGTCTGAAATCAAATGAAACATCTCAGCAGAAACATTAAAAATTTAAGCTGATCAGAAAATATAAATATGAAATATTAAACCAGAGATCAAAGGCAGCTTAATCAGTGTGAGGCTATTGGTTGCATTCCCCAAAGACACTATTAAAGGGAAAGTAGGCAGTTTTGACTTGCTTTTAGCACCCCCAGTGTCCGCTTGTAAATCCAAAATATGCTGTGTGTGTGTGTGTGTGTGTGTGTGTGTGTTTGTCTTTTAACTCATTCACTGCCATTGACGACAAAAGTCGTCATTTTAAATCCAACCGTTCACTGCCAATGACAAGATGTCATTGGCAATTTTTTTTTACTGTGTGGGCGTCGGAACGAGCCCCCGCACCGTGAGAACAAACATTCCAGCTCCAAAGCCGATCTTATGTATGTCACACGTCACGTGATCAGGAAGCAGAAAATCCATGTGTTAGGAGATCCCTTTGGGCCGCTGCTGTAAAAAAAGAGAGGCTCGAACCAGAAAAGCTTCTGCCGATCACAATTCGACGACTGATTATGAAAGAACGGATAACGCTCGAAATGCGCAGATTCTTCCTGATGTAAGAGGTGAGTCTACTCTTTTTTTGTTAGTTTTGGCATTGCCATCATCCTAGCACGCAACGTTCTGTAACTCTTAAAAAAACAGTGAAAACGCTGAAAAATGCTGGCACCGAAGGGCTTTTTTGATCAGGAAACGGCTGGCAGTTAATGAGTTAATCAAACAGCTGAGACATCTCTCTGCGTTCCTTAGAGTCTACAGTCGTCATTCATCACAAAATAAAAACTAAATCAGCTGTGTTCATGATCTAAAACGTGCTGGAAGCAGACTGCAGCGCCAGGTATGTCAGCTCCATTTTTTCTAAGTCCAACAGACCAGACTGGCAACGGTGAAGTTGCAAGTAGAATGTTCTGGCCACAGGAGGCGATAGGGGCTGAGTGACCTTTCATTAACCCTGCAAAGGTTCATTTTAGCACACACTGACTCAGGAAAATGATTTTAAAATATGAAAAAGTTGCAACGCATCCCTTTTAAGAAGGCTGCTTCCAGCCTTTTTCATCCACACACTACAGTAGGTGTCAGTCTGGTTACCGGAGAAAACCAAGGGGAAATTCAACAAGCTGCAACGACACTGAAGAGGCAAAAACAAAGGGAGGGAGCCAGTGTGGTTCTCTGCTTCATCTCCCACCAGTGGAGCTGTGATTAGGGAACAACAGACAACGATGAGTATTGATCCATTCTCAGATGGCTCCGGAACAGGAGGCCAAGAAAATGACAGAAACATCCTATGTTGCTTCCTCAGCTTTAATACTTGTGTAAGGAGAAGGAGGGTGAACTCTAAGTGGAATCTTGGAGACGAAAAGACGACCAAAAAGATGAAATGTCTAAATGTGATGGTCTATTAGGTTTTGAAATGAATTTGCTTATCTCAGACCGGAATTCCTTTCCCGTCTTTCACCATCCCTCTTTATCTTCTTTAGCAGGACTCGATACATGCTGGATTAAATTAAATCTTTACGCTGGCGGGTCAGAAAAGGATTCAGCGTTTAGTTTAAGGGTCCTCGCGGGCCTCAGCTGGATGACTTTCATTGCTACAATATTAAACAGCACCATTCCTCATAACCTGGAAAATCTAAGTCAAAACTGAGCTGAGGTGTAGACGGTTCTCGTGCAGATGGTCAGGGGATGTTATCCAGCGGTCACCGGGAGAGGCAGACAGAAACAGAGGTTAGATGAAGAAGAACAGATGAGCTGATTAAATGTGACAGGAGCAGTGTCCTCTTCCACTGCAGAACAGAGAGTTCCAAATGAAAATCTATTAGGCACGCTGCTGGCAGCAGACCTTCACGGGCCAGAAGAGACCTCTGGACAGTAAAACACCAGGAGACCGTGGTGCATTCAAAGTCACATGCGTACAGTCAGGCATGCACACACCCCACACAAACAAGTGATATTCTAAATCAAATTCACTCTTTGAAATGCACGATTAAGGTGCGGATTAGCTTGCTGCTCATGCCTGAAACAATCTTTAAGTTGTCTTTTCAAGACATTCACTGAGGTTTTTATTAGAAATATCCTCATAGACCTTTATTTGAATGCCCAAACTATTGTATATTTGTCTTCAGGGACCTTTCTTTAAAACCAATAACTTTATTTGACGTTACACTTTTCTCTGGGAGGCTTATTTGAAGGCTGAACATTCATGTCTAGTTGAAATTGTAATTTTATTTGTGACCCTTTGCTCAGAAATCCTGTGGGATGGCTAAATCAAAAGATTAAATAAGACAACAAAGACAAGGAAAAGATTATAGATTTGTGTCAAGGTTCAGTGTTGGGAATTTCCTTTGCAGAAAGTAATATCAAAAAATATTTTAAAAAATAACAAATGTATTCAGTTATTGAAAGTTTAGCAGTCCGATTTGCTAAACTTTAATGAAAAGGTTTACTTAAACGGTTTTAATTTTTATCTTTATAAATTTTCCTGATAAGCAGGTTTTGTGATTTTTCTATTTATTTTAACCCTATAATGCCATTTGTATCATATTACATGAGATTCTGAGACCTCTATCTCATCAACATGATTAACACTTTCCTTAAAAACCTGTTGTATATAATCTGATACATGTATTCTGCCCCCCTGGTGGGTTAATTAGCCATTACAGGCAGCTAAAGTTTAGTTTTGGTCATTTCCAACATGGCTGCTCCCGGTAAATGATGCATTTGCATTTTTCAGGATAATCATTGCTAATTTTTGATAAGATACAGTAAGAACAACATCAGAATTCTAAGTATTTTTTAAATAAGTGTTTTATCTATTGAAAAAGTGCATTTTTGTTAAGTAATTCATTCTTTATATTTCAAATTAACCGTGTTAAAATGTATGTATCACATTTGATTCTGCAAGTATAAAATATGCTTTTTCCCTGAATTGACACTTTTCTAATTTTATCTACATAATACTAAAATACAATTACACATTATTTTGATGACTGAATGAATCTAATCAATCACTGAAATATATTTCAAGTATTTCCACAATAACAGTCCCTCTGGAATATGTCTATATTGGCCTATGTGTCTATTTTAGACGTCAAAAAGACTTGAGGGAGAAGAGAGAAAAAGAAAATACATTGAAAATATCATCATCATGATGATGGATGGTAATACAAGTGACATAGAGCAGTTGGCAGAAGATGAGGATGAGGATGAAGAATGGACTCTACAGGAACATGCGTGAAAGTTCAGATAGCTCTGATGAGGAAGACGATCAAGAGGAAAGTGTAGCCAGGACAAGCACAGACGTTGAGGTTCCCACCACACAGGACACAAGCAGAAATGAGTCAGTGAAAGGCAACGCAAAAAGGAGAGAATATAGATGGAAAAAAAATACAATGTCAAGCTCCATCTGTTGGTTTTCTTGGATGTGCTGATGAAGGCACAGAGGTCAGGTGTGACTGGACACCATACATGTATTTCAAACAGCTTGTCACCGAAGAAATGTTACGGGAAATTGCCGAACAAACAAACCTGTACAATGTCCAAAAACAAGGCAGGTCAGTAAACACAAGCGCCAAAGAGATAGAGCAGGTTCTAGGCATGCACCTGCACATGGGGTTAGTGCAGATGCCCAGTGTGAGAGCCTACTGGGAGATGGAGGCAAAGTTCCCTGCGGTTTGTGATGTGATGTCTCGAAATCGATTTCAGAAATTGCTGACGCTTATTCGTTTTCAAGACAACCTCACTGTCTCTGACGATGCAAAGAAAGATAAAGTGTGGAAGCTCAGGCCATGGTTACAAAAACTGCAAAACATGCCTGCAAAAACCTCACAAATGGGGATTCAAGATATGGGGACGTGCTGGACAAAGTGGCTTTCTTTATGACTTTGATGTTTGTCAAGGTGCAGAAAATCCAGAGAGAGAAAAGTTTGAAGTTGGTGTTACCGGAGAAGTTGCGCTGAGAATGACATCAACACTTCCAACAGGAAAAAAATATCACAAGGTCTTTGCAGACAACTACTTTTCATCAGTTCCCCTGGTGCGGTGCCTAAAAGAGAGAGGAATCCATTACGTCGGTACGATCCGGATGAACGGGTGAAAGACTGCAACATGATGGATGAAAAAGAACTGAAGAAAAAGGGAAGAGGCTCAGTGGACTTTAGAGTGAACCAGGACAACAACATCATTGTAAGATGGTATGATAATAAACAAGTCAACCTGATTTCCTCTTTTTTTGGCATTGAACCTGAGGGGAATGTGAAACGCTGGGATCGCAAGTCCAACACTCACATAACGGTTCCCAGGCTAGCGATTGTTGAAACTTATAAGTTTATGGGAGGTGTTGATCTCCTTGATATGCTGTCCACACTTTACAAGTTCGGCTTCAGATCCCAAAGATGGTGCATGTATGTCTGGTGGCACACTGTTACAGTGGCAGTCATCAACGCATGGAACCTCTACAGAAGAGACCAGAAGAAGCTTGAGCCCCAGGAGAACGTGGCTTTGCGAAGGTTTCAGGCTTTGGTTGCTACTTCTCTCACAAGTGCAGGAAAGGCCAAGTGTGGTAGGCCACTATCCTCAACTGAGGCGACTCCTACACCGCCCCGTAAAAGGCTGCGCTGCAATGTACCTCCTGATGTGAGAAAGGATGCGATTGGCCATTTTCCTGCACTGGAAACCCAATAGAGATGCAAGCTCTGCACAGGCAATCACTTTTCACATGTCTACTGTGGAAAGCGTAAGGTGCATCTTTGCCTTAACAAGGAAACAATGTTTTTCTGCCTACAACAATGTGAAATGAAAAGGCTGTAAAAAGTGTTAAGTGAAAAAAAAATTTGAAAAAACATGTTCCATAATTGTAAAACGTTATGGACAATTTTATTTTTTTTGTATAGAATGAACATTAATGTTAACAAAAAGTTGCCAAAGACACCCACTGTATCAAATGCGATACAAAAAATATCTCGTAAACGACATGATTTTGCAAAAAAAAAAAAAAAAAAGTGGATTTTGTTATAAAGGTCAATAAACATCTCAGTTCCAAAAAAATCAGAATTTTCTGGCTATTTTTTGATGGGTTGGGCCTTGTGACATGCAGAATCTCACTTTGTGTTTCTTTTTTTGCTGATCATTAAAATGTTAAGTATAAATATAAAGTATTTTTTTATTTGTATGAAAATAAAAAATACCTAACGAACCTTCAGATTCATGGCCCAGCTGGTTTTGCTTTATTTATTAATATAACATTTATATGACTCTGAGACTCAGCTTGATTATCGATAATGAGCTCTGGTCCTGTGTGTTTATCTAATCACTTTCCAATTGGATCTGCCTGATTAACTCGCCAATCAGTTATGACCGAGGCATCAGATAAGATAATGGCAGCAGAGCCCTGAATGTGGGCGCTGCCCTTCCATCAAGGAGCAACCTGGGAGTTGTTCTAGCATACACAAGAACCCGTTTTGGTTTTTAGGTATTGTTTAGACGGCTTAGACCGCTGGAGGATGCACTGACCACTTTCCACACTCGTCTACTTTCTTCTACAATCTGCTCTTTAACTGTATTATTTCCTGCTATTTCAGCTGTTAAATTTATTTTTTCTCTAAGTGTTTTTCTCCCCAGAAGAAGCTACAATGATGTTCTGCTGAGCTGTGGTGGCCTCATGGAGGGGGCTATCGGCTAGCACACTGCTGCTAACCACTTAAACATTCTCCCTCTCCTGATAATAACATTTTACTCTCTCTGACATTGAATGTGCTACTACTAGTTTACCCGTTTAAGTATAGATTCACTCGGATAAATACAATTAAGTTTATCTCTCACCAAATAGAATATTTATGAAGAAATCACAATTTAACCATAGAAACACTACTTGGTATATATGTTGTGTGTGTGGATGTGTGTTTGTGTGTGTGTGTGTGTGTGGATGTGTGTGTGGGCTGGTGTTAATGTTTATGTTTATTTATTTAGCAGACGCTTTTATCCAAAGCAACTTACAATTTATAACCTATAGGCCATGTTGTGATCTGTGGGGGAAACCGGAGTACCCGGAGGAAACCCACGCATGCATGGGGAGAGCACGCAACTCCACGCAGAAAGGCCACAGCTGAGTTTTGAACCTGCGACCTTCGTGCTGCGAGGCATCAGTGCTAACAACTGCGCCACCATGCAGCCCACAGATCAGCCTCGCAGATCAGCAAGTCCTGCTATCGCTGCTTCCAGTAACAAACATTAAAAGATAAAGATCTTGATTTTAGGCTATTAAGTAAAGGTCAGCTTTACTCGTGTTTTAATACATTTGCAGTGGTCTATAGTAGAAATCAATACCTTGTCAGTTGCACACTAGGGAAAAAAAGCTCTGGTGCTCCTGCATGAGGACATTCAATTCAGCTGGAGGACAAAGGTAGGGGTGTGTAATCGTAAGTACCTCAATACGATTCGATTCGATTGTTAAACGATTACCACTTTGACCCTTATTTTAATGCATTTTGTCACAGTTTAGTTTATTTTTCTCACGTCAAAGCTTTTTGACACTTTCACATGAACTCAACACGCATTATTTCAAGTTAACAAATACCTGCAAGAAAAGAGTTGTTTTACCTTTTTTTGCTGACGTTTCGACTACTACTGCAGTCTTCTTCAGAGCTTGCTGCCGTTGCCACAGTGGTAAGGGGGAGGAGCCAAAGCAAATTTGGGCATGCAATAAATAAATAAAAATGGGTCCATTTTTTTTCGAGTTACTTTGCCATGGTAACTCAAAATGCTGAGAAAAACCCCAGCCTGTGCACCTCCCAAGACCGAGTGGGTCGATTACATGTTTGTGTTGGGGGGTACACATTTCTGATTGGGCTGCAGATGAATATAAAAAAAGAGGCCACCGAGTTGGAGAACATTAATGCAGGCCTCTAAAACAACAACACAATCAGGTTCACAGAGACACACACACTTACAACAAAACACTGATTGAATTTCAGCTCTGAAAACACAGTTATGCACAGACGAAATACAATATCCCAAATGGCAAACTAACATCAGTAATTAGTGATTAACTCCTTTTGAGTGAACCACAGCCTTTGTTCAGCAGAGCTCTCTGCACAGCTTGTTTCCTGCATAAGATTTCTTTTGTGTGAATCATGAATCACAAGCACAGTTTCTAAAAGAAGCAAAAACACACGCACCCAATATCACAAATAGGTCAAAGTACTTACGCACACAGCGACATGCTGAATGCAGAAAATTGAAGAGCCTTCAGTCGGTATGCCATGAACAGAAACAAAGTGAGTACACTCTGTCTGAACTACTTGCATGTGATTAACAGCTGAGGTGAGAGAGGGAGGGAGCCGAAAACATGCAAGAGTGAGAACTTGAAAAAGGAAATGTATGGGAGGAGATGACGAGTGGATGGTAAAAATAAAGAGATGGAGTGATGAGGGCAAACGATGGAGTCAGATGAAGGACATGAGAGGAGGAGGAAGTTAGATGTGCAGCAAAAATGGACTCGGGAGTGTTTGTGGACATCAATTTTCCTGTTTAACCTTTGTCTCTCTCACACACACACACACACACACACACACACACACACACACACACACACACACACACACACACACACACACACACACACACACACACACACACACACACACACAGCCTTCGTGGTCATACAAGGACCAAGAGTGGCTGAGGTTGCCGTGGCAACATCCCACCAGAATGGTAATTACAATTAACATCCCATCTAAATGACCACCTCTCCCTCCTCACCCCCTGTCTCCTGGGTAATTACAGACTTCAGCTCAGCTCACCCAAAAGCACTGTGGTTGGCCTCCTTACATTTTACTGCTAAATAATCCCGTCTGGAAACAAAAGAGACAAAAAGAAAAGAAACTTTCCTCCAGGCTAAAAGGCTGTTTCATTATGTTATCACCCACATTAAAACCAATATGCACTGCACATTTGTGCAATGAACTGTTGAGGGAAACCCGTTTTCTATCCATAAAGCAGCAGATGACAACCGAAGGCTCATTGCATTCTATTTAGATGCTGCGTTATTCAAACATGGGCTGTCGTGTAAATATTAGACGTGCTCTGCTACGTATTGCACCTGCAAAATGAAAGCAGTCTTCTCGAGTTCTTTGATACAAGCATATGCTCTCCCACAACCACTCGTCTCTCGGTTACGGAAGGGTGGGAAAACAATAAAACAGTGAAGAGGGAAGGTTATGTGCTACAATAGTGCAGAAAGCAATATATCCTCACTGTTATGGCTTATAGGCTGGAAGGTGGCTGCGTCAAATAGCACTCTGTCATCGTGTCACAACCCTTGCAGCAGGAAATGGAGACAGAGGGAGTGAGTGTGATGGTTGGAGTGACCAGGGTGGAGGGGGACTGCAGCTCAAGTATTCCATAGCCTTTTTGATTTGATTCCATGTGCTGGAATATTAAAAAAATAATAATAATAAACTTTTTTTTTTTTACCTAAATCTTAAGCACTGAACTAATGGCAATTCTGGAAGAAATGTAGTTTTCCATTGATGCAGAATTTAATACCCAAAGTTCCTGGTCCAATGTCCATTGTCTTCCACTTAACCAAGACAACTGATACTCTTCTTTCAGCAGCACTCTCCAGCTAAGATCTCCCGGGGGATCCCAAGATGTTCTGAGAACAGAGGATGTATAAACACTCCACAATCGGCTCCAGAGTCTCCTCCTAGTGGGTCGTGTCCACAAAAAGTCCAAAAGAAGCTGACGTAAAAGCATCTTTTTCAAATGCTTTAACCATCAGAGCAGAGGCTGCACACTCAGCTCCTATATGAAGCTTGTCACCTCTCCTCTGAGGCTGAACCTGAGGATCAGCTTATGGAACTGTGTTCTGTCTGCAACAATCTAGATCTCTTGAGCAAAAGTGAGGGTCATGACCAGAGCAATAGGTGGACCAGACAACATATAAAGCCCCAATCCCTTTGTCCCGCCTCTCAATCCTATTATTCCATTTCACCCTTTTCTGGTCATGGACCATAGCCTCAGATCTGGATTAGCTATCTTTAATCCAATCATGGCTTGAAGACGCCTGAAGAATCACATAATCTGTCAAAACACCGACCTTGAGGCAAACCAGGCACTGTCTTCTCATAAAGATCTTCTTTGAAGGACGACGCCTCACATATGCAAACAGACATACAGCAAGATCATACCTAAACCGTGGCCACGTTTGGAGTACGGGATGGGGGCGGAGCTTCTGGGAATAAGCTCGTGGCTGCAATTTTTCTTTGGATGTGCAGGGACCAAATGGCACAAGAAACATTGAGACAAATACATTTTAAAATGTAGTTAAACCACTGAGCGAAGGGTGTAAAAGAAAACAAAGACAAAAGAAAAAGACAAATGAGAAACAGGAGAGAAGAAGAACGTTTCTAATGAAGAAGATCCATTGCTGATTACTCCCTGCCAGGGGTGGACTGGGACCAAAATTCGGCTCTGGCATTTTTACGAATCGTTGGCCCTCCCTATTGGGAGAGCGTTGGGAGTGGGGGGTGTATCCGCCCACGGACTCGTCTCTAGGCTGAATGTGAGATCTAATATGGGCTGGGACTGTTAAATTACAAGCAGGGCCAGAACGCTGCGACCGGGAGCCCTGGCCTTCCAGATCAGCTCATTCTTCACGGGCGGAGATCAGCGGGACATTAGCTACATGCTAACGAGGTAAAACAACTCCTACATCATCACTCTACCGTGTTTTTCTTGCTGAAAATGCCTGGAAAAACTCTGTTAGCTTCAGGTTACCATGTAGCTAATGTTCTTCAGATCATCAACTGTGGAGTAGTGTCAGCCCAAGCTGGGCAAGCAGCCCTCTTGGCTAGGCGGCCCACCGGGACAGTGCCAGAATGCCAGATAGGCCAGTCCACCCCTGCTCCCTGCTATGTGGTAACCAGGGATAATGTTTGCTTCCAGAATTGAAGTCCTGTCCATACCTCAACCATCCAATGCTCTCCTTATGTCCTCTCTGTTCCAGTTCCCCAGGTCATTATCTCACCCTACAGCCTCAGCATCCCAGGATGTCCTCAGGATGACACAACCAGATGGGAGAGTCATGTCCATCCTACTGCGGTATTCCTGTCTAGTCTGGTGAGTTTGATCGTTGTTAAATCCTCAATCCCTCCATCGTTTGGCTTCCGAGACAAAAGTATGGCAAGAGAGCAGAACTCTGGGGGAACACAAACTAAATAGGTACATGCTAGCACAATTTCTGCAACTCTTCTTGATCAACAACGTTATATCATTAAAAAATGCGTCTGTCTCTCATGTAAAATTCAGGGAGGTTTGTGTAGAAAAAGCAAAAGCAAACAACCTTAAACGTAAAACAAATGTCAATGTCAATTTTATTTATAAAGCACATTTCCAACAATCAGAGACTGCACAAAGTGCTGTACACAGACAAGCAGTAAATAAAACGATAAAACACTGAGAGCCTTCCAGTAGATCCTAAAATTACTGAACGATAAAATCAATTAAAAGCAAGGTAGGTTTTTAAAAGAGACTTAAAAGCAGAAAGACTGTCAGCAAACCTAATCTGTAGGGGAAGGCTGGTCCAGAGCTTGGGAGCGGCCACAGAAAAGGCTCTGTCGCCTCTGGACTTCAGCCTAGACTTGGGAACAGATAAAAGACGTAGAGAGGATGATCGGGGGTTTCGTTTGGGGACATGAGTGTTTAAAAGTTCCGACAGATAAGGAGCGGCCAAATTGTGTTGTGCCTTAAAACAGATCAGTAGCATTTTAAATTGAATCCTGTAAGTGATCGGGAGCCAGTGAAGAGCTTGTAAGACCGGAGTTATGTGATCCCTGCGCCTCCTACCTGTCAGCAAGTGGGCTGCCGCATTCTGAGCCACCTGCCAGCGGTGAATTGACGACTGCTCCAGTTCATGACAAAGAGAGTTGCAGTAGTCGAGTCTCGACATGATTAGCAGGTGTATAACCTGTTCAAAGTCGTTGAGTGGTAAATAGGGCTTGACTTTACTAAGAACACGCAAATGAAAGAACACGCTCTGGACCACAGAACTTATCTGTTCATCAAGTTTAAAATGGCCATCAATGAAAAACCCAGATTTCTTGCCTGAGACATGCAAAAGGATTCTAAAGGGCCACATACACTGTTTACCCCGTGCAACAGCCCAGGGTCCCCAAAAACAACAATTCCCGTCTTTTTGTCATTCAAAGTGAGAAGGTTCAACTGTAGCCAGTTTCCAACATCTTTTAAACAATTCAGTAATTTGTCAAACGATGGCTATCGAGAATGTAGTGGGACATATATGTCACAATCTGCTCCTGCCTCCCTGTCTCTCCCCTGCCCTTGATTAGTCCCTATTGGTTTCACCTGCCCCTTGTTTACCTGCCGATGTGTTGCTGATTGTTTCCTTGAGTATTTATACCTCCCGTCTTGTTTGAGTCTTTGTCGGATCATTATTTGTTGTCAGCGTTGTTTTTGTTCTGTCGTTCCCGCTCTGCCATTGAAACCATTTTTATTTCATCCGTGACTGCATTCCTGCCTCCTGATCTGCTCCACCACACATGGTCCGCCGTCATCCACACCCTCAACGTGACAATATATCTGCACATCATCCGCAAAGAATATGTGGTTTGGTAAATAAACAAGAAAAACTCTAGAACACTTGGCATTTTCGGATGAGCCACGAGGCTTGTCCATGTCTGGAAGCTCCCTGCGACTGCCCCAGGACTGAGAAGATGGTTTTTTTTCTTTTTGACTATTTGTGGGTCTTGTTTATCATGCTGATAAATATGAAACACGTATTATAAATCAAATTTCTTTCAATTCAAAAATACATTGTTGAGCCCAGAGGGAACTTAAATGCTGTAGCTCATATTACTCAAAAACAATAGCAACAAAAATACAAATAATAAAACATCAATAGTGAAATACATGACCAAAATGAGTTCCTCAAGAAACGTTGTTGAAAGTAATAAAAATAAACAAATTCATAGAACAAAATTTTTAAAAATGGGCTATTTATCATAAGTTACTTCACCAAAATGGAAAAGCCAAGAAAAGAATAAGCACTCGTCCCTGGACCGATCAGGTCGATTTGATCCATGATGTGTGGGAGGACACGCTTCCTTTAAAGCTGCTTTATGTTTGACAAAAGAAAAATAAAGAGACCGCTTTAGAAGTGAGTCACAGAAAAGTGCCTGCATTACTAAAGCCCCCTAAATATTATTAGTTACACCCAAAAAGTTATTAGCTTTCTAAGAATGCCATCGGTGAATATTCAGCAAGTGAAATGTTAGCCCTTTTCACCCGACCTGATCAGCTGTTCAGGAAATCTTTAAAATCTTGAATAAAATGATCAGAATCAGGATCGGCTTGATTGAATTTGTCTAAATAGTTGATTAGCATCACTCAGCAGGCTTGTTTCAACATCTCTGTCCACATAAAGTGCCTGACATGAAATAACTTCTGATCTTAGGGGCTCTACCATCAAAGTGACAATGTGTAGTTTTTATCATTAATCTCTTGAGACATCCATTGAAATGTTGTTGAAAATTATTGAAATGATGCCCAGTTGTTAAAAAATATTCGAGGTTTTGTAACACATCACCGTAAAAATCAGGTCTAAAATACATGGAAGCGGGTCTAATGGCAGTTTCGCATCTGGGCCAGCACGTACCGGGCTGGGTGGCGTCGGTCTGGGTCCCACACCGGTAGGGTTTGATCAGGTGTGTGTGTGTGTGTGTGTGTGTGCTCCTCACAGCAGTTAGAAAGACAGAGGGCTGCTGCAGCTTCAGTCAGAGGTGACGTTTACCTCTTAGTATCCAGAGCGTTAATAAATTGTGGATGAGGGAAGCCCCCACTGATTCTGCCAATCGGAGGATCCCCTAACGGTAGGCGTGGATTTGAGCCGGCCAATCAGCTGGCAGTGGGTGTGTTGGACTAGTTCAGCCTGAAGCAGACAGCTGTGGGCTGAAAACCCGACCGGCTGAGCATGGAAAAATACACGGCTACCCAGATGTGAACACTTTAACTCATTCACTGCCATTGACGACTAAAGTCGTCATTTGCATTTTTTTACTGTTTGAGCATCGGAACGAGCCCCCGCACTGAGAGAACAAACATCTCAGCCCTGAAGCCGATCTTCATCTGCATACGTCACAGATCACATGATCAGGAAGCAACACTAGGGATGAGTACCGAATTCGGTACTTTTTAAGGTACCGACCGAATTCCATAGTACCGACCGAACACCGATTCACGTCATTTCAAACGGTGCCTCGTTTCGGTACTGCCAAGACAGTTGCGCATGCGCAAGAGCGTTATGTCGCCGGTCCCTGCGAGCCCGTTGTAAACAGAGCAAGCATGGTAGAAAGAACGCACGCTAAAGCTTGGGTCCACTTCACTAAATGTGATGGGTAACTGGGTGATGAAACTAGCGACAGACAACGATCTAAGTGAGACGTCCTCATCTTAATCTGCTCCAGTAGGTAAATAAAATGTTTAAGATAACGTTACCTTGATTTGTTAGCTTCCGTTTTGCTAATGGTGCGTTCGCTTTCTCCTCGGAACTCCGAATTTCCGACTAGAAGAACATGAACGCGCTCTAAAGTTTGGCTTTACTTTACTAAATGCGACGGGTGATTGGGTGAAGGTAAAACCAGTGACAACGATCTAAGTTTGAGGCATCATCGTTTTAATCTGCTCCAGCAGCTAAATAAACTGTTAAAGATAACGTTAGCTTGATATGTTAGCTTCCATTGCCACCATTGTTATCAGCTAATGGTGCGTTCGCTTTCTCCTCGGAAATTCTAACTTCCCAGTAGGAAAAATCAAATGAAAAAGGACGGCAAAAGGAATGAAGATACACAGTAAATTTAGTTCACAGTAAAGATGTTTGCTTCAGTTTAACTATCAGCTTATAAAACTACAAGGACGATGTTAAAATACAAACTTGTATGTTATTTATCGTGATATTTATCAAATATGGTTATATATTGAGAAAAATATATATTTAATTATAAAAGAGAATTAAAATAATAAACACTCAAAAGTATCGAAAATTGGTACCGTTAAGTACCGGTATCGACTCGTAGGTACCGGGAATTAGTACCGGATCGATTCAAATGTCAAAGGTACCCATCCCTAAGCAACACATCCATGTGTTTGGAGATCGTTTTGGGCCGTTCCTGTAAAAAAAAAGTGAGGCGCGAACCGGAAAAGCATCTGCTGATCACAATTCGACAACGGATTATGAAAGAATGGATAACGCTCGAAACACGCGGCTTCTTCCTGATGTAAGAGGTGAGTCTCCTCTTAGTTTTGGTTGTTTTGGCATCGACATCATGCTAGCGCGCAACGTTCTGTGACTCTTAAAAAAACAGTAAAAACGGTGAGAAACGCTGGCAGCGAAGGCCGTTAGTGATCAGGAAACGGCTGGCAGTGAATGAGTTAAAAGCTACCCAGGCCTGTCCATGCTGGCCCAGATGTCGTTAGTCTCTGGGCGACGCCATATTAGATGTCATGTTTCCTTTTACGTGAGCTTGTGAGGATAAACACATTTACTGATTTGTAACAAACAGTTACAAAACCTTGCCATTTATAAAAACATTTATTATTATTATTATTATTTTTACACATTTACATCTTTACTCCTTGCCAGTGACGATACGCTCTCATGGATTTTGACCCTAATGGCTATCCGTTGGTAAGGTTTTACTCAAACACAAAAATGCTGCTTCCTTGCAGTGATTTAGGTGTGTACTGCTCTCTATCGCCAGGGAAAACACACACAGTCACTTTAAGTTTCACCCATGGTAAACCTGTGATGCCATAAAATTATTATGAATGGGTCTAAAAGAAAGCAAGTTAGCCGAACCACACAGTCGTTTCTCAGAAAGAAGTTTTATTTCAACACCCAGAGGCAACAAGAAGCACCGAGTTGGGTTTTCACGCAATCCCAGATGATTCTCTCTCTTGTTTCTATAAAAGCCAACCAAGGATGTGTGTGTGTGTGTGTGTGTGTGTGTGTGTGTGTGTGTGTGTGTGTGTGTGTGTGTGTGTGTGTGTGTGTGTGAGCCCCTCTGTTGTAAGAGGATGATGTGTTTTGAACAAGTTCATGCTCAGTGATTTCAGAACAGTCTTTGGGGCTTTGGTGTCCTCATCCTCCAGATTTTAAAGGTGAATGTAATACAGGAAGCAAAGGAAACAAAGGACAAAACCAAGCAGGGAAATTTTAGGGTGCAAGAAAATATTAGCAAATAAAATATCATTAGATAAGCATCCCATAATGCTTCAGCCGTTGCTAATGACAGCCTGGAACATGCACCAAAAAGGGTTACGGGGCAATAAGGCTGCCCTGGTTTTCATCACTCTTAACCGTTGATTCTGGGCTGGTGTCATGGTTTGGGGAATGAGTCTAACCCAAGACGTGCAGAACCACAACAGAGCACCGAATGAGGGAAAAATATATTTATTTTAAAGGGGGAGAACTGAAGGCGCACTGGGAAGTCCAGTGGGATTGGGAACGGGAGCACAGCGTCTGGAGAAGGGAGAGCAAACACAGGTGAGTCCTGGGAGGTAAGTCTTAACTAGGAAGGTGCAGAGAAAAGGCTTACTGGGAATTGAGGGGAAGCACTGGTGTGAGGGGGGCAGTTTGAGAGCCGGGGTGCATCCACGTAGTAATAATAATAATATATTTTATTTGCAACGCACTTTACATTTCAATGAAATCTCAAAGTGCTACAGTAGGAAATCAGAAACAATGTATGGAATAATTAAAAACAATGAATAAAAACAAATAAAAAAAACATAAAACCATGCAATGCTAAGGTAACACGTGGTAAAACAACAGCAATACCAATCAGTTTGGAAAAGCTTGTGTAAATAAAAATGTCTTCAGCTGTTTTTTAAAACATTCAACACTCTGAGGTGCTCTTGATATTTCAGGAGTGTGTTCCACAGGCGTGGGGCTGCTGCTTGAAAAGCTCAATCCCATCCCATGGTATGAAGTTGCAGGAATTGAGAATTTCTAGAGCGAAGATTTCTTGAGGTGATGTGGATAGTAAGGAGCTCTTTAAGATAAATAGGAGCATTTCTGTGGATACACTGATAGGTAAGGAGACCTAGTTCGTATTTAATTCTATAGGGGGTTGGTAACCAATGAAGAGACTTCAGTACAGGTGTAATGTGGTCATATTTGTGACCCTTTGTCACAATTCTGGCAGCACAGTTCTGGATGTGCTGAAGTTTCTGTAGGCATCCACTAGAAATTCCAGTAAGGAAAGAATCGCAGTAGTCTAGCCTAGACGACACAAAGGCATGGATCAACTTCTCAGCATCTGATTGGGTAAGAAACGGGCAAAGTGTGTGTGTGTGTGTGTGTGGGGGGGGGGGGGGGGGGGGGGGGGGGGCAGGAGAGGGAGCGTGAGGCAAGCAGGAGAGCGGGTCGGTCAGGGTGAACGGTGTCTGAGCAGAGTCCGAGAATCCTATGGAGCACGAGTGAAGAATCTTGAGACGTAGCAATATCCTGGGGTGTCGGGAAAAACCTGAAGGCAGGTAGTCACAAAAATCCACAATCACGAGAGTACAAAAACACTAGAGTCTCAAAAACCTAGAAAACACGACAAGGGCTGGAAATTACCAAGCTGTAGCAATCATCCAGTGTCGAGCTGTGTTCTCCATCCACCTTATGTAGGAGGCCCGCTAATTGCTGACCAGGTGCAGCTGGAAGTCTCCCTCTCCTGCAACACACTCAAAGATAGATTGTTGAGAGGAGGACTCACCCCGGCTTATGACAGCTGGACAGTGTCTGGGAAATGTCAAAGGAGGCCAAAGCAGGCAGGAGGAAAAATCGATGCTCTTTGGAAGCACAGTTTGGCTCCTGCGCTTTGTTTTCAGCTCACACAAGCTGCAACAAAACACTTGAGAGCAAGATGCAAAGTCATTATGACATTCTACCTGAAATAAATGGGTCAGGAAAGGGCTGTCAGCTGGTATTGTTGGAGATATTCACCTTATTTTCTCTAGATATAAAAACATGTTAGCAGAAATGTATAATTAAACAGTTAAATACAGATTTATTAAAACAAGCAAAGCTCTAAATGTCTTCATTCCTAACCTCACCTATGGTCATGAGTTTGGGTTTCATTAAAAGTAACCAAAATGAGTTTCCTTTGCAGGACGGCCAGGCTCAGCTCTAAATATAGAGTGAGGAGCTCAACCAGCCTGGCAAGCCATCCTATATATTTAAATAAATGCCTGCAGAGCAAAATCTTTTGCTACTTATGACAAAATGTGGTTTCTTGCCCTCAACATCAAAGTGAAGTAAAAATACACAATATGCACTATGCATTTTTTTAAATAAAATTATAAGAATAAAAGGACATAAGAGCAGCCCATGCACAGTGGGGCAGTGGCTAGTGCTGTTGCCTTGCAGCAAGAAGGTCCTGGGGTCAAATCCCAAACTGAGGTCTTTCTGCATGGAGTTTGCATGTTCTCCCCTGGATGCATGGATTCAGGTACTCCAGCTTCCACCGATGACTGTCAGGTTGATTGATCTGTCTAAATTGTCCTTAGGTTTGCGTGTGTGCTTGGTTGTATGTCCTGTGTGTCTCTGTGTTGCCCTGCGATGGATTGGCAGCCTGTCCAGGGTGTACCCTCCCAATTGCCCAAAGATTGCTGGAGGTAGGCACCAGCACCCCCACCACCCTGCGTGGACAAGCAGGTGTAGATGATGGGTGGATGGATGGATGGAAGAGCAGCCCAAAAATAAATGAAATCATAGTTTGTCAACATCAAATTTTACATTTTTAATAAGTATTACTGTAGTGTTGAAGTCAGTCTACAGAATGATTCATGAAGCATCTGCAGAATTACCAAAGACAAGCTGCTTGATCAGAGAAAACACCGATTACGCCAAAATGAGTGAGTAGAAAGTACAGTACGAATGAAATATGTTTAGAAAAGAAGAAATTTATTATTTCTATACACGTTTTGGCTGTCAAACTTCTATAATGCCCCTTTAAGTATCATGCCTAAAACATCAAACTAATTGATTAATTTATTAGTTGCTTGTTTTGTTTTTCTCCTGCATCTTTGTGTCTCACATGGCCTAAAACACTGAGTAAAAGGGACATCACTAACAGAATCATCGGCATACTGTGAAGTTTGGCCCCTCCTCCTCTTCATTTACCCCAATATGAGTATTTCCTAAGCTTAATAGTGAAGCAAACAGTACCAGTCACTCCTGAGATGCTGGAATGAACACGTCACACAGAGACCATTCACAGCTGTGGGCACACTGGTTTACTTTCACATGGAAAGAAAAGCAGTGAATCTGTCAGTGCTAATTTAGACCACCAAGCTTCTCCTCAGACCCCCTGCAGACACTTCAGCCTAACTGCTGGTGGTCTGCACGCACACACACACACACACACACACACACACACACACACACACACACACACACACACACACACACACACACACACACACACACACACACACACACACACACACACACACACACACACACACACACACACACACACACACACACATTATGAATCAGAAGGTCGACCTCTGCACATAACTGACAAATCTGTGTTCTGAGCTCAGGTTGTTTCCCCAGGTTCGTTTGGCAGAGAACATTAAATCCTCCAGAATTCAACACCAAGGTTGTATCAAGCTTTTATCTAAATGTCACATGATCACAGAGTTTTAGTCCCTAACTTTGTGATTGTACCATACTTTTGTTACAAAAGTCAGTGCATAAACTGAAAATGTGTTTAAACTAAACCTGATTTAAACTCTTCATGACCCACAAAAAAAGGACACCAGCTCTCCTGACAGCATGAAAAACCAAGTGCTTTATTTAAGACAGCTGATAGCTTCAAGATATGAGGATTTTTTTTCTAAAAAGCTTTGAGCATTTTTAAATACACGGACAAAGCTCCCTGAAGGCTCGGCACATATCCCTGAATTCTGACATCCTTCTTCCAAGCTTGCCAACAAATCCAGCCATGGCAAACCCAATTAGCTACGCCCATTCCTTCCAACCTTAAGTCTTTCTCGTTTCCTTTCGACAAAGTAGGAAAACGAAGGACGGGTTGCTTTGATGTGCTCTTAAGAAAGATACCTGCCTCCCTAACAGCCCCATCTTATCAAACGAAGGACTGATCAGGAGAGAAGTTGTGCGAGTGGTACTTTAATACCCGAATTCCCACTGGGAAGCTGTCATCGTGGAGTACTACCCACGGCACACTCCGTCACCTGTACTCACAGCAGGGTCGTTGGATGAGACTCTCGCTTAACATGACGCAGAAAAAGGCTTCTTATTACTTCTTTTCTGACTATTTACAAAAAGAATAAATATGTTGGCAGCAAACAGCAGCTTAACATCACGATTATAATACATTTCACTTTGCAACTTAAATAAATTGTAGAAAAGTTATTGAACAGACACAGCAAGTCTCTGAAAGAGCTAAAAAAAACATCAACATCAGCAATAAAACACAAAAATCCAAAGAAAAACATTAACTAAATCAGCCTGAGCTATGAGAATAATGATCATTTCCTCTGAGAGGTTTTAGTCCTCACACAGAAAATGTTATTAATATAAAATACAGAAGCTTTCAGCTGGGCTTAGTCCACGTTTGCTTTTCTCTGTAACCGCAGCGATAAAGGAGGCCCTGATGTCTGTCACTGGTAAATTTCATTCATAGTTTATAACATTTTTAAAAGATTCAGAAAATCCAGAGAAATCTTTACATGCAAGGTGTGATGCTGGTAGTAAATGACTGTGATCTAAAGCATCACCGCATTAAACGCAGACATGTTTGGGTTCTGGAAATCTCTGAAAGAGCAAATGTACACTTCTAAAACCAACAACTCTATCTTTGGGTGTGATTTACTAATACAAAAGGGACCTATGGTGTGTTATAAGCGTGCAATAATCAGTCAAATGATGTGTTTTCTAGAAGAACCACTCTGCTTTTGGGAAAAGTGATTTACCTAAAGAGTCTGGGTTCTGAAAGAGCTGCCTGCAGTCCAGATCTGTCATTTATTGAAAACTTTGCAGAAGTGTGCAAGGTAGCTCCCTCAAGGCCACTACACTGCTTGTTTTAATGACCTCCTTTCTTCAACGCACCTGATCCAGCTGCCGATGAGTCCTCAAGTTCTAGAGAAACCTGTAAATGACCTTGTAATTCATATTTGCTTAGTTACAGCAGAGAAACATTGAACATGCAGGTTTACACTATAATATGTGCATTTTTAGGTGATGCAGGAAAAAGTCTGAAAATGGAAATTACTCACTTTTCAGGTAACATCGACCCTGATACCAGCAAACCAGGAACTTTTCAATCAGTCATCATCTGATCCACTTGCAAGACATGGAGTGCAGTTATTGCATCTGCATGCCAGCGCACCTGCACACGGTCATCTCTACCAGCAGCTCGGCACACATGCACACGGTCATCTCTACCAGCAGCTCAAGGTCAGAGGCAGCAGGTCCAAATTTAACAATCCCACTTTCTTTTATCCATCACATTCAACAACCAGCAGATGAAATCTACTTATGTTGCTCCATCAGACGTTTATGCTTGTGACTGAACTTGAGTGTTTGTTTCAGCACTTTGCAAAATGTGACAGAGTGCACGTAAGAAAGCAAAAGCACAAAAGCTTCAATGCCTCAAACCTTAGAAGGAAAAGGACTGTGCAGGGTTTGTCCTGAAAGCGTGAGCCTTAAAGGTAATCAACCACGCCTATCAAGACTGCTCGTCTTAAATGGTAAAGTCAAGCCACCTTGACCAATAGCTTTATTTTCAATCTAATTGGAAAAAAATTAATTTGAGACCACTGATTACTTCCACCTTGAGCCACTAGAGGTCAGTGGCTAGTCAGACTGGTGAACTGAGAAGGGATGAAGCCTTCTGAACAGAACATTAGGCTTCGTCTGGTTAGACTTTTTCAAAGATAAGCACAACATTAGAAATCTCACAACAAATCCCCATCTGCATGACTGTGAAGTGCCAAAGACACTTCTCTATTTCTTATTTTCTTACATGGAGACCAAAATAAGACTACTTCCGTACTCTGACATGTAAAACATGCAGCTCAACTTTAGATCCAGCCTTGGCGCTTTACAACCACGATCCAAAAGCTCATTCAAATGTATTTCCAGTGAAGAAACCAGAACATGGTTGAGCAGAAACAAGAGAGGAGCTCCTTTGGTTGCACTGGCCCCAGCTGAATAGACTTCCTTGGCTCACAAAGAAGGGCTTTTCTGCTAAGGTGCTTAGAAAGCGCTCAGGTCGTTGATATGCAAGGCAATGGGGCAGCCCGCAGCTTTCCTCCTTTAGAGTTAATTAAGCTGCAGACCCAGTTGGCAAGGATGTCCCCCCCCCCCCCCCCCCCCCATCCTGCCTCTCCACTGAATCGCTTTGCTCTGACACCAGCATTCCTACGCGCTGAGCCCCCAAACGCACATCACCCAACGTCCATACACGGTGAACATCTGCACACAAGAGTCACAAATGGCTTCATTTTCCCAACATAATGAATGGTTTTGTCATTTATATGTTTTTCTTCTTTGATTGGCCTTTTTTTTAACTGCAAAAGACCAATACAGCCAATCAGAAACGAATGTCTCTCTCTTTCACTGCCTTTATTGTCATCCATCCATCCATCTCTATTTCCCAGTTTCTTCTCCGTCGATGCTTCTAGTCCAGAAAAAGCGCCTGTACATCTCTTTGCCCTGTCGAACGTTTCGTCCACTCACTGTAGCTGTAAGACAAAGAGGACAGGCTCAATCAAAGAGAGGACAGACTCCAGCAGCCTGCCGTGAGTCTAATTGTGAATTCATCACACACCTTGCAGATCAATACTGCACTCTTGACTCCACACAATGATCTAAAGTTTGTCCTATCGGAAATTTTTCCTCCTACAGGCATGAGACCCTTCCATATGTGTTGGCGCAAGCGAGACCTCTCTCTCCACATTTGAGAGAAAGTGCCAGAGAGAGGAACCCTCATCCGCACGCGCTGTTTCCCTCCTACCGCTTCAGCTTTTGTAGAAAGAGGCACACACAAGAACAAAGGCACGTTGAGGCTGGTGTGTCCTCTGTTTTACTGTGACCTTGGTGCTTCCAAGGAGAGCTCGCTCTGAACTGGAAAGGTGCTGAGAGAAGTCCGCGCCGTCAAACCTGTGGGGGCTCACCGAGACACACTGCTTCCCATGGCTGCTTTTCAGCACTAGAACTCTGTAATAGTAGCTTTCCAGCTAATGTGCTGCTGGGTATTCAGGGAACAGAGGGGGTGTCAGTGGGCTGGAAGCTGAAATATCCAAAATACACAGAAAAGTACTTGTTTAGTTCTCTTAAAGAGTTTTAAATAACTCTGAAAACTCTACCCCCTTGTTGCAAATATGAAGTTTTTTGTTTATTGGATTAAAGAGGGCGAGGGAAGTCTGGGCCTCTCGCCTTAAGCCTGATTCATGCACATTTGCACCCCGTTGCTACAGCGTTGCATCTCCTCTGTATTCATGCTGGCCCAATCCTGTTGCAAAGAAATTCTCCGCCAAAACAACAGCAGGTGTGCACACTCTTGTAGTGACGTGTCCGCCCTACTACTATTTACTATTTGCGACACACATACACTCGTGAAAAGATGGACGACACAGACACAGAGCAAACTCTTTTATTGAGCAGGAGCTGCTTGAGCTAGAGGAACAACTGTTATTAGAAAGAGCACAGCGAGAACGACAAAGGAAGGGGAGTCGGTGGAGTGTCCGTCCATTGTCAACACTCGCGCTGTTTACATTTTTTAAGGGAAGCTACGTCGTGCCGGAAATGACGTTGGGTTGTTTGGCTGACCGATAACAGAGTCCAGCATGCAACGCGGCCGTCGGATGTTTAGGGAATAGAGCTCGACTGCAACCGACGATCCAACAGTGTTGGATCACCCGTACGGCGTCGCATCATGGCGATCCAACAGATCCGACCTGCTGGAGCAGTGTCAGTATGAGTCAGCCTTTAGGCTACTGCCCCCGCGACCCGACTCCGGATAAGCGGATGAAAATGGATGGATGGATTAAATAAAAAACAAACAAGAAGTCATCTGTCCCCATTTCATCATTATTTGTCTAATAAACTAAAAAGGAACATGTGACGATGAAGGGATTTTGTGATGATTAGTTTCTAAATTCTGCTTTTTTATTTGTGTCTAAATTTTTTCCAGAAAGGCCAGATGGGTGTGTTGCATCCTGTTTTTTCTTTGCAAAGTGACAGACTCGGAAAATTGCAGAGGAGCAGCAGCAACACCTTCTCCGTCTGTCACAGCCACAGTTTTCTTCGGCCATCGCACAACAAGAGGGCTCCAAATAAATAGCGTTGGCCCTGATTTGCTAAAACTGTGGCCAGCACAACAGCTGAATGACTTGTTACTGAATATTATTAACGTTCACATTAAAGATTCTAACAATGATCTGTTCAGAATTACTCGGTGATGAGTCAACGAGCGTTTAAGCAGATGCACATCTCATTGTTTAACCCTTTGATGCATGGATTATGAAATCTTCAACCATGATTTTTTAAACAATTTTTTTCATTTATCTTTAGGTGTGAATAAAACAAATTTCAACAAATATTTTTTGTAACATTTTGTTAATTTACAAATAATTTATTACATGTCCATCTCAGTGGATAGCGTGCATTCTGAACAAGAAATATGTTGGCTTGACTTGCTGAAGCTCAAATGGAGGGGCTCACATGCAAAAAAAGTCTTCAACAGCTGTGCTTAATAGCAAAAATAAATAAATAACAATTTTGAGTACCTGTCCAATGTAGTGACCATTATGCATCAAAGGGTTAAAGGTAGGTGACTTAAGACCAATGCAAATGTTTTATCATTGACTAAAAATCACTGAATGACCGTAAACTGAACATTATTGCTTGGTTTTACATAAAGATAGGCCGCCTCCGGTGTTCCCCAGGCTTTAGTGATGGACCTTGGACTCTTTGAGGGAGCCGTTCAAAAGACTGGCTCTTTATAACAAAGCGGGGCAATCTCCGGGGGAGCGGGGAGATGCGGTTCAGCATCACAAAAAATATCACATTATTTCAGTGTATTGATATTTTCTTACATTCCTTCTTATATTAACCCTCCCACCGTCTTTATGGGTGTGACCCCGCGAGGAAAGTTGACCATTGAGCAGGATTGATGGTTTATCCGTTGAGGTCCACGTGGCAGGGGTGAGGAGTGAGCACCACCTCACCCCTGCCACATGGACCTCAACGGATAAACCATCAATCCTGCTCAATGGTCAACTTTCCTCGCGGGGTCACACCCATGAAGACGGTGGGAGGGTTTATCCAATGCTGGTAAATATCGGTTATAAAGTGTAACAGCAATATTTCTATCTGATGTGGATGCCGGCCCACATTTTCATATCGGTGCATTCCTAGATTAGATAAATGAGGCAATGGTGAAACGCGGCCTCATTAAATAACATCAGAAATGTTATTATGAGGCAGCTATGAGATGATGAGCACTAAACTCTAGAATGAAATATGAATTTGATGCATGACGATAGAAAAGTAATAACTGCATTTAACATCTCCCGTGCAATATTTAATGATAACGTAGCTTAAGAGGTCCTAGACTTTACAGACTTTGGTCTGGATTATGCTAAATCTTCAATATCCATCCATCCATCCATTTTCATCTACTTATCCCAGACTTCCCTCTCCCCAGCTCCTCTGGGGGAATCCTAAGGTGTTCCCTGGCCAGCTGAGAAACACAGTCCCTCCAGCGTGTCCTGGATCTTCCTTTAGTTCTCCTCCAGGTTGGACATGCCCGGAAAACCTCACCAGGGAGGCATCCAGGAGGCATCCTAACCAGATGCCCGAGCCTCAGCTGCTCCTCTACATTGAGAGGAGCAGCTGATCTACTCTGAGCCACTCCCGGATGAACTACCTTCTCACAGACTTTCTAAGGTAGAGCCCAGGCACCCTCATTCCGGCCATTTGTATCTGCCATCTTTCGGTCACTATCCAAAGACTATATGTAGGTGAGGGTTGGAACGTAGATCGACCGGTAAATGGAGCTCTCTCTTCACCACGACAGATCAGTAAAACACCCGCATCACTGCAGACGCAGCACCAGTCTGCCTGTCGATTTCCCACTCCATCTTTCCCTCGCTGGTGAACAAGATCCTGCAATACTTAAACTCCTCCACTTGGGGCAGGACCTCATCCCTGACCCGGAGAAGGCATTCTGCACTTTTCCGACTGTTGTGATATTAGCTTACAGGAAAGGTTGTGGCTCTGGAGCTGGATGGGGGGGGGGGGGGGGGGGGGGGGCAGTGGTGCCTGTGCTTGGCAGCCTCGCCTCTGTGCCCCCAGGGCAGCTGTGGCTTAGATGTGTTTTATCACCATGAATGAGTGAATGAGTGACTGTAGTGTGAAGAGCTATGGTGCCCTCTGACTCAGAAAGACACTGTGCAAGATCATGCAGGTAATTCACAACGGGAAAGGATAACTAAAGCAAATGTTCCGTCTTAAAGAGCAAGTCACCCCCAAATCACTTTTTTTTGCTGATAAACTATATAAAGGAGTGTCTAATCGTGCTACAGACATGTGTAGTCAATAATTTGAAAGTTCAGTGCATCTTGGTTAAAATTCAAATATTCTGCCTAAAACTGTCAGTGTTGTGCCGTCATCAGGGAAAAAGTCTGCACTGTATCTGAGTTTAAATCTGCCACTGCTATTGGCTAAGAGGTATGCTATGATGTCATCTGGTACATTATGATGTCACAATGCCATTGTGAGCCTGTGTGTGTGTATTTGTTAGTGGCTCCGCCCTCTCGGTCTGCCAAGCAACAGCATTTGTTGCATTTTTCAAACATGAAGTGGGAGTGAAGTAAGTTTCTTGTAGGGGGTGACTTGCTCTTTAAATGAGATGTACAGAATGCAGAGAGCTCTAAATTTACTGGAATTCACAAAAAATGAAATTCCTAAATCAAAGAGAAAACAGGAAGAAAAAGCATCTTACATGAAAACAATCACATCTTCCTGCTGTTTTCTTTTACTCAGTTCATAAATAACAAATATTGTGAGATATTTTTGTTCTTGTGTTATGCAGCATTAAGCTGCAACAAAATGCATTATTTATGTCTGAATTGGAAACTCATTTTGTTAATTTTCTACAAATGTTAGAAAGATTGTTGAAGCTCTGCGCCATGCAGGATTACGCCTGTAGTTTTCTCACTGATAGCTAGTTTTATTTCTTTTTTCACAACGCTCTAACGTCGAGGAAGAAAAGTCTCACATTGAAACACAAACTCTTAATTTTAAACGCAGAGTCAGTTATGTTGCTTCGTTGAATATTTAGTAGAGAAGACGGTTTCTTTTAGGTGTAAAGTTTGCAGATGTGATATGCATCAACCTCATAGTCGTTAGTGTAAATGATGTGAAATGCAACAATTATATGAAAAGATTTTGATGTGACAAAAATGAATTCATTAGAATTAGATGAGTCTACTGGATCTAACAGCAATACTAATCATCAAATGAGACGTCACCGAATTGCAGCGGCTCTTTTTGTGCAGAATTTAATGGAACGTGCATTTATGACAACATTCTACGTGTGCATATTTGTACAAGCACTTTCCCGTCTCTGATGTTCTGCTGTTATTGCCATCTTTCCCTGCGGCTGTGATGACACGCAGTCTGTTTTTCTCACTGCAGACACACTGAGCAACAGACAATTCTACAAGGAGTTGAAGCTTCGATGACACGAAACCTTATTAATTCTCCAATATTAAACACACCCACTCTGCTTCCTCACTTTTTACATATTCATCACAGACAAATGCAATTATCAATACTGTAATCTATTTGGCAGTCGTGTGGTGCAGAAAAGTCATTACTTGTGAGCCTTCTTTAATGAACAAATCTAATGAAGTGCACTAATATGTTAGAAGCAAGATTTCTCTCACCTGGGGGGGGGGCACGCGAGTGTGTGTTGGTGTCTGAGTGTGCACGATGGGTGGAGCTGAAGGGGTCTGGGGTGGTGGGTTGCTGTGCTCAGCGTTGGGCGGGGGAGCCTGCTCATCAGCACCCCAGCAGAAAGGGTCGAACTCTGGTTACCGGTGATGGTTGTACCCCATGTGCAGCGGTACCGGGACCAGAGTGAATAGGGTGTGTATGGGGAGCATGAGTGGGTGTATGGAGTGCATTTTTGTAAGTCTTGGGTTGTATGTGCATGTGTGAGCATGAGGGAGGGAGTGTGTGACTGTGTTTGTGTATGACTGTATATGTCAGGTGGGGCCTTTGACTCCTCTCTTCTCCTGGGACTTCTTTTGATGATATAGATCTTCGTCTCCCCTCCCCCTGCCACACCTGGTGTGGAGTGTGGTGCCTTGGTCTGCCTGAGTGTTCGTGGCTCCCGGGTCAGGGGGTTTAAGATTTTTGGCATCTGCCTGACCAATCCCGGTGGCTGCCTGGTGGGATCTGGGTCCCTGGGCTCTGCTGGGTCCCCAGCGGGGGTGGTCGCCCCTGGGTCCCGGGCTCGGCCGGCTAGGGGGTGGGAGGCTGCGGGCGGGCCTGTGGCCCCTCACACTCTCTATTGGACGCCCCTATAGAGAAACCTTACATAAACAAGCGTGTGTACACACACAGGTGCTCACATGGTGCTCTCATAAGTATGGACTTGGGCACGTTCAACACATGTCTTAAGGCTATGGTGGGCACTTAATGCACTGTGATTTATTATCGTGTGACTGTTCAGTTAAACAATGTTGATTATTTATTTCTTCATCAAGTTTACACAGTGATAGCTTGATCTTGTTGTATTGTTGTTGTGTCCCATTTTTTTTCTTCTTCTCTCTTTCTGCAGGTCTAGAAGCAGACTCTTGTTCATTATTGTTTACTTTTGTGGAAACCCCCCCCCCACCACCACCACCACCACCACCCCCCACCCCCACACCTTTTGTCTCTTCCTTTCTCTTTCACCTCTGTCTCCGTGTCTGGTCGGAATTAAAAAGCATTCAAAAACAATAACAATAAAGTCACAGAAAACTCACCCCGTCCCTCGGGTATCTCCCCTGAGACGCTTCTGCTGGAACCGGAAACCCGGATAACAGAGGAAACCAGATGGCTCTAAACACAAGTCATCGTTTTCTTTGCTGTCTGTCACTTCAAATGGTGTTTTTCTTTTTTGGACTCTGGTAGTTTGTTCTAAAGCTGAAGCGGTAGCAGCCGGCTGTTTCTCCTTCTCTGCTATTATTGAGCAGAGTAGCTCTCACACCTGTGGTGTTCTGTTGCTAACTACGTGAGTGTGTGATGAGTGGAGGACCCAGGGAAGTGATGCGGTTCGGCGAGACCGACAACCAGATGGACCAACAGTTGCTTCGGTACAAAACGTGTTATTGGTAGAGCTTTTTAGACTAACGCAAGAAAACCTTTTTATTCATTTTTAATTTTCTTTTTTAGATATATTTAGAACTAAAGTATACTGTGCTAGAACATCAAGACAGGAGGCATAAAAACTGTTTAAACCTCATTTGTTTTTCAAATTTACCATTTGCAGCTTTAAAGTATAATTTTAGCAAAATTGTTGCAACAGCTGAATGAACTGGTAAGAGCTGTTTAATTTAGTGTTGTTTTGAAGCAGCAAACATTTTGTGATTTTTTTTAGAATTTCTAGAGCTAACTGTTTATTACTGACACCTAAAAAAAGTCGTCGTCATCTTCCTCCGCTTATCCGGGTCCGGGTCACGGGGGCAGCATCCCAACTAGGGAGCTCCAGACCGTCCTCTCCCCAGCCACCTCCACCAGCTCCTCCGGCAGGACCCCAAGGTGTTCCCGGACCAGATTGGAGATGTAACCTCTCCAACGTGTCCTGGGTCGACCCGGGGGCCTCCTGCCGGCAGGACATGCCCGAAACACCTCCCCAGGGAGGCGTCCAGGAGGCATCCTGACCAGATGCCCAAACCACCTCAACTGGCTCCTTTCGATCCGGAGGAGCAGCGGTTCTACTCCGAGTCCCTCCCGAATGTCCGAGCTCCTCACCCTATCTCCAAGGCTGAGCCCGGCCACCCTACGGAGGAAACTCATTTTGGCCGCTTGTATCCACGATCTCGTTCTTTCGGTCATTACCCAAAGCTCATGACCATAGGTGAGGATTGGGACGTAGATCGACCGGTAAATCGAGAGCCTGGCTTTCTGGCTCAGCTCCCTCTTCACCACGACAGATCGGCTCAGCGTCCGCATCACTGCAGACGCCGAACCAATCCGCCTGTCGATCTCCCGATCCCTCCTACCCTCACTCGTGAACAAGACCCCGAGATACTTAAACTCCTCCACTTGAGGTAGGACCTCTCTCCCGACCCGGAGTTGGCAAGCCACCCTTTCCCGGTCGAGAACCATGGTCTCAGATTTGGAGGTGCTGATCCTCATCCCAGCCGCTTCACACTCGGCCACGAACCTACCCAGCAAGAACTGAAGGTCAGAGCTGGATGAAGCTAGGAGGACCACATCATCCGCAAAAAGCAGAGACGAGATTCTCCTGCCACCAAACTCGGCACACTCCACACCACGGCTGCACCTAGAAATTCTGCCCATAAAGGTAATGACTCTGTTAAAAAAAAGTCACAAAACTTAAATGTTTTAAAAAGTACAAAAATCACAATAACAGTCGCTTTCTGAACAAGATGGAAAATGTAATATTAAAGAAAGTCTGCAGGAGAGTAAACAACTAAAACTAAAACATGCACTGACACAATGGTACACTGGATGTCTGCACCTTTTCCCACAAACACACAACAGAAAAACACCATCTCGCATCTAGTTTGCATTTTTCTTCGGAAATCCACAAAAACAGGACAAAGAGAAAAGAACTCACAGTGTTGAGGAACAGCAGCAGCCCTGTGTTTTAGGACTGATAGAAGGCCAATCATCAGCTGAGCTTCCGCTGCGTACCACGAGTACCAGCTTGTACAAATAAGACTGCTGGAGTTTCCGATAGGATGCCATTTGCACGTTACTTCTGTACAACAATCAAATAATATAAAAGGTTTAATATTCAATCACATTTTTTTTTCAACCAGTGCCACACTTTCAACACACACCAAACTCAGGATTTACAAAACGCCGCTGCGTTAATCTGCAGCAGAACGACTCCCCACATCCTCATTCTGCAATCTAAAATAGCTTTGATTGTCTCCATCAACCAATCTATCCGTTAATCTTTTCAAGGAGATCTATTACCATAGTAATAATGAGCTGTGAACCAGTCATAGATTCAATCAGGCAATAAAGAAGCCTGCCAGGCTCTCACCCTGAGTCACTTTAATGACAGCCTGATAATTATGACTGCAAACTCCCTCTGCCAGTTTCTCACGTGTTCAGTGTTCTCTTCTACTTTGTCTTCCGCCAACCAAACATGGGCTTGTTTCATTATGAGCGCGACCTGCTTTAGGAACAAACACCACAATGGCAAACTGACAAATTCACCTTCTTTCTGGCATCACAACAAGGGTCAGCGTGTCCAGACGAGTGGAGTGGAGAGTGTTGCTGCACATTGAATCCAAACACCAGCATTCCCCCTTTGGATGCCATAACTGAAAAAATACGTCTAAAACAGCAAAATTAGGAGCATATTATAGCAGCTGACCCTTCTCACCCGGGTCACAGACTTTTTGAGCCGCTTCCCTCGGGCAGGAGGTTACGGTCCATCCGGACCAGAACCTCTCGCCATAAGAACAGCTTCTTTCCATCTGCCGTTAGACTTGTGAACAGCTTATAAACACACAACCATGCTCGTCTTCGGTACTTGACAAAACGTCACGTTATCGGCCATATTACCTTTACCTGCCATTTTTATAGCAAAGTTTTATGCTAGTTTATTTTATTTTATTCTACTTTATTCTACTTTATTCTAGTTTTTAATTATATTATTCATGTTATATGTAGCACGTTAGTACCGAAGCAAGTTCCTAGTTTGTGAATTGTTTGTTCACTGACAATGGCAATAAACCTTTTCTGATTCTGATTCCGATTCTGATATTAAAATATTTGATTCCTTATCATTCTGCTCCTGTGCAGAAAATGCTCTTTAAAACAAACGAGCCCTTAACTCATGGGAACGCTTTAAAGATTGAAAGAATATTGCAGGAAAACAGCACAAAATGTTGTGTTCATGTAAACAACATTTGGTGTGGGATCCTCTCAGCAGGAGGGCTCATTAGGCTGAGGGAAAAAACTAGCAGAAAGAACGCAGATCGGCTGTAGTGCATGTGGCTCGCTGTTGCTCCGTGTCTGACACTAAGCTGCTGCTGCTGTTGTGTTAAATAGATTGTGTTCTGTGGGTTTGAGAGACACAGCGGTTGGCGTCTAATGCGAGTGTAAGTGGCACAGACTGGGTGAGAAACGATGTTTGTTTCCCTCGTTGCTGCAGCGTAGAGGTCCGTGTGTGCGCGTGAGTTTGTGCATGGGAGTTTGCTAAGTGTGCAGAGAGGAGAAATGGGAGAGCGTTGGTGCCTGGTGTGTGTGTGTGTGTGTGTGTGTGTGAGAGAATAAAAGACAGAAAGACTTGCTTTTTCCAGACTAAATGCCACGCTTCACTTGAATTTGGATAAATCAACAAATGAGAGGCCATGCAAACAGTTGCACTGAAAACGTAAACAAGATTTTGCATGAAAGATAATCAGAAATCCAAGATCAAGAAGAGAGTATTGTTTGCAGAACACACAATTTTCTTAAACATATTTTTTAATTTCATGAGCATCTAGGAAGAAAATGATCCTTCTGACCTTTCCACGCTGCAGTTGCAGTCTCCACCTGCTTAAAAATGAGAAGATTATCTAAGAATTTGTTTAAATCATTTTGTTTGTTGGTCTGCCCAATTATAACTTTACAGAATTACTTTCAGACAGGCAAAAAAGTAAAGTTGACATGTTTTCAAAGATGTAAAAAGAAGTATAAAGCAAAAGTTAATTGCATCCCATTAAAGAAAAACAAAAAGTTGGTTCTTTCTGGGTTCAAGGTGGAATAAACAATCCTATCATCTTCTAAGAGAACACAGACAAAACTCAAAAAACCATAATATGGTGCAAAAGTCAATTTATTTCAGTAATTCAGCTCAGACTGAGAGACCATCTAAAGGCTCAGGAACCCTTTGCAGCGTTTTGGGTTTATTAGCTGATTTGAGTACGACACTTTGAGTCTAGAATATTGAACCTTTTCTCAATATTCTGGTCTGAGATTTTGAATTTGGGGTTTTCATGAACTGTAAATCATAATCAATCATCACAAATATAACAAATAAAGGCTGTACATTTCTGGTTTTGCAATAAATTAGTCTATCTCATGTACTAAATTCACCTTTTAGGTAGAATTACTGAAATAAAAGCATTTTTTTCTCCAAATTTTTCTTGTTTGAGTTTCACCTGTAATATTCCATCATAAGCAGATTTGCACAGTGAAGGAAAGCAAACCGTGAGTTTTTACCACGCGGCAGAAGCACTTTTGGACAGATGAGTCTGACTGGCCTCACGGAGGAGAAGAGCTGATGTAACCATTTCAGCTGAAACTGATTTTGGACAAATTAATGACAGATTTCAAACACAGAAAACCAATTAACTGAAAAGAAGCCGGTGTTTGGTTAACTAATAGTTTTGAGGACTAAAAATATGTTTGAGTTGCTAGTGTTAGTTGTTACTAACGGTTGAGGGGGAAACAGAGTGTTTGATCCTTTTTATTCAACTCAAAAGCCAAACAAAACAATTAAGACTAGCATAAATGATTGAATTAAGATTTTAGAAAAGAAATAAATTCACAAATCAACAATCAAATCCATACATGTCTTGTTCCAGAAGTCTATTTCTAATCAGCATCTTAACAGACGCCAATCAAACCAGCATGACATCATTTCTACGTCTCTCATTATGCATCAAGGTCACTAACAGTCAGCGCCGGCGCTCCGCACACGCACACCACGCACAGCGCGTAGGGCACCACGCCAGGGAAGGGGCACCAAACGCAAGCTTATGAAAAATAATATATATATATGATAAAGACAGATTTCAATTAGAAGATGTGCAAAGCAAGTTAACAGCATGTTTACAGAGAGAAAACAATACAAAAAGGAAAGGAGATGGACCGTGTCCACTTTTCACTCTCTGTCCTGGACGTCCGGACTGCGGGTTCTTGTATTGATGAAAATGTCCGGCTGTTCATCCAGGAGCAGGGATCGAATTATGGGGGAGCTGGATATCCTACACATCCAGGGGAGCTGGAAAAAAGTTTTCTAACTATATTACATCATTTATGGACTCTTTTGAGCAGAGAGCACAGAGAGCGGCACAGCGCTGCGTTGTTGCGCAGCGCTCCAGGCTGCTGCGTCCAGCGCGCGGTCCATTCTCAAAGTGGCGCAAACAAAAAGACTATAATTAGCACACGATCGTTCATGTCCGCACATGTTCTCTACTTTCTGTCTTATTTGTGCCTGGCGCTCTGCCACTGCGGAGCTCATCACCTGCACTGCGGTGATTTCACCTCACTGACGCAGCATCAAATCGCGCACTCCGCTTTGCGGTCAGGAGATCCCTTTGATCTGCTCAAAAGTAACTGATGAGGTGAAAAAGTAAGAATCCAGGCAGCAGATTTTCTGGAGAATTAAGAGGAGATGCAGGAAGATGAGAGACAGACAGGAGAGGAAAATAGTTACATAAAACAAGAAAACAAAACAAAGTGTTGAAAAGTAAAATGTAGGTAGATTTATCTCCACTACACGTTTTTACCTGTATAAAACAGTAAGTTATACACATGTCATATTTATACATCTGATACAATTCAGATCACCTTCAACACTCAGTCACACACCCAGGGCCGTTTCAAGACATTTATGGGGCCAAGGCAAAATGACACCCCCCCCCCCCCACACACACACACACACACACACACACACACAAAATATCAATCCTACTTTTTGGAAAATAATAAGCAGTTTGTGCATACAAGAGAATTAAAGAAAATTTAAGGTGAAGCGCTTGCACATACTGTGTTATTGTGTTGTTTTTTTTCTGTATGTGTGTGTGTGTGGGGGGGGGGGGCACCACGAAGCCTTTGTGCTTAGGGCACCAAAATAGCTAGCAACAGCCCTGCTAACAGTTCTCTGGGATGAGATTTGAAAATGAGGTGACAGAAGCTCTTACAGCTGTTTACATCACACTGGAGGAGTGGAGATCCTTTTGAAACAGAGACCTCTGCCCAGAAACAGCTAAGACGGAAACCCCAACATCCCAGCTCTCAAGAAGACCTGAGCTTCAATGCCCACCACCCATGTGGAACTGGGTGGAAAGAAATGTGGATATGCTTTCATACAACATCCAAACAAAGACTCATCACCCACATGACAGCGGGATCATAGTTAACAGGACGCCTATTCATATAAATGCTTGTGACTGAGTCTAGATTCAACAGTTCTGTGTTTCTGAAGTATTTTCTGGCAATTTTGACTCTAAGGCCCTGTCCACACGTAGCCGGGGATCTGCCAAAACGTAGATATTTTTCTACGTTTTGGCCAGTCATCCACACGAAAACTGAGTTTTTTCACACGAAAACGGATCTTTTTAAAAACTCCGGCCAAAGTGAAGATCTGCGTTTTCTCCGTTTTGGGTGTCTGCGTGTGGATAGACAAAACCGGAGTTTTAAGGTCCGCAACGTCACTTTCCGCGACAAAAAATGCTGACATCACGTGTGCGACCTGTGTTTACACTAGCCGACAGCATGAATGCCCTCAGAGCTGAACTCGCTTTATCAATTGTCCAAGCGCTTTTTGCTTGTTTGTTTTTGCAAGCGGAATTACTGCTCCTTGCGGAAGACCACAGACGAAGGACGAGGTTAAGAACGGGGGAAGTACTGCCGCCTACAGGTCTGGCATGTCCTTAACAACGTATTTATCCGGGTACGTGTGGACAGAGTTTTGTTTTAAACGAGGTGGTGTGGATGCAAGTTTTTGGAGGGGCGGATATTCGTTTTTAAAAAACCCCGGCTACGTGTGGACTAGGCCTCAGTCTGAGCCACACTGTTTTCTGCTGAGCAGCAGCTAAAAAGCAGGTGAGCCAGTCTGCAGTGTGCTCTCATTTACCTCCTGTGGATGCACAGTGAGTGATGGGGGAGGGCGTCAACGTGATGGGGGGAAAATACAATAAAAAGTCGAAGTTTCCAAAGCTGCAAACAGGGAAGCGAGGAACTGTTTGTCTTTCTTTACATTTGTGAGTAAAAGAGGACACTGAGGACGCTGCAGAGGAGACTTTGTTCACTGATGAACTCGTGCATGCACAGACAGATGTGCTTTTCTGTCTGTGTGCAGCATCAAGTGAGTGTTTATTGGCACTGGGTACACGCAAGGATGTGCGTGTGTGTGTGTGTGTGTGTGTGTGTGTGTGTGTGTGTGTGTGTGTGTGTGTGTGTGTGTGTGTGTGTGTGTGTGAACCCCAGCCCATCTGTATGTCTTTATGGAGGGGAGTAATTGAGTGGTGCAGGACAGAGCTCAGCACCGCAGGGAGCCAGCTGGAGTTATTGAGGGATGAGCAGTCTGCCTCTGGGAACCAGAACCTCAAAACGAGGCAACAGGGGTGGGGGGTAGGAAGACAGAGGAATAATGGGAGAGTCAGGGAGAGAGAAAGTAATGGAGCGACAGGGAGGAAGACTGTCCTTTTCTTACCAAAGAAAGACAGAGGTGAGGAAACAACTCTCAACGGAAGATGCATTTCCTGAATTCGTACAAAGTGGAAGGAAGGGAGGAGGAGAGGGATGGGAGCAAACATCTGGGAGCTGCGTCTACTCATTTAAGTCAGTGAACAAATGGGAAGCTCGGAGAATCTCTTTGATCTCAGTTTAGTTCCTCTCAATTTAGAGTTCTTTTGAAATGGAATGAAGATTGAAGTTGCGCTCTAAAGAAGTAGCGTCACAAGTATTTGCACTTGATTTTCTTCTTTCCAGTGTGTGTGTGTGTGTGTGTGTGTGTGTGTGTGTGTGTGTGTGTGTGTGTGTGTGTGTGTGTGTGTGTGAGGTCGGTCAGCAGGTTGTGTCATTTAGGCAGCTCCCTGAAGATCAAACAAAAGAAGATCGGCTAAGCAGCTGTAGGATCAACACATGGGTGGATGACATGAGACTCTGGCAAACATGTCATCACCGTCACACAGTAGCTACTATTAAAACATGAGATAGAAGAAGGACATATATAAGGATTTCAATCCTAGCTTTTTGGGCTTTATGGTTACTGAAATGTCATGAAAATCCCCCTTAACTTAGTCTGGCAAGCCATTCTATTTGAATATATAGTTTATCCACGAGCCATAGGGGAAGTTCAGTCGAGGGATGGAATCCATCGTTGTCTTTCACGTTGTCTCCACATGCTGTTGGACAATGAAAAAACATGACAAACTCACCACTACGGATGTCAAAGAAAAACAGCCTAAACAGCTGTTTCAAAAGAGCAGTCGACCATATTTAGTTTCGCTCAGTCGCATCATCCCGCCCACCAAACCGACTGCTGTGATGGTGACACGCCACCAGCCTGGTAAGGGTTGTGGAGGTTCCAATGGAGCGTGGCTAGCCCAACACGCAGAACAAAATCATTTTGCTTCTGCTACTGTCCATCTAGATTTCCAGGCTACCTCAAACTAGCATGCAGAGTCAGAGAAGTATAAAGTACAACGTGTGCATTAGGATACCCTAGGGTAAAACCATAAAGTGCAAGTAAGGTACAACTTCAGATAACAAAGAAGAAGGCTAAAATGTTTATTAGTGTAGAAACCTAAAGAAGTGTTCACTTCATTAAGTTGTACCACCCTGTGTAACGTCTTCCAGAACCGCAAAGTATTTCAAGGTTGATTTATCTGAAATATTTAGACATGTTAACATCTTAGATTAGGAGTGTTGTTTTGTTTTTTTAATCAGGAAAAAATCTCATTTGTTTAACCCTCTCAGGCTCAAAATAAGTTTTGATAAAAGGACGAACAACTAAGTTCTTCAGGGGTACTTCTGAGTTAAAAAATGCTCATGAAATACGTATGTGGAGTAACCAGGTAGGTAGGGTTTAACCATCGACATATACTGGACAGTTTCCATAGGCTCCAATAAAAAGCTTTTAAGCCAAAATGGGAGGTGGCCAGCACCGCCATTTTGACCGTGTCACAGGTTCCGTCAAGCCCAGACAATTCCAAGAAAGGGAAGAGAGGTGGAGCTGAGGGTGGGGCTCGAAGGCTGGGATCAAATGACAACATCCGTCGAACTGAAGTGATGTAGCTACAAGCTAACACAGAGATGGGAGCTAAGCTAACGGAGGTAGCTACCTAGCTACAACCGGAGTTAACTGTGCACAACACCAGAGCTTCTGAGTCAGAGATACGCCGGGCTGACCGCTAAAACAGGGTGGAACACAAAGGTCTCCTGATAGCTCCACAAGCCGGCAGCCGCACAGCAGACAAGCGCTGCGGCAATCAGAGATGAGCCGAGCAGTGGGGTGTCGGAACCCAGCTCCACCAACATGTCATCTTTCAACCTGTTTTCTAAAATGCAGCGTTATGTTAAATGCACTGGGTTTTACCCTTTTACATTTAAATTTCATGGTTAAACAGTACATGTTAAAATCTAAGCTCAGCTCGGCAGTGAGCTAAAATACATAAATATAATTTTACTTACAGAAAAAAAATGAAGTGGAGACTCCTTGGACGCTCTATTAGTGCAATTAATGCCACAGCAAGTCATTTTGTGCAACAATTGCACAAATAATATCCAAAAAAAGAACGCACAAACGCTACAACTAATGGTCTAAGTTGAGAGACTGAAAAGGGCAGAACAGTTTTAAGGTGAGGCCGAGGCTCTACTGAGGCCTTTCCCCAGAGCTAGCTCTGCGGTCACGTGGGTCTGATGCTCATTAATTATACAGAATTTTAGGCTTTTAATACACTTAAACAGAAGAGTGACAAAAAATTCACCCCCCTCAGAGTTGTCATGAGTGTAAACTAGATCTATTAAACCTAAAACATGTTTTGGTACCAGGCTGTAAACATGTTTATTTCTGCTGTGAAATTGGTATTTTTAACATGGGAGTCGATGAGGATTTGCTCGCTTCTGACACCAGCCCCCAGTGGATGAGGGTGGAACTGCAATTTATTTCACTTCCATGTTGGCTTCAATTTCATACCAGTATTATGGGGGCTTGGTTTTAACATTGCAAATCTGCAACGCCTGCCTCCAGAGGCGTAAAGGGGAAGGACTTACAACTAGTTATGAAAGCAGCCACTAGGGGGACAGTTTTTTTTTTTAATTTTCTGGCTACAAATTCAAATACAAAATATGCATTCATGATCAATAAAAAACATGTCTCTAAAGAAAAAAGACATCCGTACGTTTTCAAATTCATACATGGAATGTTTTTTTCTTTAATAAGCTTCTTTAATAAATGTTCCAGAACATTTTTTTTCTTCAAATGGGAGTTAAGAGTATGTGTGAAATGTCTTCTCTGGCTCATATATCTAAGGTCCTCCACCCAAAACTTGCAGCCTTGTTACACACATGCACAGAGTTCTTTACAATTAGGTAAAGGTCATTTTACCTCACAATTCTAACATGTTTGTAGCTCACCGTAGTTTAACGTCAACAGTCATACCAACTTGCTTAAAAAACCTGTGGCCAAAATATTTTATATAACACAGTGACATTTGACTATTAAAGAGCATTGTTTTACTTTTTTTTTTTAGAAATTAAGAGCTTGAGTTTACAAAAATAATATCCATCTAATGTTTGATTTTCTGCCTCATTAGTTTTTATGAATGATTAAATTGCAATTAAGATCAATTAATTTCAAAGCCTCTCATTAATTAGATTAATTTTTTAGTCGAGTCTGACCTCTCTCTCTCTCTCTCTCTCTCTCTCTCTCTCTCTCTCTCTCTCTCTCTCTCTCTCTCTCTCTCTCTCTATATATATATATATATATATATATATATATATATATATATATATATATATATATATATATATATATATATATATATATCAAGACGATAATGTAGATCAAATTCAAGTTATATCTTCACAAGAATATCCAAGACCATCCATCCATTGTTTGAACCCGCTTTGTCCACGTAGGGTCGCGGGGGGCTAGTGCCTATCTCCAGCGGTCAATGGGTAATCAGGCGGGGTACACCCTGGACAGAGAGCCAGTCGAATATCCAAGACCAATTCACTAAATTTGACCCGTTTACATAGGATGCTGAGAACCACCTACGTTGTGTTTTTTGAGCAAGTGAAACCCCCCCCCCCACACACACACACACACACACACAATCTGTGTATGCAGCAATCAGCATCAGTCTGCTGTGATGTCCTAGCAGGCATTTGGCAAACAAAAGTTTTAATAAAACAGTGTGCTGTAGTTGTCATGGTGCGTTGAGACAAGTTTTATGTCTAAGTCGCCCACACAAGGCCAATTTAGGGTGCTGTGTAATTACACTCTGTTGACAGCGACTTCCTGCTGCTTTACTTCATAAATAATCCTGCATTATAACCAGCAGGTGGGCAAGCTGTGGGCCAATCTGCAAACAATAATATCAGCCCACATGCAATCATGCAATAGCAGGGTTTCATGAAAGTTGGTGTGAACATGGAATCCATCTGCTGTGATGGACTTTGAGGAGTGATATGTGACAATAATCAAAACACCTACACACACCTACACACACACACACACACACACACACACACACACACACACACACACACACACACACACACACACACACACACACACACACACAACGGTGGAGTTAGCCTCCAGGGAGATGTAGAGTCCCTCTGTTAATGATGTCACTTCAGCTCAGAATCAGTCAAAACCCTGAAAATGGATATGAGATAGTGCATGATGAGAGAGGCAAGCAGCTCTATAAATCCTCTTTTCACTTTCTGGAAATGTTGGTGGTATTAAAGCGTTTTGCAGGAGTGCAGGCACATCTGTAAATCAAGCAGAGAGAAGCAGAGCTGTTATAATTGCTTTGCAAAGCCTATGATGCCCCAACAGATTATCCATGTCACAGCTTATGGCTTTTTTATTGTTGAGTACCACATTAACAAAAAAAAAGAGAGAGAAATATAAAAGCATCGATACATGACCATTGATTTGCACACGGCTCGCTAAGCCCCCCCAGATGGTGAACATGCGTGACACACAAGTGTAGAAACACACACACACACAGGCACATGCGGTGAGTAGAGTGGAGGAGAGCGTGCAGAGGCAGTCACATGGATAAGAGGATGATGCCAGCATCAGATCTGCCTGAGACCCCCATGCTGGCCTACTGAGATGCGGGGATGAATAAATGGATGTGTCCAGATGGGCAGGAGAGGAGTGGAGAGACAGACTAAAAATGGAAGATGGAGGTCAGCAGAGAGACAGCGAGAGGGACAAGCCCTGTGCTGCTGGGTGCCACATGCTTCTGACTTCAAAACATCACTTTCAGTTGCAGGCGAACGGACGTATGTGAGCGTGCATGTGTGCTGAGTGTTGTCTGTATTAGCTCAGCCCCAGTTCCCACATCCTGGCTGGTGGTCACACAGTTGTGTGACGGACACACACACACACACACACACACACACACACACACACACACACACACACACACACACACACACACACACACACAATAAACAGGCTTATCACAGGCAGCAGAGCACTTCTCTGATTAATAAACAATGGCTCTGTGGAGTCACAAGCCAAAAGAAAAAAAAAATCTGCTCCAACCAAATCGGTTTAAAGCTCCAGGCTGCAATACTGCCCCAAAATAAAAGAAAGCAGCATAAAAAAAGGAGATTGTGCTCTTTGTAAATTTAAAATGATTTTAGGATGGCAGATCAATCCTTTCTTCTCTGTCTTAATGCATAAAAGTTTTCTTTTTAATTCAGCTCACCGAGAAACCCCACAGCTCCTCTCTTTCATCAAGGATCTCAGCTATTATTCAATTTCCAGCCAAGCATGAATATTAATTGTTTTGTCTGTGCAAGGGCCAATCTCCTAGATGTTGTTCATTACCGCCACAGAGCTGTCTTCATTACGGAGACGTCTTTTTACAGTAGGCTCATTTTCACCAGTGTGTGTGTGTGTGTGTGTGTGTGTGTGTATGAGAGAGAGAGAGAGAGAGAGAGAGAGAGAGAGAGAGAGAGAGAGAGAGAGAGAGAGAGAGAGAGAGAGAGAGAGAGAGAGAGAGAGAGAGAGAGAGAGAGAGAGAGAGAGAGAGAGAGAGGGGGGGGGGGAGCTCAACAGGGGTTTATCTCAGGCTTTTGCTTATAGTTCTACATGTCTGGTGTTCCTCTGTGTCACATCATCGGCGGTCTAGCACAATCAATCAAGAGAACCCATTGTGGCTCGCAAAAAACCAATGAGCTGCATCAATAACTGAGCCTGGGCTCCCCAACCATGAATATTCCCTTAATGAAACAATCTCTTATCTCTTCTCACTCCTGCAAACAAAAGGGAACCTAAAGGAGCCTGTAGTGTTAACTGGATTCCCCATGTTTGTTCAATTTAAAGTTATTGAAACATTTAAAGTCACAAAATTGGTGATTTATTAGCTGCCTTTATTTAATTTGTAAAATAATAACATCTGCCATCCTCATGAAAACAGCTCAGTGCATCTAGCATCTAGACGTGGTGACGAAGTTCAGAGTGAGCCCTGTAGGGTCACCCCACCGCATGCAGACTGATAAAGTATCTCGCATGCGGGAAGCTGCAGCCAATCGGAGGCTGCCTCTATAGGTAGGTGTGAACTTCAGACAGCCAACTTCAGCGTTGCCCGGTGTAATGATAATAGAGGGTAAATTGCTTTAAGTAAATTGCTTGAAAAGTTATTTATATTATTACCACTACTTGTGACCAATAGCTGTGATACTCTGTATAAATAGAATATCCCCTGCTTGGTCTTAGGATGATTAATTAGAAGATCCTAGGATCATTTTATTCATTAAGAGATCGTACACACTTCGCTTTGATTCAAGAAACAGTCAGGTTTATAAACAAAGTAAGAATTTATTTTACAAACACTTAAGACGTGACAAATTGTTTAAACTATTATTCACTGTGAGAGGATGCGAACTAAAGGATAGTCTGGAACCTATCATGTATTCAGAATCTCCGTTCTCAGAGGTGGGTTCTGGATGGAAAGAATTTGGTTTGCAAATAAACTATAAAGATGTTAATATCAGAACCACATTCAGACACATCTGCGTGTCTGCATTACCCGGAGTAAGAGATCCTCTTGGTGGATCCGAAAGTGAGAGGTCGGATGGCCGCTGGCACCGGAGGGCTGTAGAGGACCGAGGTGCCGGTTCTTTCAGTCCAGAGATGTCTCTCGGGTCACGACAGATGGATGAAACCGAGCGTCTTAAAAATAACTCTGAAGGAGGTTGGAGTCAGATTCGTTCTGCAGGAAAACTATCTTGTTGTTCAGCTTCGCTGGTGCGAAAAAGGTTTAAGGTTTTGACGATGTGGCAAAATCCTTCTGGTTAGAGAGGTGCTAAAGATGGCCGGTCTGAAGCTCGCTCTAGAACTGACAAATTACTCAAAGCCATCTGGTTTTAAATAATTGTAATTATGGTTTGGCCAGCCAATCCGGGGCTTACAAGTTTTAGAGATGTTACCAAGCATCACAGAGACACACCCTCTGTGATGGAGACTCCGAATGTGGGCAAAAGGTTAACTTATGTGTCATGCGTTAACTTAAATTTACTTGTGAGTGCAAATATCATGACCTCGTCAAGTAAACATACTAAAACAATCATTGAGCACAGATTAATGAAGCATTTCATCATTTATAATTAGCAATAACAAAAGTTCATTCAATGATTATTTTTAATTATAAAATCTTCTTTTCTTATGAGAATAAAGGAGTTTATTTCAAAGAGTTCCTCTGTGATGGACCTTGGAGGAGAAAATGTTTATTGTTTATCATTTATTACCCCTGCAGTCCAGCTGGTGTGAGGAAGTAGGCTCTGATTAAAGGGACTACATGCAGACTTCGAGACTCCTGTGAGGGGAAAAGATACTGTAGGATGTCATAGCCAGGGTAAGTTGACCTGGCTGTGCATTTGACCTGTGGGATCTCAAAATCAGGCCATTTTGTGACGTTACACCGGTTTTGATGAGTTTCAATATCAGCTGCAACATTCAAATGGGTGGAATTTGGAGTAAACAGCATTAATGCATGGATGCATCCCATCTTACGTCAAAGGTTCGGGCTTCTGCTGGTGTTATAATGGAGTGGGGGTGTTTTCCAGGTTCACTTTGACCCCTTAGTACCAACAGAGCCTGCTTTAAACACCACAGTCTAACTGGGTATTGCTGCTGACCGCGTCCAACTCTTTATGACCTCAATAGATCTTTGATCTGATGGCTACTTTCAGCAGCACTAATGTACAATGTCACAAAGCTCAAATCATCTGTTTTTCTTAACATAACAATGTCACTAAATCTTGATCCAATCCAAATCTGCAGTGGCGGTGCGATATCATGTCAATATGGATAATTCTCATACTTTGCAGATTCCATAACAGACAGAAAAAGGGGGAGTTCTGATGGCAAAAGGAGGCCCAACCCTGATGATGGTAAACTTAAAACATCAACAAAAGAGCGCTGGCTGATTGTAACTCCCATCCCCCATGGATGCAACAAGGAGAAATAATGGATGCATCTATTCCTCCAAAACATCACATGGAAAAATCACAGTAATGACCTCCCTCAAGCAGTCTTCATTTCCATTAAGAATACATATTAGTCTGTCGTCCCCATTAGCCCAAGGACCCAGGCCATCCCAGGCTTGTGCTAGCTTGCATTCTTAGCAATGAAAAACAGTGTGTTCATCTTTTTGGCCTCCCACGATTGCCATTAAGTCTGAGCTAAGATCATTATTTAAACACTGAAGCAATGTGGGTGATTTGAAGCAAAGCAAAGCCAGCCCTGAAATCTATCCTTTGGTCACAGCTGCAGCGTGTATTGGGATCTGTCGAGGGGCCGGTAAGTGGCGCTCCCCTGAGCCTCCGCAAACAACACAGGACTGAAATGAACCACTGAGGTAAGAAAATTGGGGATTTTTTTTCCTCTAAAAAAGAAAAACGAATGACGAAGTGGAGTGGTAAGGGAGAAGAGGAAGGAGACAATAAAAGAGGCATGCAAATGAGAGGAAAAGTTTGTGATTTATTAGATCATAAATTAAATATATGCACACAGGAAGTGCATGCGTCATCAACCTGGTGCACAAAGAAAACGGGAATTGTGTCATTTGCTTTCTTACAAAAGGCTCTGGTGTGATTCTATAGCTGTGACTCACGTGGACCCCTTCTCACTCCGTTCCTCCCCTTATCTATGTCAGCACTGATGCACTTTCCCACAACACACACACACACACACACACACACACACACACACACACACACACACACACACACACACACACACACACACACACACACACACACACACACACACAGATGCACAGAACACTGTGCATCCCTTCCCCACATCGTCCACCTCAAGAACAACAGCGATATTTGCAGCCAAGGCCCTCCCAGGGGGCCCAGTTACTTGTCCCGGAGCCAGTGCTCTCAGCAAACACAGAGCTGTAGGTGACTTGAACGATCGCTGGCAGTCTGAAAGAAAGGACAGCTAATATAGATTCTTACAGGAAGCACAACTCTGGTGTGAAACCCTGCATCTGAGGCACGTCGGTCCTAAAGAAACAATAGGTGAAGCGTGGCTCTTGACGTCAGAGTGATCATAAAAGCAGAGACGAGGCTGGAAATGAGCAGGAGCTCTCTGATGGGCTGCAGAGCCTCTTCCTGTTGCTATGAGGCTCTAAGTGTTTCATCCTTTGATGGCTGATTGTTGTTGAAAATGAGGAAATTCTTAACAGAGGGATGAACAAAGCCAGAATTACGGTCAACTGATAATAGAGTCTTGGCAGTTCTCAGTGGTCCCTCATTATACCATTACCTTCTTATTATTCAGTCAGATCAGACGAGACTGGAGGAAACAATTTACCAGCTTGGCTCTGATGGAATCATCAAATTTCCATAGATTTTTTTTGTTTTGTTTTGTTTTAAAATATTAGAAAATATATCAGTTCATTGGAAAAATTATAATCAAAGCAAACTTTAATTAGTTGCTGAGTGGAAGTATTTCTAAAAACAGCCTCAATTTAACCCCAATATCAATTTTTAGCTTAATAAGCACTTTAACACTCTAAAACGTGTGCCACATATAGTTTTTTTTTAATCCAGCAGAAAAATGCTAAACAAAGCAGGAAATGAAAGTGCAGAATGCACAATTTATTAGCTCCAGTTTTGAATGACAGCTGTTAATTGGAGTATAAGTAGAGGTCGGATACCTACGTTTTCTTTCCAAAAGAAACTTAACATTTCACACGGAGGCGTCGTAACTGACAGCAACAACTTGCACAGATGAGGCAAACTGCAGCCAGCTGTCAGAAAAACAGCTGGTAGTCCAGTCTCGGTGCAGCTGTGGGGCTAAAGGCAGTGGTCCAGTCAAAAATAATAAACTAGCTTAATTGTTTTAGAACGCCACGCTTTCTAAAATGTTGCTTAACCACAGCCTGCAGCATACACTCATCAGCTATTTGTGTTTTTGCTGGAGTTTACAAGTTTACCCACTGAGAGGAAGTGGATGTTGCCAAATATTGAAGAAATGTGGTGCTACTGCTCATATTTTAAAGCTTGAATCGGCTTGTTTCAGGAAGTATAGTTGAGATTATATACATATATATATATATATATATATATATATGTGTGTGTGTGTGTTTTTTTATTTGAACACAATGAATCCAATAATGTGATTCTGTATGATTGTTTTATGCATTGTGATGAAAAGAATTCAAAGCCATGTAAATCATGATTGAAACATTGTATTATATTTTTGATATTTAGTATTGACTTGAAATGAGTTTTCTCCCAGAAGCTTGGCTATCCAGAGGCGGCTCGGTGTAGATCCGCTACTCCTCCACATCGAGAGGGCATCTGGTCAGGATGCCTCCCTGGTGAGGTTTTCTAGGCACGTCAAACCAAGAGGAGAACCAAGAGAAGACCCAGGACACGCTGGAGGGAATGTGTTTTTCGGGAATGCCTTGGGAATACCCCTGAGGAGCTGGCCTAAGTAGCTGCGGAGAGGGAAGTCTGGGCCTCGCCGCTTAAGGGCTCGACACACGAAACATCGCCTCTCCTCTATTAATTTTCAACGAGACATGCGCGATTAAACGATAATCGCGGGTTTCCCTCCTGCAACGCATGAAAAATGTAAATTTTTGCACTTGTGCATGGGTCGTGCAGCAGAGGCAAGCCAACGATGCAATCCCAGAAAACTGAAACATTTTTACTTCTCATCGCTGTCACTCGGACAAGGACCAGTCAGCGGAGATTTCATTGGCTGACCAATGAGCAGACAGGATGCTGCTCAGTACATCTACAGGCAAACATGAAGGAAAAGTTAATACTTGCTGTGTCGGATTTCCCAGAGCTTCACATCATTTCTACAAAAGAATATAGAGATCTTCACAAAAGGCAGCAGGATGGTGAATTGGTTGTTGGTGTGGTCTCATACTCACCGTTTCTTCTCCTGTTTGTAACATGGAATGAACCCATTCACATATTTTTCTTTTTATTTAGTAAAATCAGAAGTAAGACTTCGCTTAACTCTAGCAAAGCCTTATGAGACTTCATATCTACCGCTTTTTCAACTCCAAACTGCTTAAGAACCCAAAATTCCCTACAATCTGACGGCCAATCAAAACAACGAAAGACTCGCTATTCGCCCTGGTACAGAGCACGCCGCTGGCTTTTTCCACTGCCGCATGCCGCCTCCCGTGTGTTAGGTTGTCGAAGCAATAGCAAAAAGTTTGGCTGATCAGTGGTTTGTCGCCTCTCACGTGTTGAGCCCACTAGGCTTCTGCCCCCGCGACTCAGAGTTCATTTTTTTGGGTGCATCGCGCTGTGAACGCACAAACTCATATAATTGTCGAGATGAGTCGTTAGCTTGGAACTTTGGCTGAGTTTCAGGCTCTGACCCAGAAGGTGGATTCCATCAAGGACAGAGTTGTTGACGGATCAGCACAGAGTGGGATAGATTAATTACGCCATCATTGGATTTTGAGGGGTTGAAGACCAACAGAACACTAAGGCAGAGAGGAAATTATCTCTGTCTGTTCCCAAAACACTCCTTATCTGAATCTGGTACCCTTGGAGCCTGTGAGGCTGAAGTAAAAACTCCCCTCAGAAGAAATGTGGAATGCGGCTGTTGCTATGGTAACCCTTTCTCCCTATCCCAGCCTGGGCGGGACTGTGGCCGGTGAAGGCCGTGGAACCGTTTCTAGGAGTCAATGTGCCCTCTAACCCATTATCTCCCTCCCCTGTCCAAACGGAGGTGATGAGCGCTGCTCTTGCAGCTGCACGTACTGAAGTGAGGAGAGTCCCAACCCTACCTTCCCACCTAGTGGACACTTATGTTGTGTGATGTCTGAAGTCTGTGAGCATTTCTGTCGGAGGTGTTTTTTTGCATAGCAAAGCTGCCCTCTCTGGTGAGGGTAACTCTGAAGTGCCTTTGTCCCTCCCCCTGACTCTATCCTCATATAAACCCTCTTGATCTATAACGGTAGCGCGACTCGTGTTGCGAATGACCACAGTCACCAGTTCTTGTCATGTGTCTATGTATGTATGTATGTATGTATGTCTGATCTCAGAATTGTGTGTACTGAAACTCTAATTTCCCTCTGGGATTAATAAAGTATTTTTGAATTGAATTGAATTTTCTCTAACTAATTGCTGCTCACATCGCTGAGTTGCTCCTGTAGACTGAACAACAAAATTGTGCACCTACACACGTCAGCAATCAGTCGATTTAGATTTGCAGGGGAATATCTCTGCACAAGCCTGCTGCTGATTTCAATACGCAACTCGGCTGTGATTCATAGACTTCATTCCCCACAGGCATCATGTACAGCCAGTTCTAATGAAACACACTGGTTTGGATGGGATCTAAAGAGCCCAGAGAGATGTGCAATGTGGAAAAGAACATATGGGTCACTGAGATCCTCGCCAACATTCCTGAACAATCTGGACAGGACATTGAGCGTTTTATCACCTCCAAGAACTCAGCCGTTAGACTGAGACGTCCAGTTGCTTGTTCCCACTGGGACTTGCATCCTATCAGTTTTGGGAAAACAGGAAAAGACCTCTCACACATAGCCACTGTAAAAATCACACTCTATAGCTTTGCTATATTTATAATTGGGGGTTCTTTGTTCCTCTGTGTGCGTATGAACATGTGACAAAATGTTATCTTTTTGGGTAAATCCTACAAAAAGAAACAAAAACTGCATTTGTCTTGTTAACCTTTCAATTACAGACAGTAAAACAATTTTACACTCAGTCGACGTGAGATTAGATTTTGTAAAATATAAACCACCGTAAACCGTTTTCCAGGAACCAATCAGATGCGTAATTAGGTCATTTAAATGGGACTTCTTTGAAATAGAGGCAACTTTATTTAAACCATGATATAATCAAACATGTGAATGAAGAATTCTTCCTTTTTCTCAAATAGAAGAATAATAATGTAATTCAGAATGTAATAATCTTCTTGAGTTGGGAGCATGGACGTAATTTTGGGGGAGGACAGGGGGGACATGCCCCCCCCCCCCCCCCACACACACACACACACACACACACTTTTTCCAAAGTCAAGTTTTGACCCCTGCACTTTTTACCATTCAAAAACAATATTACGCAATATTAAATTGACACTGGTTGAGCTCTAGGACCAAGCAGAGAACAACCGTTTGTGTTGAAGCCTGTTCCCCATCAGAACATAATGTAAAGATCCCCACCCCCCCCCCACCCCCACTTATAAAGTGAAAATTACATCCATGGTTGGGAGTCTCTACATTTAAGTTCATTTATCTTGGTGTCATGTCTGCAAATGATGGAAGGACGGAGCAGAAGATGGACTAAATGGCCGGAACCTTCACGAGTTGGTAGCTCCTCTGGTCTGTTGAGGTGAAGAAAACCCTGGGATGAAAGGCCAAACCGCCCACTTAAGATGACATGACTTTGATCATGACCCAGGAAAAAGATCCCAGGAGAAACTAATTTCCTTTTTTGATTAGGTCAGCTTTACTAATAAGCCGAGAAGCTCAGAACAGAGCTGCTGCTCCTCCACATCAAAGCCAGCTGATCTGATTTAGATGTCTCCTGCTCACTTTTCTCGGGACATTGTTTCTGCTCGGAAGAGATGCTAGAAGACCAAAGCCAGAACACAATGAACATCTTGACGTGCCCAGATGGGAATGGAGTAGCTTGGAATGCGGAGATCTCTGGATTTCCATTTGATTTGTAATGCCTGCAATCCAAGCCTGGATAAGAGATGGATGGATAGACTCTACCTGAACATCCTGCCTTTGTCCTTGTTACCAAGTGCCAATTATAATTATCTATTTAGGGTAGTCCATGCTTTTATTACGGTGCGATTGGACTACTGTAACTCTGTTTTATTTGGTGTGAGCAAGGGTGCACCGTGCAATAGCCAGCTTGCAAATGGGGCAGAATGCTGCTGCCAGATTTCTAGAGGGCAGGCGCAAGTATGATCACATCACCCCTGTCCTGGCTGCGCTTCAGTGGCTGCCCGTTGATGTAAGGATTCGTTTTAAGATACTTTTGCTGGTTTTTAAAACGTTAAACAGTTTGGCCCCTCCTTACTTGGTGTCATTGCTTCAACCGCTCACCCCTGTACTGTACTCCGCTCGGAGAACCTCGTGCTCCTCTCGGGCCCAAGACCGCGCCTAAAGACGGGTGGTGATAGGGCCTTTTCTGTGGCAGGTCCTAAGCTTTGGAACGAGCTTCCTCTCAGCATAAGGGCCTCCACCTCTGTGGCGGTTTTTAAGGCAAGGCTAAAAACCTACTTTTATGATCTGTCTTTTAAACTTTCTAACTAGTTTTTAATGTTTTACTTAAATAGATCCGTGTATTCACTGTGTTTTTTATCTGTATCCAATGTTTTTATTTTATGGACTTAATGTTTTTATTTGGTCTGTGTAGCGCCTTGGTGGCATGTTTTTGCCTGTAAGGCGCGATTTGTAAATAAAGTTGAAGTTGAATTTGATTATTTTTGTTGCTAATCTAAAAATGTTTTAGATGTGTGCTTTATTTTGTCTGAATTCAATAGAAAACATATTAGATAATCAAACACTATATCAACTACTTCAGATAAGTAAATAAAATGAGCCCATCTGACGTAACTCGGCCACAGGTGCTCTAAGGTCTCCTCGACTCGTGAGAGGAAGGCCATGCAGGAAGTCACCGTGCCTTCAGGAAACGTATTTGAGCCAACGTCCATCATGCTATCAGCAGCTTCATCACCAAAACTCAGCATGGAAAAATGTGTCATGCTGGCCAAGACACGCCGAGATGGAAGATCTTTTCTCTTTTTCTATTTTTAAAACATCTTGTTGCACGTAAGGTTATCTCGAGTTTCCATCAAGTACTGCTAGAGGTGCTTCATTTTGGTATTTCGTGGCTTTTTCTTTAAATCTCCAGATCATTTGTCAGCTCTGATCCAGTAGTGGCATCAATTACAAACTGGTGTTCATTCATTTATTATTTTATTCCACATGATCCAGCAGGTGTCACTCTTACCTGTGATCTGGAGCACATACATTAATGTACCAACTTGCACGTAGGGGGGTCAGTAAATCAGTCACTACTCGGCTTTCACAGCACAAGAGTTCACCAGAGGTTCAACCCTGCACGACATACGAGTGTGAAACCCAGTCAGCCTGCCAGAGTTGGAGGGAAAAAATGTCTCTCCTCCTCGCGAAGGGGGAACTATATGATTGTGTTTGTACTTTATTGTGAGCATTTAGGCTTTTTCAAGATAGCAATCATTAGCGCCTTTTGGCTGCCTCAGCATGGGAGACTGAAAGAGCATTCATCATCAAGTAGAGGGACATTCTTTCTGTGAAAACAACGGACTGTTTTTGATTTCCCAGGGTATGCACAGTTTGTGCTGCACACAAAGTTAGACAGGAAAGCGGTGCGTAAGCCTGTAGCACTTGAGAAACCACTGACAGACTGCGTTCTAAGGACACAACCTTTAGTTTGTTTAGCTGAGGATTTAAGTTGAAACCGTGGGTGTGATTTTCTGTCTGCCTCAGAACCGGGACGTCCTTGAACCCTGGCATTTAGGATCTTGGGGGCACCAGCTGTTTTCATCCATATACCATTAAATCCAAAAGCTCTTGTATAATTCAATGTGGCGTTAATCTTCATTTAAGTTGATAGAAGGTTACATAACATCATCACAAGCAGACAAGAATCGACTTGCTCTGGACTCGGTTTCATTTTCTGCCTCTGAATGTGTGCATGTGTGTGCAACGCTGCCAACAAAAACTAACAACACCACTTTTAACGGCAGAGCGAGTTGGATTAAAGGCCCTCATAGCGTGCACGCATCAAGTCGGCTGAATGAAAGTGCAACCTCTAAGGTGGTTAATGTTCGTCCCACAATAGAGGAGCTGAAACCTGGCATTTTTCTTCAGGGTGCACAAAACACAGCAGGTGGCGTGTTTGCAAATAAGGTTTGCTGTTGCACTTAACGTATCTCTGAGAGAGCAAGAAAGGAACGGCAGTAGTCTTTTTTTTTTTTCCTTTTTCCTTTCAGAGATCTGATCAATTTTCCAAAGCACCTGCATAAATCTTTTCTTTTTTTTCTCTTGTTCTAATAAGCTGACTTGTGCAAGAAAGGTTTGGTTTAGACACTAAACTGCACTTCTTATAGCACCGGATGACATTTGAAACTTCGGAGAAAATGTATTTCCAGGGGTGAAAACACAATGTGGAACTCTTTACGGCACACTTTAGTAGCACAGAAGCCTTCTCGTTGTAGGTTAACTGCACTTTCTGCTGCTTCTAGCTTAATATTATGAGCACTTTTTGTAGTTGAATGCCAGGAATTTGCTCTGTTCTCTTCCTATTTCATCTTACTGCCATGCTTTCTGCTACTACCTTTGTTTCTGCTCCGATTTTTCATGAGATGGACTTAAAGATCTAAAATTCATTCCAGATACACAATATTACAATTTCTCTCAAATGTTCTCAAATCAGTCTAAATGTGTGATAGTGAGCACTTCTGCTTCGCTGAGATAATCCATCCCACCTCACAGGTGTGCCACATCAAGATGCTGATCCGACATCATGAGTAGTGCACAGGTGTACCTTATACTGCCCACAATAAAAGGCCACCCTGGAATGTGCAGTTTTGTCTCACAGCAAAATGCCACAGGTGCCACAAGCATTGGAGGAGTGTGCAATTGGCATGCTGACAGCAGGAATGTCAACCAGATCTGTTGCTCGTGCATTGAATGTTCATTTCGCCACCCCAAGCCGTCTCCAAAGGCATTTCAGAGAATATGGCAGTACATCCAACCAGCCTCACAACTGCAGACGACGTGTAACCACACCAGCCCAGGACCTCCACATCCAGCAGGTTCACCTCCAAGATTGTCTGAGACCAGCCACTCAGACAGCTGCTGAAACAATTGGTTTGCATAACCCAACAATTTTGCACAAACTGTCAGAAACCATCTCAGGGAAGCTCAACTGGGACGTCCTCATCGGGGTCTTGACCTGAATCCAGCTCGTCGCCGTAACATACTTGAGTGGGCAAATGCTCACATTCAATGGCGTCTGGCACGTTGGAGAGGTGTTCTCTTCATGAATGAATCTCGGTTTACCTTGTTCAGGGCAGATGCCAGACAGCGTGTGTGGCGTTGTGTGGGTGAGCGCTTTGCTGTTGTCAATGTTGTGGATCGAGTGGCCCATGGTGGTGGTGGGGTAATGGTATGGGAAGGTATCTGTTGGATGAAGAACACGGGTGCATTTTATTGAAGGCATTTTGAATGCACAGAGATACCGTGATGAGATCCTGAGGCCCATTGTTGTGCCGTTCATCCATGAACATCACCTCATGTTTCAGCAAGATAATGCACGGCCCCATGTTGCAAGAATCTGTACACAAGTCATGGAAGCTGAAAATGTCCCAGTTCTTGCATGGCCAGCATACTCACTGGACATGTCACCCGTTGAGCATTACTAGTGTTTGTAAAGAAATAAAACAACATAAATTTCTAAGTACGGAATATTGTACTGGTAAATGTAGTTTATATAGCACCTTCTAGGGTTCTACAACCCCCCCAAGGTACTTTACAAAACAATCAGTCATTTATTCGTACACACACATTCACGCACTGGTGATGATGAGCGATTCAACGATTCAGGGAAATGTACATTTGTTTCAACTACATTAGAGTTTTTTCCAAAGAACAGAACAGTTCGTTACCACTCAAACTAGCCGTTAGCTCATCTATCCGATCAGAACTAATTGCTGTTTCTTTAAGCAGAGGCTGTTCAAACAGCTGTCCACGCCAGGTAAAATTTTATATTTTAAACATTTTTCACAGCAACGCACACCAAGATCTGACATTAACCTCCCAACATGTCAAAGTATTCTTTCAGAACTTTATTATGTGTTCACTACATCATATTGTGGATATGAAGATATTAGCAGCTCTGTGGTAGAATTTAAATAATAAATATCTACTAGAAAAAATATATAAATAAAAAGAAGGGAAGTTGGATTTTATGCTATGCATCAAAATTGCAATGAAAGTGGTGTAAAACATCAATATTCCCTCCAACTACAAACACAGTGGTGACCTCCCTCGGCTGGTCTACACTAGTTTTGCCAGTGAGCCAATGAAATATATATTTACTGACCTGCAGAAAGCAAAAATAAAAAGAAGTGAGAGGGCTCTGATGTGGACAACCTACTGGTTTCAACACAGAATACATTTACAAATCAATCACAGCCTCCACATCGTGAAAGAAGTACTGCACAACTGCACAAATGAAAAGATTTTAAACATTTTTTGTTAGGTTGTTGCACATTTGTGAAATAAATAACTACAGAGTGATGGCATAAGGGATCATATGACTGGGAAAAAGGAGAAAGAGCTGCTTTTTGATGTGTCACCATTCAGAAAGATCACTCTTATTCTGTAAGACTCAACTTTTACAAGACCTATAGCCACAAAAGCAAATGATTACTAAGAAAACATGTTAATGTGTATTTCATTTGGAATATGTTACATACGACCAGATCGCTCATGGTTCCTTTTACTTTTACTTTGGCAACATGCCAGCTGTATTTTGTCCCAGTGGGTTTATTCGCACCCTCATCTGTGACCCAGGAGGTCCCGTGCTCAGAAACATCTTGTCAATAATAAACCTAGCAGGAACGTCCAAAGACGAGACGAGCTGAGAACCAACGAGAACAAGAAGCACCGCAGGCACACACAGACACAAAACAGGACGTAGCAACACAAAAAGGGAACACTTTGATAAATAAACTGCTTAACAGTCAGAAAATACAAGTAAAACTGCAAGAAAGAGAAGCAGTTTTGGGCACTCCAGATTTTATAAGGCATGACTAATTGCTGAAAACAGCACTGAATTCACTGATGTGTGCAAGGCATATGGGATAATCGTTCGCAGCTTTGGACTGTAAATTAGGTGCCTTGTTTGTTTTTGAAAAAAAAATTCTGTAACTCAATCAAAACGACAGTCGATGCCAAATTGAGATCTAAATTGTGTTTACTCTGCTGAAACTGCTGGTAAACCACCAGCTCTCACAGGCAGGAAAACGTTACGCTTTTTCATAACAAAGAAACCACTGAACTGCTTTTGTACAAAAACTGGAACAACTGTATTTCATCTAACAACTTAGAAAAGCATCTTTCATTAGGCCCGAGCAGCGAAAGCGCTGCGAAGGCCTCTTGTTTTTGCTCTGATTAGGCCCGAGCAGCGAAAGCGCTGCGAAGGCCTCTTGTTTTTGCTCTGATTATTATTAGGCCCGAGCAGCGAAGCGCTGCGAAGGCCTATTGTATCTGCTCCGTTTATTTATTTTTTTTTTTCTTTCTTTTTCTTCCGCGTCTTTGGACGGCCTTTAGGGGGTCTTAGCATATCCAAAAACTCACCAAATTCTGGCCCAATATAGAAAGTGCGTGAAATTTACGTATTTCAATGGCAACGTGAAAGTTGGTAAAAAAATGTTTCAACAGCGCCCCCTGGAAAATTAAAAATACCCCTCCGCTTTGACCTTTTTTCATAGTAGAGTTATGAAATTTGCTACACTTGTAGAACTCAACAATACGCACAGAAAAGCCTCTTGCACCCATGGTCAATATCAAACAGAAAGTCGGCCATTTTGGACTAAAGTGGCCATTTTGACCACGTTTTGGCCATTTCTAGGGTCTATATTTGGTTGAACAGTTTGGTCATTTTTCGCACGATCGTCTCAAAAATAGTGTGCGATCGAACAGAAGCGATGGACGATTAAAATGAGACAATAAAATTGACTTTTCGTAAATACTGAAGGGGCGGGACCAGGCCTCAAAGTTCAAGCACTCGCCAAAAAAATTCAAATTGCTATAATTTCATAAATGAAAGAATTACAGTTAAAGTAACTTTCTATGGACAATCGGCATCGCCCCACGAAGACAAATGAATGGTCGATTGATGATGTCACATAAGCCCCGCCCCCTCAGGACTTAAAAGGTCAAGTTTTACTGGGAAATTTTCAAAAATTCGCCCTTTCAAATAATCATCCCAAATTTGTAGCAGGTAACTGAAGACAAGTTGGGGTTGCTTGGCGTCACTATATGGGAGTTTTCTGCAGAAGGCGGGGCTGTGACGGCGCGGCGAAGTCAGGCGTACCGATGTGGCCTTACGTTTGCCTCCCATTTCGCCATTTCTAGAGATATCGCCACAAAACCTCTTGGGAGTGATCCTAGTTCGGCCCCCCACAAAATGTGATGTGAACATCCGGTGGGCGTGGCCTATTTTCTGAAATAGCGCCCCCTAGGACCATTAAAACTGTCAGCCCCAAGCCATGCTTTGACTGAGGAGTACAAAATTTGGAACACTAATGTGGTGTCTCAGGACCTAGAAAAAAGTCTCTTGGAGCCAAGTGCAAAGTCGCACAGGAAGTCGGCCATTTTGGTCCAAGGACTCGATTTAGTGGTATTCGCACACGTTGTTTGGAGAGTGTTGCACCATTGCCCTTTTCATCAATCGCCTTCAACCATCTGCTATATACTCTTAAGACATAGATGAAAAAATTCAACCGTCGGATTTTATATAAGTATAAAGGTGTGGGCGTGGCTAAGCCTCAAACTTTGACCTGTCGCCACGCCACTCTTTTTTTCACAGCTCCCTATCGGACTCCTTTTAACCAATCACCAGCAATCACTGTCAAATGGCAGCAGACAAGTTGAGGTCACTTGATCTATAGTACTGGCAGGTTTCGAATAAAGGCGGGGCTTTGGGAGCATGGCGAAATTCGCCATCACGCCATGGAAATACGTTTGTCTCTCATTTCTTCAATCATTGTGACATCGCCACACAATTTCTGATGAGTGATCCTACTCTGACCCCTAATAGAACTGCACAGCTGAAGTTTGTGGGCGTGGCCTATTTAATGAAATAGCGCCCCCTAGGACCATTAAAACTGTCAGCCCCAAGCCATGCTTTGACTGTGGATTACGAAATTTGATACACTAATGTGGGGTCTCAGGACCTACAAAAAAGTCTCTTGGAGCCAAGTGCAAAGTCGCGCAGGAAGTCGGCCATTTTGGTCCAAGTACTCGATTTAGTGGTATTCGCACACGTTGTTTGGAGAGTGTTGCACCATTGCCCTTTTCACCAATCGCCTTCAAACATCTGCTATATACTCTTAAGACATAGATGAAAAAATTCAACCGTCGGATTTTATATAAGTATAAAGGTGTGGGCGTGGCTAAGCCTCAAACTTTGACTAGTCGCCACGCCACTCTTTTTTTCACAGCTCCCTATTGGACTCCTTTTAACCAATCACCAGCAATCACTGGCAAATGGCAGCAGACAAGTTGAGGTCACTTGATCTATAGTACTGGCAGGTTTCGAATAAAGGCGGGGCTTTGGGAGCATGGCGAAATTCGCCATCACGCCATGAAAATACGTTTGTCTCTCATTTCTTCAATCATTGTGACATCACAACAAAATGTCTGATGAGTGATCCTAGTCTGACCCCCAATAGAAATGGACAGCTGAAGTTTGTGGGCGTGGCCTATTTTCTTAAATAGCGCCCCCTAGGTCCATTAAAACTGTCAGCCCCAAGCCATGCTTTGACTGAGGATTACGAAATTTGATACACTAATGTGGGGTCTCAGGACCTACAAAAAAGTCTCTTGGAGCCATGTGCAAAGTCGCACAGGAAGTCAGCCATTTTGGTCCAAGTACTCGATTTAGTGGTTTTCGCACACGTTGTTTGGAGAGTGTTGCACCATCGCCCTTTTCACCAATCGCCTTCAAACTTCTGCTATATACTCTTAAGACAAAGGGAGAAAAATTCAACCATCGGATTTTATATAAGTATAAAAGTGTGGGCGTGGCTAAGCCTCAAACTTTGACCTTTCGCCACTACATTACTTGACTTAACTCCCATCTGCATGATCAGATCTATATCAAACTGTGTCTGTGTGATCATTGACCACATCTCAAGACAATGACAATGTGGACAGCTGACATCACCTAAGCCCCGCCCCCTGACTACAGGAAGTCTATTTTTTATGGTGAAATGCCCATATTTGTCCCCTCTAATTTAGTCAACATGACACTAAGGTCATGCACTGTCTTCATGATGTTGTAATGACCATTCAGATCTGCTAGCTTTTCAGAAAGGGAGGGGCTTTGATGCCATGGCGATTTCTTACTCTGACCCCTAATAGAATTGGACAGCTGAAGTTTGTGGGCGTGGCCTTTTTTCTGAAATAGCGCCCCCCTAGGACCATTAAAACTATCAGCCCCAAGCCATGCTTTGACTGAGGATCACGAAATTTGGCACACTAATGTAGTGTCTCAGGACCTACAAAAAAGTCTCTTGGAGCCAAGTACAATGTCGCACAGGAGGTCGGCCATTTTTGTCCAAGTACTCGATTTAGTGGTTTTCGCACACGTTATTAGGAGAATGATGTCTCGTCGTCCTTTCCACCGATCACCTTCAAACTCCTGCTATATACTCTTAAGACATAGAGGAAAAAATTCAACCGTTGGATTTTAAATAAGTATAAAGGTGTGGGCGTGGCTAAGCCTCAAACTTTGACCAGTCGCCATTATGTTACTTGACTTAATAACTCCCATGTGCATGATCAGATCAATTTCAAATTTTGTCTGTGTGATCACTGACCCCATCTGAAGACAGTGACAATGTGGACAGCTGACATCACCTAAGCCCGCCCCATGACTACAGGAAGTCTACTGTTTTATGGTGAAATGTCCATATTTGTCCCCTCTAATTTAGTCAAGATGACACTAAGGTCATGCACTGTCTTCATGATGTTGTAATGACCATTCAGATCTGATACCTTTTCAGAAAAGGGGGGCTTTTATGCCATGGCGATTTCTGGCGTGACGCTGTGACCTTACGTTTGACTGTAACTTCCACAAACAGCCTTCGATATGCTCGAGACTGAACATCACATCACCAGTGTGGTAAAGATAGAGAATCTCCTAGTGGTGAGACGTGTAATGGTGGGCTCAGAGGGGATGCTGAGTCAGGGTGAGGTGTGGACGCGAAGGCCGTTCACGGTTTCTGGTGTCGGGGTGGTTGACTTTCTGTTCTGCCAGACGTGCCCTGGTGCCCCCGGCTGCCGGCCAGGATGGAGAAGCGCGGAGCTGGGTTTGGAGAGCGTCGCGGATGGAGCGGAGGGGTTGCGGAAGGAGGGCGAGCAGCTTCGCTGCGAGGGCCGAACGACGCTGCTTGCAGCTTTAATTATTTTTTGTTATTCCGTGCCCCCTTTGAACGGCTTTTTGGGGACCTTAACATACCCCAAAACTCACAATATTTTGCAAACTTCTCAGGCCTGGTGAAAAATTTGATATTTTAAAGGTCCCAAAAAAATCGCAAAGAAAATGGCTGAACAGCGCCCCCTACAAAGTGAAAAAAAACCCTCTCCATAAAGCTTAGTTTATCGTACAGTTATGAAATTTGGTACACTTGTAGAACTCAACAGTCCGCACAGAAAAGTCTCTTGCAAGCATGGTCAATATCAAACAGGAAGTCGGCCATTTTGGGTTGAAATGGCGATTTTTAGCCGTTTTTGCCGTTTTTAGGGTCCGTTTCTGATTGGATTGCTCGATCATTTTTCGCACGATCGTCTCAAAACTTGTGTAAAATTGCTCAGAAGGAATGGGCGAACAAAATGAGACAAGGATTCTGAGTTTTCGTATATGTTGAAGGGGCGGGGCCAGGCCTCGAAGTTTGACTACTCGCCAAAAAATTTAAAATTGCTATAACTTAATAACTGAAAGGAATAGAATTACCAAACTTTCTGTGGTCATTCGTCATCCAGCCACAAAGTAAATTGAATGGTCGGATGATGACATCACACAAGCCCCGCCCCCTCAGGACCAAAAAGGTCAAGTTTTACTGTGAAAGGTCCCAAATTGCCCCATTTCACTTAATCACCACAAACTTGTAGCTGGTAACTCAAGACAAGTGGAGGTTGCTTGGCGTCACTTTATGGGAGTTTTCGGCAGAAGGCGGGGCTGTGGCGGCGCGGCGAAGTCAGGCGTACCGCCATGGCCTTACGTTTGCCTTCCATTTCGTCATTTCTAAAGATATCGTCACGAAACTTGTTGTGAGTGATCCTAGTCCGGCCCCTCAAAAGATCTGATGTGAACATCCGGTGGGCGTGGCCTATTTTCTGAAATAGCGCCCCCTAGGACCATTAAAACTGTCAGCCCCAAGCCATGCTTTGACTGAGGAGTACGAAATTTGGTACACTAATGTGGTGTCTCAGGACCTACAAAAAAGTCTCTTGGAGCCAAGTGCAAAGTTGCACAGGAAGTCGGCCATTTTGGTCCAAGTACGCAATTTAGTGGTTTTCGCACACGTTGTTTGGAGAGTGATGCTCCGTCGCCATTTTCACCAATCTGCTTCAAACTTCTGCCATCTGCTCTTAAGACATAGAGGAAAAAATTCAACCGTCGGATTTTTCAAAAGTTGAAAGGTGTGGGCGTGGCTAAGCCTCAAACTTTGACCTGTCGCCGCACCACTCTTTTTTTCACAGCTCCCTACTGGACTCCTTTTACCCAATCAGCAGGAGTCTCTGGCAAATAGCAGTAGACAACTTGAGGTCACTTGGTATCCAGTACTGGAAGGTTTCAAAAAAAGGCAGGGCTTTGGGAGCATGGCGAAAATCGCCATCACGCCATGGAAATACGTTTGCCTCTCATTTCTTCATTTATCGTGATATCGTTACGAAACTTCTGGTGAGTGATCCTAGTCTGACCACAAAGAGACATAGACAGCTGAAATATGTGGGCGTGGCCTAATTTCTGAAATAGCGCCCCCTAGGACCATTTAAACTAATAGCCCCAAGCCATGCTTTGACTGAGGATTACGAAATTTGGTACACTAATGTGGTGTCCCAGGACCTACAAAAAAGTCTCTTGGAGCCAATCACAAAATTGCACAGGAAGTCGGCCATTTTGGTCCAAGTACGCGATTTAGTGGTTTTCGCACACGTTGTTTGGAGAGTGATGCTCCGTCGCCCTTTTCACCAATCGCCTTCAAACTTCTGCTATATACTCTTAAGGCATAGGGGAAAAAATTCAACCGTCGGATTTTTCAAAAGTTGAAAGGTGTGGGCGTGGCTAAGCCTCAAACTTTGACCTGTCGCCGCGCCACTCTTTTTTTCACAGCTCCCTACTGGACTCCTTTTACCCAATCGGCAGGATTCTCTGGCAAATAGCAGTAGACAACTTGAGGTCACTTGGTATCCAGTACTGGAAGGTTTCAAAAAAAGGCGGGGCTTTGGGAGCATCTCGAAAATCGCCATCACGCCATGGAAATACGTTTGCCTCTCATTTCTTCATTTATCGTGATATTGTTACGAAACTTCTGGTGAGTGATCCTAGTCTGACCCCAAAGAGACATAGACACCTGAAATATGTGGGCGTGGCCTAATTTCTGAAATAGCGCCCCCTAGGACCATTTAAACTATTAGCCCCAAGCCATGCTTTCACTGAGGATTACGAAATTTGGTACACTAATGTGGTGTCCCAGGACCTACAAAAAAGTCTCTTGGAGCCAAGCACAAAATTGCACAGGAAGTCGGCCATTTTGGTCCAAGTACGCGATTTAGTGGTTTTCGCACACGTTGTTTGGAGAGTGATGCTCCTTCGCCCTTTTCACCAATCGCCTTCAAACTTCTGCTATATACTCTTAAGGCATAGGGGAAAAAAGTCAACCGTCGGATTTTTCAAAAGTTGAAAGGTGTAGGCGTGGCTAAGCCTCAAACTTTGACCTTTCGCCACGCCACTCTTTTTTTCACAGCTCCCTATTGGACTCCTTTTACCCAATCACCTGGAATATCTTGTAAATAGCAGCTGACAAGTTGAGGTCACTTGGTCTACAGTACTGGCAGGTTTTGAAAAAAAGGCGGGGCTTTGGGAGCATGGCGAAATTCTCCATCACGCCATGGCAATACGTTTGCCTCTCATTTCTTCAATTATCGTGACATCGCCACAAAATGTCTGGTGAGTGATCCTAGTCTGACCCCCAATAGAAATGGGCATCTGAGATTTGTGGGCGTGGCCTATATTCTGAAATAGCGCCCCCTAGGACCATTAAAACTGTCAGCCCCAAGACAAGGTTTGACTGAGGATTACGAAAATTGGTACACTCATGTAGGGTCTCCGGACCTACAAAAAAGTCTCTTGGAGCCAAGCGCAATTTCGCACAGGAGGTCGGCCATTTTGGTCCAAGTTCTCGATTTAGTGGTTTTCGCACACGTTGTTTGGACATTGATGGCCCGTTGCCCTTTACATCGATCACCTTCAAACTTATGCTATGTACTTTTAAGTCAAAGGGGAAAAAATTCAACCGTCGGATTTTAAATAAGTATAAAGGTGTGGGCGTGGCTAAGCCTCAAAGTTTGACCTTTCGCCATGACATTACTTGACTTAATAACTCCCATGTGCATGATCAGATCTAATTCAAACTTTGTCTGTGTGATCACTGACCACATCTCAAGACAACGACAATGTGGACAGCTGACATCACCTAAGCCCCGCCCCCTGACAACAGGAAGTCTATTGTTTTATGGTGAAATGCCCATATTTGTCCCCTCTAATTTAGTGAAAATGACACTCAGGTCATACAGTGTCTTCATGATGTTTTAAAGACCATTCAGATCTGATAGCTTTCCAGAAAGGGAGGGGCTTTGATGCCATGGTGAATGCTGGCGTGACGCCATGACCTTACATTTGACTGTAACTTCCACAAACGGCCTCCGATTTGCCCGAAACTGAATATGGCAATGAACAATCATGCCCTTTAGCCAATGAGGCACAAACGGTTGGTGAATGTTATATAATGTCACCAAAGCTGACCTCAATGGGACTTTTCTGTAGTTGGTCACAGCGCCACCTAGATAACGTTATCCTTCGATAACTTTAAAAAACATGGTCAGAATAGCATTAAAGTTGGTCACTGTCATCACACCACCAGTGTGGTAAAGATAGAGGATTCCCTAGTGGTGAGACATAAAATATAATGGTGGGCTCAAAGGGGATGCTGAGTCAGGGTGAGTTGCGGACAAGGTGGCCGTTAGCAGTTTCTGGTGTTGGGGTGGTCGACGTTTGTTTTCTGCGGACGTGCCCTGGTGCCCCGGGCTGCCGGCCAGGCAGGAGCGGTGCAGAGCTGCGAGGGCCGAACGACGCTGCTTGCAGCTTTAATTATTATTATTCTTTTTTCTTCCGCGTCTTTGGGTGGCCTTTAGGGGGTCTTAGCATATCCAAAAAGTCACCAAATTCTGGCTCAATATAGAAAGTGCGTGAAATTTACGTATTTCACTGGCGATGTGAAAGTTCATAAAAAAGTGGCTCGACAGTGCCCCCTAGAAAGTGAAAAATACCCCTCTCCATAAAGCTTAGTTTATCGTACAGTTATGAAATTTGGTATACTGATAATACTCAACAGTCCGCACAGAAAAGCCTCTTGCAACCATGGTCATATAAAACAGGAAGTCGGCCATTTTGGGTTGAAATGAGGATTTTTAGCCGTTTTGGCCAATTCTAGGGTCTATATTTGGTTGAACAGTTTGGTCATTTTTCGCACCATCGTCTCAAAAATAGTGCGAGATCGAACAGAAGCGATGGACGATTCAAATGAGACAATAAAATTGACTTTTCGTAAATACTGAAGGGGCGGGGCCAGGCCTCAAAGTTCGAGCACTCGCCAAAAAAATTCAAATTGCTATAATTTCACAAATGAAAGAATTACAGTTAAAACAATTTCTAAGGACAATTGCCATCGCCCCCCGAAGACAAATGAATGGTCGATAGATGATGTCACACAAGCCCCGCCCCCTCAGGACTTAAAAGGTCAAGTTTTACTGGGAAATTTTCCAAAATTCGCCCTTTCAAATAATCACCCCAAATTTGTAGCAGGTAACTGAAGACAAGTTGGGGTTGCTTGGCGTCACTTTATGGGAGTTTTCTGCAGAAGGCGGGGCTGTGGCGGCGCGGCGAAGTCAGGCGTACCGCTTAGGCCTTACGTTTGCCTCCCATTTCGTCATTTCTAAAGATATCGCCACAAAACTTCTTGGGAGTGATCCTAGTCCTGCCCCCCAAAAAATGTGATGTGAAAATCCTGTGGGCGTGGCCTATTTTCTGAAATAGCGCCCTCTAGGACCATTAAAACTGTCAGCCCCAAGCCAGGCTTTGACTGAGGATTACGAAATTTGGTACACTAATGTGGTGTCTCAGGACCTACAAAAAAGTCTCTTGGAGCCAAGCACCAAGTCGCACAGGAAGTCGGCCATTTTGGTCCAAGTACTCGATTTAGTGGTTTTCGCACACGTTGTTTGGAGAGTGTTGCACCATCGCCCTTTTCACCAATCACCTTCAAACATCTGCTATACACTCTTAAGACATAGATGAAAAAATTCAACCGTCGGATTTTAAATAAGTATAAAGGTGTGGGCGTGGCTAAGCCTCAAACTTTGACCTGTCGCCACGCCACTCTTTTTTTCACAGCTCCCTATTGGACTCCTTTTAACCAATCACCAGCAATCACTGGCAAATAGCAGCAGACAAGTTGAGGTCACTTGGTTTATAGTACTGGCAGGTTTCGAATAAAGGCGGGGCTTTGGGAGCATGGCGAAATTCACCATCACGCCATGGAAATACGTTTGTCTCTCATTTCTTCAATCATTGTTACATCACCACACAATTTCTGATGAGTGATCTTACTCTGACCCCTAATAGAATTGGACAGCTGAAGTTTGTGGGCGTGGCCTATTTTCTGAAATAGCGCCCCCTAGGACCATTAAAACTATCAGCCCCAAGCCATGCTTTGACTGAGGATCACGAAATTTGGAACACTAATGTAGTGTCTCAGGACCTACAAAAAAGTCTCTTGGAGCCAAGTCCAATGTCGCACAGGAGGTCGGCCATTTTGGTCCAAGTACTCGATTTAGTGGTTTTCCCACACGTTATTAGGAGAATGATGTCTCGTCGTCCTTTCCACCGATCACCTTCAAACTCCTGCTATATACTCTTAAGACATAGAGGAAAAAATTCAACCGTCGGATTTTAAATAAGTATAAAGGTGTGGGCGTGGCTAAGCCTCAAACTTTGACCAGTCGCCATTACGTTACTTGACTTAATAACTCCCATGTGCATGATCAGATCAATTTCAAACTTTGTCTGTGTGATCACTGACCACATCTGAAGACAGTGACAATGTGGACAGCTGACATCACCTAAGCCCCGCCCCCTGACTACAGGAAGTCTACTGTTTTATGGTGAAATGCCCATATTTGTCCCCTCTAATTTAGTCAACATGACACTAAGGTAATGCACTGTCTTCATGATGTTGTAATGACCATTCAGATCTGATAGCTTTTCAGAAAGGGAGGGGCTTTGATGCCATGGCGATTTCTGGCGTGAAGCTGTGACCTTACGTTTGACTGTAACTTCCACAAACAGCCTCCGATTTGCCCGAGACTGAACATCACATCACCAGTGTGGTAAAGATAGAGTATCTCCTAGTGGTGAGACGTGTAATGGTGGGCTCAGAGGGGATGCTGAGTCAGGGTGAGGTGTGGACGAGGAGGCCATTCACGGTTTCTGGTGTCGGGGTGGTTGACTGTCTGTTCTGCCAGACGTGCCCTGGTGCTCCCGGCTGCCGGCCAGGATGGAGAAGCGCAGAGCTGGATTTGGAGAGCGTCGGGGATGGAGCGGAGGGGGTGCGGAAGGAGGGCGAGCTGCTTCGCTGCGAGGGCCGAACGACGCTGCTTGCAGCTTTAATTAGGCCCGAGCAGCGAAAGCGCTGCGAAGGCCTCTTGTTTTTGCTCTGATTATTATTATTTTTTGTTATTCCGTGCCCCCTTTGAACAGCTTTTTGGGGACCTTAACATACCCCAAAACTCACAATATTTTGCACACTTGTCAGGCCTGGTGAAAAATTTGATATTTTAAAGGTCCCAAAAAAATCGCAAAGAAAATGGCTGAACAGCGCCCCCTACAAAGTGAAAAAAACCCCTCTCCATAAAGCTTAGTTTATCGTACAGTTATGAAATTTGGTACACTTGTAGTACTCAACAGTCCGCACAGAAAAGTCTCTTGCAACCATGGTCAATATCAAACAGGAAGTCGGCCATTTTGGGTTGAAATGGCGATTTTTTGCCGTTTTTGCCGTTTTTAGGGTCCGTTTCTGATTGGATTGCTCGATCATTTTTCGCACGATCGTCTCAAAAATTGTGTAAAATTGCTCAGAAGGGATGGGCGAACAAAATGAGATAAGGATTCTGAGTTTTCGTATATGTTGAAGGGGCGGAGCCAGGCCTCGAAGTTTGACTACTCGCCAAAAATATTTAAATTGCTATAACTTCATAACTGAATGGAATAGAGTTACCAAACTTTCTGTGGTCATTCGTCATCCACCCACAAAGTAAATTGAAAGGTCGGATGATGACATCACACAAGCCCCGCCCCCTCAGGACCAAAAAGATCAAGTTTTACTGTGAAAGGTCCCAAATTGCCCCATTTCACTTAATCACCACAAATTTGTAGCTGGTAACTCAAGACAAGTGGGGGTTGCTTGGCGTCACTTTATGGGAGTTTTCGGCAGAGGGCGGGGCTGTGGTGGCGCGGCGAATTCAGGCGTACCGCCTTGGCCTTACGTTTGCCTCCCATTTCGTCATTTCCAAAGATATCGTCACGAAACTTCTTGTGAGTGATCCTAGTCCGGCCCCCCAAAAGATCTGATGTGAACATCTGGTGGGCGTGGCCTATTTTCTGAAATAGCGCCCCCTAGGACCATTAAAACTATTAGCCCCAAGCCATGCTTTGACTGAGGATTACGAAATTTGGTACACTAATGTGGTGTCTCAGGACCTACAAAAAAGTCTCTTGGAGTCAAGTTCAAAGTCGCACAGGAAGTCGGCCATTTTGGATCAAGTACGCGATTTAGTGGTTTTCGCACACGTTGTTTGGAGAGTGATGCTCCGTCGCCCTTTTCACCAATCTCCTTCAAACTTCTGCTATATACCCTTAAGACATAGGGGAAAAAATTCAACCGTCGGATTTTTCAAAAGTTGAAAGGTGTGGGCGTGGCTAAGCCTCAAACTTTGACCTGTCGCCACGCTACTCTTTTTTTCACAGCTCCCTACTGGACTCCTTTTACCCAATCACCAGGATTCTGTGGCAAACAGCAGTAGACAAGTTGAGGTTACTTGGTCTCCAGTACTGGCAGGTTTTGAAAAAAGGCGGGGCTTTGGGACCATGGCGAAAATCGCCATCACGCCATGGAAATACGTTTGTCTCTCATTTCTTCAGTTATCGTGATATTGCTACGAAACTTCTGGTGAGTGATCCTAGTCTGAGCTCCAAGAGAAATAGACAGCTGAATTTTGTGGGCGTGGCCTATGTTTTGAAATAGCGCCCCCTAGGACCATTTAAACTATTAGCCCCAAGCCATGCTTTGACTGAGGATTACGAAATTTGGTACACTAATGTGGTGTCTCAGGACCTACAAAAAAGTCTCTTGGAGTCAAGTTCAAAGTCGCACAGGAAGTCGGCCATTTTGGATCAAGTACGCGATTTAGTGGTTTTCGCACACGTTGTTTGGAGAGTGATGCTCCGTCGCCCTTTTCACCAATCTCCTTCAAACTTCTGCTATATACCCTTAAGACATAGGGGAAAAAATTTAACCGTCGGATTTTTCAAAAGTTGAAAGGTGTGGGCGTGGCTAAGCCTCAAACTTTGACCTGTCGCCACGCTACTCTTTTTTTCACAGCTCCCTACTGGACTCCTTTTACCCAATCACCAGGATTCTGTGGCAAACAGCAGTAGACAAGTTGAGGTTACTTGGTCTCCAGTACTGGCAGGTTTTGAAAAAAGGCGGGGCTTTGGGACCATGGCGAAAATCGCCATCACGCCATGGAAATACGTTTGTCTCATTTCTTCAGTTATCGTGATATTGCTACGAAACTTCTGGTGAGTGATCCTAGTCTGAGCTCCAAGAGAAATAGACAGCTGAAGTTTGTGGGCGTGGCCTATATTCTTAAATAGCGCCCCCTAGAGCCATTAAAACTTTCAGCCCCAAGCCATGCTTTGACTGAGGATTACGAAATTTGGTACACTAATGTGGGGTCTCAGGACCTACAAAAAAGTCTCTTGGAGCCAAGCGTAAAGTCGCACAGGAAGTCGGCCATTTTGGTGCAAGTACGTGATTTAGTGGTTTTCGCACACATTGTTTGGAGAGTGATGCTCCGTCGCCCTTTTCACCAATCACCTTCAAACTTCTGCAATACACTCTTAAGACATAGGGGAAAAAATTCAACCGTCGGATTTTTCAAAAGTTGAAAGGTGTGGGCGTGGCTAAGCCTCAAACGTTGACCTTTCGCCATTACTTTACTTGACTTAATAACTCCCATGTGCATGATCAGATCTTTTTCGAACTTTGTCTGTGTGATCATTGACCATATCTGTAAACAATGACAATGTGGACAGCTGACATCACCTAAGCCCCGCCCCCTGACTACAGGAATTTATTTTTTATGCTGAAATGCCCATATTTGTCCCCTCTAATTTAGTCAACATGACCCTAAGGTCATGCACTGTCTTCATGATGCTGTAATGACCATTCAGATCTGATAGCTTTCCAGAAAGGGAGGGGCTTTGATGCCATGGCGAATTCTGGCGTAACGCCGTAATCTTAATATTCAATTTAATGGTGAGCTCAGAGGGGATGCTGAGTCAGGGTGAGGTGCAGACTAGGAGGCCATTCGCGGTTTCTGGTGTCGGGGTGGTTGACGTTTCTGTTCTGTCAGACGTGCACTGGTGCGACGGCAGACCGGAGCGGCGCGGAGCTGCGAGGGCCGAACGACGCTGCTTGCAGCTTTAATTAGGCCCGAGCAGCGAAAGCGCTGCGAAGGCCTCTTGTTTTTGCTCTGATTATTATTATTTTTTGTTATTCCGTGCCCCCTTTGAACAGCTTTTTGGGGACCTTAACATACCCCAAAACTCACAATATTTTGCACACTTGTCAGGCCTGGTGAAAAATTTGATATTTTAAAGGTCCCAAAAAAATCGCAAAGAAAATGGCTGAACAGCGCCCCCTACAAAGTGAAAAAAACCCCTCTCCATAAAGCTTAGTTTATCGTACAGTTATGAAATTTGGTACACTTGTAGTACTCAACAGTCCGCACAGAAAAGTCTCTTGCAACCATGGTCAATATCAAACAGGAAGTCGGCCATTTTGGGTTGAAATGGCGATTTTTTGCCGTTTTTGCCGTTTTTAGGGTCCGTTTCTGATTGGATTGCTCGATCATTTTTCGCACGATCGTCTCAAAAATTGTGTAAAATTGCTCAGAAGGGATGGGCGAACAAAATGAGATAAGGATTCTGAGTTTTCGTATATGTTGAAGGGGCGGAGCCAGGCCTCGAAGTTTGACTACTCGCCAAAAATATTTAAATTGCTATAACTTCATAACTGAATGGAATAGAGTTACCAAACTTTCTGTGGTCATTCGTCATCCACCCACAAAGTAAATTGAAAGGTCGGATGATGACATCACACAAGCCCCGCCCCCTCAGGACCAAAAAGATCAAGTTTTACTGTGAAAGGTCCCAAATTGCCCCATTTCACTTAATCACCACAAATTTGTAGCTGGTAACTCAAGACAAGTGGGGGTTGCTTGGCGTCACTTTATGGGAGTTTTCGGCAGAGGGCGGGGCTGTGGTGGCGCGGCGAATTCAGGCGTACCGCCTTGGCCTTACGTTTGCCTCCCATTTCGTCATTTCCAAAGATATCGTCACGAAACTTCTTGTGAGTGATCCTAGTCCGGCCCCCCAAAAGATCTGATGTGAACATCTGGTGGGCGTGGCCTATTTTCTGAAATAGCGCCCCCTAGGACCATTAAAACTATTAGCCCCAAGCCATGCTTTGACTGAGGATTACGAAATTTGGTACACTAATGTGGTGTCTCAGGACCTACAAAAAAGTCTCTTGGAGTCAAGTTCAAAGTCGCACAGGAAGTCGGCCATTTTGGATCAAGTACGCGATTTAGTGGTTTTCGCACACGTTGTTTGGAGAGTGATGCTCCGTCGCCCTTTTCACCAATCTCCTTCAAACTTCTGCTATATACCCTTAAGACATAGGGGAAAAAATTCAACCGTCGGATTTTTCAAAAGTTGAAAGGTGTGGGCGTGGCTAAGCCTCAAACTTTGACCTGTCGCCACGCTACTCTTTTTTTCACAGCTCCCTACTGGACTCCTTTTACCCAATCACCAGGATTCTGTGGCAAACAGCAGTAGACAAGTTGAGGTTACTTGGTCTCCAGTACTGGCAGGTTTTGAAAAAAGGCGGGGCTTTGGGACCATGGCGAAAATCGCCATCACGCCATGGAAATACGTTTGTCTCTCATTTCTTCAGTTATCGTGATATTGCTACGAAACTTCTGGTGAGTGATCCTAGTCTGAGCTCCAAGAGAAATAGACAGCTGAATTTTGTGGGCGTGGCCTATGTTTTGAAATAGCGCCCCCTAGGACCATTTAAACTATTAGCCCCAAGCCATGCTTTGACTGAGGATTACGAAATTTGGTACACTAATGTGGTGTCTCAGGACCTACAAAAAAGTCTCTTGGAGTCAAGTTCAAAGTCGCACAGGAAGTCGGCCATTTTGGATCAAGTACGCGATTTAGTGGTTTTCGCACACGTTGTTTGGAGAGTGATGCTCCGTCGCCCTTTTCACCAATCTCCTTCAAACTTCTGCTATATACCCTTAAGACATAGGGGAAAAAATTTAACCGTCGGATTTTTCAAAAGTTGAAAGGTGTGGGCGTGGCTAAGCCTCAAACTTTGACCTGTCGCCACGCTACTCTTTTTTTCACAGCTCCCTACTGGACTCCTTTTACCCAATCACCAGGATTCTGTGGCAAACAGCAGTAGACAAGTTGAGGTTACTTGGTCTCCAGTACTGGCAGGTTTTGAAAAAAGGCGGGGCTTTGGGACCATGGCGAAAATCGCCATCACGCCATGGAAATACGTTTGTCTCATTTCTTCAGTTATCGTGATATTGCTACGAAACTTCTGGTGAGTGATCCTAGTCTGAGCTCCAAGAGAAATAGACAGCTGAAGTTTGTGGGCGTGGCCTATATTCTTAAATAGCGCCCCCTAGAGCCATTAAAACTTTCAGCCCCAAGCCATGCTTTGACTGAGGATTACGAAATTTGGTACACTAATGTGGGGTCTCAGGACCTACAAAAAAGTCTCTTGGAGCCAAGCGTAAAGTCGCACAGGAAGTCGGCCATTTTGGTGCAAGTACGTGATTTAGTGGTTTTCGCACACATTGTTTGGAGAGTGATGCTCCGTCGCCCTTTTCACCAATCACCTTCAAACTTCTGCAATACACTCTTAAGACATAGGGGAAAAAATTCAACCGTCGGATTTTTCAAAAGTTGAAAGGTGTGGGCGTGGCTAAGCCTCAAACGTTGACCTTTCGCCATTACTTTACTTGACTTAATAACTCCCATGTGCATGATCAGATCTTTTTCGAACTTTGTCTGTGTGATCATTGACCATATCTGTAAACAATGACAATGTGGACAGCTGACATCACCTAAGCCCCGCCCCCTGACTACAGGAATTTATTTTTTATGCTGAAATGCCCATATTTGTCCCCTCTAATTTAGTCAACATGACCCTAAGGTCATGCACTGTCTTCATGATGCTGTAATGACCATTCAGATCTGATAGCTTTCCAGAAAGGGAGGGGCTTTGATGCCATGGCGAATTCTGGCGTAACGCCGTAATCTTAATATTCAATTTAATGGTGAGCTCAGAGGGGATGCTGAGTCAGGGTGAGGTGCAGACTAGGAGGCCATTCGCGGTTTCTGGTGTCGGGGTGGTTGACGTTTCTGTTCTGTCAGACGTGCACTGGTGCGACGGCAGACCGGAGCGGCGCGGAGCTGCGAGGGCCGAACGACGCTGCTTGCAGCTTTAATTAGGCCCGAGCAGCGAAAGCGCTGCGAAGGCCTCTTGTTTTTGCTCTGATTAGGCCCGAGCAGCGAAAGCGCTGCGAAGGCCTCTTGTTTTTGCTCTGATTAGGCCCGAGCAGCGAAAGCGCTGCGAAGGCCTCTTGTTTTTGCTCTGATTATTATTATTTTTTGTTATTCCGTGCCCCCTTTGAACAGCTTTTTGGGGACCTTAACATACCCCAAAACTCACAATATTTTGCACACTTGTCAGGCCTGGTGAAAAATTTGATATTTTAAAGGTACCAAAAAAATCGCAAAGAAAATGGCTGAACAGCGCCCCCTACAAAGTGAAAAAAACCCCTCTCCATAAAGCTTAGTTTATCGTACAGTTATGAAATTTGGTACACTTGTAGTACTCAACAGTCCGCACAGAAAAGTCTCTTGCAACCATGGTCAATATCAAACAGGAAGTCGGCCATTTTGGGTTGAAATGGCGATTTTTTGCCGTTTTTGCCGTTTTTAGGGTCCGTTTCTGATTGGATTGCTCGATCATTTTTCGCACGATCGTCTCAAAAATTGTGTAAAATTGCTCAGAAGGGATGGGCGAACAAAATGAGATAAGGATTCTGAGTTTTCGTATATGTTGAAGGGGCGGAGCCAGGCCTCGAAGTTTGACTACTCGCCAAAAATATTTAAATTGCTATAACTTCATAACTGAATGGAATAGAGTTACCAAACTTTCTGTGGTCATTCGTCATCCACCCACAAAGTAAATTGAATGGTCGGATGATGACATCACACAAGCCCCGCCCCCTCAGGACCAAAAAGATCAAGTTTTACTGTGAAAGGTCCCAAATTGCCCCATTTCACTTAATCACCACAAATTTGTAGCTGGTAACTCAAGACAAGTGGGGGTTGCTTGGCGTCACTTTATGGGAGTTTTCGGCAGAGGGCGGGGCTGTGGCGGCGCGGCGAATTCAGGCGTACCGCCTTGGCCTTACGTTTGCCTCCCATTTCGTCATTTCCAAAGATATCGTCACGAAACTTCTTGTGAGTGATCCTAGTCCGGCCCCCCAAAAGATCTGATGTGAACATCTGGTGGGCGTGGCCTATTTTCTGAAATAGCGCCCCCTAGGACCATTAAAACTGTCAGCCCCAAGCCATGCTTTGACTGAGGATTACGAAATTTGGTACACTAATGTGGTGTCTCAGGACCTACAAAAAAGTCTCTTGAAGCCAAGTGCAAAGTCGCACAGGAAGTCGGCCATTTTGGTCCAAGTACGCGATTTAGTGGTTTTCGCACACGTTGTTTGGAGAGTGATGCTCCGTCGCCCTTTTCACCAATCTCCTTCAAACTTCTGCTATATATTCTTAAGACATAGGGGAAAAAATTCAACCGTCGGATTTTTCAAAAGTTGAAAGGTGTGGGCGTGGCTAAGCCTCAAACTTTGACCTGCCGCCACGCCACTCTTTTTTTCACAGCTCCCTACTGGACTCCTTTTACCTAATCACCAGGATTCTGTGGGAAACAGCAGTAGACAACTTGAGGTTACTTGGTCTCCAGTACTGGCAGGTTTTGAAAAAAGGCGGGGCTTTGGGAGCATGGCGAAAATCGCCATCACGCCATGGAAATACGTTTGCCTCTCATTTCTTCAGTTATCGTGATATCGCTCCGACACTTCTGGTGAGTGATCCTAGTCTGACCCCCAAGAGAAATAGACAGCTGAAGTTTGTGGGCGTGGCCTATTCTCTTAAATAGCGCCCCCAAGGACCATTTAAACTAATAGCCCCAAGCCAAGCTTTGACTGAGGATTACGAAATTTGGTACACTAATGTGGTGTCTCAGTACCTACAAAAAAGTCTCTTGGAGCCAAGTGCAAAGTCGCACAGGAAGTCGGCCATTTTGGTCCACGTACGCGATTTAGTGGTTTTCGCACACGTTGTTTGGAGAGTGATGCTTCGTCGCCCTTTTCACCAATCTCCTTCAAACTTCTGCTATATACTCTTAAGACATAGGGGAAAAAATTCAACCGTCGGATTTTTCAAAAGTTGAAAGGTGTGGGCGTGCCTAAGCCTCAAACGTTGACCTGTCGCCACGCCACTCTTTTTTTCACAGCTCCCTACTGGACTCCTTTTACCCAATCACCAGGATTCTGTGGGAAACAGCAGTAGACAGCTTGAGGTTACTTAGTCTCCAGTACTGGCAGGTTTTGAAAAAAGGCGGGGCTTTGGGAGCATGGCGAAAATCGCCATCACGCCATGGAAATACGTTTGCCTCTCATTTCTTCAGTTATCGTGATATCGCTACGAAACTTCTGGTGAGTGATCCTAGTCTGACCCCCAAGAGAAATAGACAGCTGAAGTTTGTGGGCGTGGCCTATTCTCTTAAATAGCGCCCCCTAGGACCATTTAAACTAATAGCCCCAAGCCATGCTTTGACTGAGGATTACGAAATTTGGTACACTAATGTGGTGTCTCAGGACCTACAAAAAAGCCTCTTGGAGCCAAGCGCAAAGTCGCACAGGAAGTCGGCCATTTTGGTCCAAGTACGCGATTTAGTGGTTTTCGCACACGTTGTTTGGAGAGTGATGCTCCGTCGCCCTTTTCACCAATCACTTTCAAACTTCTGCTGTATACTCTTAAGACGTAGGGTAAAAAATTCAACCGTCGGATTTTTCAAAAGTTGAAAGGTGTGGGCGTGGCTAAGCCTCAAACTTTGACCTTTCGCCATTACTTTACTTGACTTAATAACTCCCATGAGCATGATCAGATCTTTTTCAAACTTTGTCTGTGTGATAATTGACCATATCTGTAAAAAATGACAATGTGGACAGCTGACATCACCTAAGCCCCGCCCCCTGACTACAGGAATTCTATTTTTTTATGCTGAAATGCCCATATTTGTCCCCTCTAATTTAGTCAACAAGTCACCAAGGTCATGCACTGTCTTCATGATGCTGTATTGACCATTCAGATCTGATAGCTTTCCAGAAAGGGAGGGGCTTTGATGCCTTGGTGAATTCTGGCGTAACGCCGTAACCTTACAAATCATTTTAATGGTGAGCTCAGAGGGGATGCTGAGTCAGGGTGAGGTGCGGACTAGGAGGCCATTCGCGGATTCTAGTGTCGGGGTGGTTGACGTTTCTGTTCTGCCAGACGTGCCTTGGTGCCCCGGGCTGCCGGTCAGGCCGGAGCGGCGCGGAGCTGCGAGGGCCGAACGACGCTGCTTGCAGCTTTAATTATTATTATTTTTTGTTATTCCGTGCCCCCTTTGAACAGCTTTTTGGGGACCTTAACATACCCCAAAACTCACAATATTTTGCACACTTGTCAGGCCTGGTGAAAAATTTGATATTTTAAAGGTCCCAAAAAAATCGCAAAGAAAATGGCTGAACAGCGCCCCCTACAAAGTGAAAAAAACCCCTCTCCATAAAGCTTAGTTTATCGTACAGTTATGAAATTTGGTACACTTGTAGTACTCAACAGTCCGCACAGAAAAGTCTCTTGCAACCATGGTCAATATCAAACAGGAAGTCGGCCATTTTGGGTTGAAATGGCGATTTTTTGCCGTTTTTGCCGTTTTTAGGGTCCGTTTCTGATTGGATTGCTCGATCATTTTTCGCACGATCGTCTCAAAAATTATGTAAAATTGCTCAGAAGGGATGGGCGAACAAAATGAGATAAGGATTCTGAGTTTTCGTATATGTTGAAGGGGCGGAGCCAGGCCTCGAAGTTTGACTACTCGCCAAAAATATTTAAATTGCTATAACTTCATAACTGAATGGAATAGAGTTACCAAACTTTCTGTGGTCATTCGTCATCCACCCACAAAGTAAATTGAATGGTCGGATGATGACATCACACAAGCCCCGCCCCCTCAGGACCAAAAAGATCAAGTTTTACTGTGAAAGGTCCCAAATTGCCCCATTTCACTTAATCACCACAAATTTGTAGCTGGTAACTCAAGACAAGTGGGGGTTGCTTAGCATCACTTTATGGGAGTTTTCGGCAGAGGGCGGGGCTGTGGCGGCGCGGCGAATTCAGGCGTACCGCCTTGGCCTTACGTTTGCCTCCCATTTCGTCATTTCCAAAGATATCGTCACGAAACTTCTTGTGAGTGATCCTAGTCCGGCCCCCCAAAAGATCTGATGTGAACATCTGGTGGGCGTGGCCTATTTTCTTAAATAGCGCCCCCTAGGACCATTAAAACTGTCAGCCCCAAGCCATGCTTTGACTGAGGATTACGAAATTTGGTACACTAATGTGGTGTCTCAGGACCTACAAAAAAGTCTCTTGGACCCAAGTGCAAAGTCGCACAGGAAGTCGGCCATTTTGGTCCAAGTACGCGATTTACTGGTTTTCGCACACCTTGTTTGGAGAGTGATGCTCCGTCGCCCTTTTCACCAATCTCCTTGAAACGTCTGCTATATACTCTTAAGACAAAGAGGAAAAAATTCAACCGTCGGATTTTTCAAAAGTTTAACGGTGTGGGCGTGGCTAAGCCTCAAACTTTGACCTGTCGCCACGCCACTCATTTTTTCACAGCTCCCTACTGGACTCCTTTTACCCAATCAGCAGGAATCTCTGGCAAACAGCAGTAGACAACTTGAGGTCACTTGGTATCCAGTACTGGCAGGTTTCAAAAAAAGGCGGGGCTTCAGGAGCATGGCGAAAATCGCCATCACTCCATGGAAGTATGTTTGCCTCTCATTTCTTCAGTTATCGTGATATTGCTACGAAACTTCTGGTGCGTGATCCTAGTCTGACCCCCAAGCGACATAGATATCTGAATTTAGTGGGCGTGGCCTATTTTCTTAAATAGCGCCCCCTAGGACCATTGAAACTAATAGCCCCAAGCTATGCTTTGACTGAGGATTACGAAATTTGGTACACTAATGTGGTGTCTCAGGACCTACAAAAAAGTCTCTTGGAGCCAAGCGCAAAGTCGCACAGGAAGTCGGCCATTTTGGTCCAAGTGCGCGATTTAGTGGTTTTCGCACACGTTGTTTGGAGAGTGATGCTCCGTCGCCCTTTTCACCAATCTCCTTCAAACTTCTGCTATATACTCTTAAGACATAGGGGAAAAAATTCAACCGTCGGATTTTTCAAAAGTTGAAAGATGTGGGCGTGGCTAAGCCTCAAACTTTGACCTGTCGCCACGCCACTCTTTTTTTCACAGCTCCCTACTGGACTCCTTTTACCCAAACACCAGGATTCTGTGGCAAACAGCAGTAGACAAGTTGAGGTTACTTTGTCTCCAGTACTGGCAGGTTTTGAAAAAAGGCGGGGCTTTGGGAGCATGGCGAAAATCGCCATCACGCCATGGAAATACGTTTGCCTCTCATTTCTTAAGTTATCGAGATATCACCTCGAAATTTGTTGTGAGTGATCCTAGTCTGACCCCCAATAGAAATGGACAGCTAAAATTTGTGGGCGTGGCCATTTTTCTGAAATAGCGCCCCCTAGGACCATTAAAACTGTCAGCCCCTAGCCATTCTTTGACTGAGGATTACGAAATTTGGTACACTAATGAGGTGTCTCCGGACCTACAAAAAAGTCTCTTGGAGCCAAGTGCAAAGTCGCACAGGAAGTCGGCCATTTTGGTCCAAGTGCGCGATTTAGTGGTTTTCGCACACGTTGTTTGGAGAGTGATGCTCTGTCGTCCTTTTCACCAATCGCCTTCAAACTTCTGCTATATACTCTTAAGATGTAGGGGAAAAAATTCAACCGTCGGATTTTTCAAAAGTTGAAAGGTGTGGGCGTGGCTAAGCCTCAAACTTTGACCTTTCGCCATGCCACTCTTATTTTCACAGCTCCCTATTGGACTCCTTTTACCCAATCACCAGGAATCTCAGGCAAATAGCAGTAGACCACTTGAGATCACTTGGTATGCAGTACTGGCAGGTTTCGAAAAAAGGTGGGGCTTTGGGAGCATGGCGAAAATCGCCATCACGCCATGGCAATACGTTTGCCTCTCATTTCTTCAGTTATCGTGATATTGCTACTAAACTTCTGGTGAGTGATCCTATTCTGACCCCCAAGAGAAATTCACAGCTGAAATTTGTGGGCGTGGCCTATTTTCTCAAATAGCACCCACTAGAGCCATTAAAACTGTCAGCCCCAAGCCAAGCTTTGACTGAGGATTACGAAATTTGGTACACTAATGTGGTGTCTCAGGACCTACAAAAAAGTCTCTTGGAGCCAAGCGCAAAGTCGCACAGGAAGTCGGCCATTTTGGTCCAAATACTCGATTTAGTGGTTTTCTCACACATTGTATGGACAGTGATGCTCCATCGTCCTTTTCACCAATCTCCTTCAAATTTCTGCTATATACTCTTAAGACATAGAGGAAAAAATTCAACCGTCGGATTTTTCAAAAGTTGAAAGGTGTGGGCGTGGCTAAGCCTCAAACTTTAACCTTTCGCCATTACATTACATGACTTAATAACTACTAAGTGCATGATCAGATCTATTTCAAACTTTGTCTGTGTGATCACTGACCACATCTCAAGACAACGACAATGTGGACAGCTGACATCACCTAAGCCACGCCCCCTGACAACAGGAAGTATATTGTTTTATGGTGAAATACCCATATTTGTCCCATCTAATTTAGTGAACATGACACTAAGGTCATACACTGTCTTCATGATGTTGTAATGACCATTCAGATCTGATAGCTTTCCAGAAAGGGAGGGGATTTGATGCCATGGTGAATGCTGGCATGACGCCATGACCGTATATTTGACTGTAACTTCCACAAACGGCCTCCGATTTGCCCGAGACTGAACATGGCAATGAACAATCATGCCCTTTAGCCAATGAGGCACAAACGGTTGGTGAATGTTATATAATGTCACCAAAGCTGACCTCAATGGGACTTTTCTGTAGTTGGTCACAGCGCCCCCTAGATAACGTTATCCTTCAATAACTTTAAAAAACATGGTCAGAATAGCATTAAAGTTGGTCACTGTCATCACATCACCAGTGTGGTTAAGATAGAGGATTCCCTAGTGGTGAGACATAAAATATAATGGTGGGCTCAAAGGGGATGCTGAGTCAGGGTGAGGTGCGGACGAGGTGGCCGTTAGCAGTTTCGGGTGTTGGGGTGGTCGATGTTTCTGTTTCGCAGACGTAGCCGGGTGCCCCGGGCTGCCGGCCAGGCCGGAGCGGCGCGGAGCTGCGAGGGCCGAACGACGCTGCTTGCAGCTTTAATTATTATTATTTTTTGTTATTCCGTGCCCCCTTTGAACAGCTTTTTGGGGACCTTAACATACCCCAAAACTCACAATATTTTGCACACTTGTCAGGCCTGGTGAAAAATTTGATATTTTAAAGGTCCCAAAAAAATCGCAAAGAAAATGGCTGAACAGCGCCCCCTACAAAGTGAAAAAAACCCCTCTCCATAAAGCTTAGTTTATCGTACAGTTATGAAATTTGGTACACTTGTAGTACTCAACAGTCCGCACAGAAAAGTCTCTTGCAACCATGGTCAATATCAAACAGGAAGTCGGCCATTTTGGGTTGAAATGGCGATTTTTTGCCGTTTTTGCCGTTTTTAGGGTCCGTTTCTGATTGGATTGCTCGATCATTTTTCGCACGATCGTCTCAAAAATTGTGTAAAATTGCTCAGAAGGGATGGGCGAACAAAATGAGATAAGGATTCTGAGTTTTCGTATATGTTGAAGGGGCGGAGCCAGGCCTCGAAGTTTGACTACTCGCCAAAAATATTTAAATTGCTATAACTTCATAACTGAATGGAATAGAGTTACCAAACTTTCTGTGGTCATTCGTCATCCACCCACAAAGTAAATTGAAAGGTCGGATGATGACATCACACAAGCCCCGCCCCCTCAGGACCAAAAAGATCAAGTTTTACTGTGAAAGGTCCCAAATTGCCCCATTTCACTTAATCACCACAAATTTGTAGCTGGTAACTCAAGACAAGTGGGGGTTGCTTGGCGTCACTGTATGGGAGTTTTCGGCAGAGGGCGGGGCTGTGGTGGCGCGGCGAATTCAGGCGTACCGCCTTGGCCTTACGTTTGCCTCCCATTTCGTCATTTCCAAAGATATCGTCACGAAACTTCTTGTGAGTGATCCTAGTCCGGCCCCCCAAAAGATCTGATGTGAACATCTGGTGGGCGTGGCCTATTTTCTGAAATAGCGCCCCCTAGGACCATTAAAACTATTAGCCCCAAGCCATGCTTTGACTGAGGATTACGAAATTTGGTACACTAATGTGGTGTCTCAGGACCTACAAAAAAGTCTCTTGGAGTCAAGTTCAAAGTCGCACAGGAAGTCGGCCATTTTGGATCAAGTACGCGATTTAGTGGTTTTCGCACACGTTGTTTGGAGAGTGATGCTCCGTCGCCCTTTTCACCAATCTCCTTCAAACTTCTGCTATATACCCTTAAGACATAGGGGAAAAAATTCAACCGTCGGATTTTTCAAAAGTTGAAAGGTGTGGGCGTGGCTAAGCCTCAAACTTTGACCTGTCGCCACGCTACTCTTTTTTTCACAGCTCCCTACTGGACTCCTTTTACCCAATCACCAGGATTCTGTGGCAAACAGCAGTAGACAAGTTGAGGTTACTTGGTCTCCAGTACTGGCAGGTTTTGAAAAAAGGCGGGGCTTTGGGACCATGGCGAAAATCGCCATCACGCCATGGAAATACGTTTGTCTCTCATTTCTTCAGTTATCGTGATATTGCTACGAAACTTCTGGTGAGTGATCCTAGTCTGAGCTCCAAGAGAAATAGACAGCTGAATTTTGTGGGCGTGGCCTATGTTTTGAAATAGCGCCCCCTAGGACCATTTAAACTATTAGCCCCAAGCCATGCTTTGACTGAGGATTACGAAATTTGGTACACTAATGTGGTGTCTCAGGACCTACAAAAAAGTCTCTTGGAGTCAAGTTCAAAGTCGCACAGGAAGTCGGCCATTTTGGATCAAGTACGCGATTTAGTGGTTTTCGCACACGTTGTTTGGAGAGTGATGCTCCGTCGCCCTTTTCACCAATCTCCTTCAAACTTCTGCTATATACCCTTAAGACATAGGGGAAAAAATTTAACCGTCGGATTTTTCAAAAGTTGAAAGGTGTGGGCGTGGCTAAGCCTCAAACTTTGACCTGTCGCCACGCTACTCTTTTTTTCACAGCTCCCTACTGGACTCCTTTTACCCAATCACCAGGATTCTGTGGCAAACAGCAGTAGACAAGTTGAGGTTACTTGGTCTCCAGTACTGGCAGGTTTTGAAAAAAGGCGGGGCTTTGGGACCATGGCGAAAATCGCCATCACGCCATGGAAATACGTTTGTCTCATTTCTTCAGTTATCGTGATATTGCTACGAAACTTCTGGTGAGTGATCCTAGTCTGAGCTCCAAGAGAAATAGACAGCTGAAGTTTGTGGGCGTGGCCTATATTCTTAAATAGCGCCCCCTAGAGCCATTAAAACTTTCAGCCCCAAGCCATGCTTTGACTGAGGATTACGAAATTTGGTACACTAATGTGGGGTCTCAGGACCTACAAAAAAGTCTCTTGGAGCCAAGCGTAAAGTCGCACAGGAAGTCGGCCATTTTGGTGCAAGTACGTGATTTAGTGGTTTTCGCACACATTGTTTGGAGAGTGATGCTCCGTCGCCCTTTTCACCAATCACCTTCAAACTTCTGCAATACACTCTTAAGACATAGGGGAAAAAATTCAACCGTCGGATTTTTCAAAAGTTGAAAGGTGTGGGCGTGGCTAAGCCTCAAACGTTGACCTTTCGCCATTACTTTACTTGACTTAATAACTCCCATGTGCATGATCAGATCTTTTTCGAACTTTGTCTGTGTGATCATTGACCATATCTGTAAACAATGACAATGTGGACAGCTGACATCACCTAAGCCCCGCCCCCTGACTACAGGAATTTATTTTTTATGCTGAAATGCCCATATTTGTCCCCTCTAATTTAGTCAACATGACCCTAAGGTCATGCACTGTCTTCATGATGCTGTAATGACCATTCAGATCTGATAGCTTTCCAGAAAGGGAGGGGCTTTGATGCCATGGCGAATTCTGGCGTAACGCCGTAATCTTAATATTCAATTTAATGGTGAGCTCAGAGGGGATGCTGAGTCAGGGTGAGGTGCAGACTAGGAGGCCATTCGCGGTTTCTGGTGTCGGGGTGGTTGACGTTTCTGTTCTGTCAGACGTGCACTGGTGCGACGGCAGACCGGAGCGGCGCGGAGCTGCGAGGGCCGAACGACGCTGCTTGCAGCTTTAATTAGGCCCGAGCAGCGAAAGCGCTGCGAAGGCCTCTTGTTTTTGCTCTGATTATTATTATTTTTTGTTATTCCGTGCCCCCTTTGAACAGCTTTTTGGGGACCTTAACATACCCCAAAACTCACAATATTTTGCACACTTGTCAGGCCTGGTGAAAAATTTGATATTTTAAAGGTCCCAAAAAAATCGCAAAGAAAATGGCTGAACAGCGCCCCCTACAAAGTGAAAAAAACCCCTCTCCATAAAGCTTAGTTTATCGTACAGTTATGAAATTTGGTACACTTGTAGTACTCAACAGTCCGCACAGAAAAGTCTCTTGCAACCATGGTCAATATCAAACAGGAAGTCGGCCATTTTGGGTTGAAATGGCGATTTTTTGCCGTTTTTGCCGTTTTTAGGGTCCGTTTCTGATTGGATTGCTCGATCATTTTTCGCACGATCGTCTCAAAAATTGTGTAAAATTGCTCAGAAGGGATGGGCGAACAAAATGAGATAAGGATTCTGAGTTTTCGTATATGTTGAAGGGGCGGAGCCAGGCCTCGAAGTTTGACTACTCGCCAAAAATATTTAAATTGCTATAACTTCATAACTGAATGGAATAGAGTTACCAAACTTTCTGTGGTCATTCGTCATCCACCCACAAAGTAAATTGAAAGGTCGGATGATGACATCACACAAGCCCCGCCCCCTCAGGACCAAAAAGATCAAGTTTTACTGTGAAAGGTCCCAAATTGCCCCATTTCACTTAATCACCACAAATTTGTAGCTGGTAACTCAAGACAAGTGGGGGTTGCTTGGCGTCACTTTATGGGAGTTTTCGGCAGAGGGCGGGGCTGTGGTGGCGCGGCGAATTCAGGCGTACCGCCTTGGCCTTACGTTTGCCTCCCATTTCGTCATTTCCAAAGATATCGTCACGAAACTTCTTGTGAGTGATCCTAGTCCGGCCCCCCAAAAGATCTGATGTGAACATCTGGTGGGCGTGGCCTATTTTCTGAAATAGCGCCCCCTAGGACCATTAAAACTATTAGCCCCAAGCCATGCTTTGACTGAGGATTACGAAATTTGGTACACTAATGTGGTGTCTCAGGACCTACAAAAAAGTCTCTTGGAGTCAAGTTCAAAGTCGCACAGGAAGTCGGCCATTTTGGATCAAGTACGCGATTTAGTGGTTTTCGCACACGTTGTTTGGAGAGTGATGCTCCGTCGCCCTTTTCACCAATCTCCTTCAAACTTCTGCTATATACCCTTAAGACATAGGGGAAAAAATTCAACCGTCGGATTTTTCAAAAGTTGAAAGGTGTGGGCGTGGCTAAGCCTCAAACTTTGACCTGTCGCCACGCTACTCTTTTTTTCACAGCTCCCTACTGGACTCCTTTTACCCAATCACCAGGATTCTGTGGCAAACAGCAGTAGACAAGTTGAGGTTACTTGGTCTCCAGTACTGGCAGGTTTTGAAAAAAGGCGGGGCTTTGGGACCATGGCGAAAATCGCCATCACGCCATGGAAATACGTTTGTCTCTCATTTCTTCAGTTATCGTGATATTGCTACGAAACTTCTGGTGAGTGATCCTAGTCTGAGCTCCAAGAGAAATAGACAGCTGAATTTTGTGGGCGTGGCCTATGTTTTGAAATAGCGCCCCCTAGGACCATTTAAACTATTAGCCCCAAGCCATGCTTTGACTGAGGATTACGAAATTTGGTACACTAATGTGGTGTCTCAGGACCTACAAAAAAGTCTCTTGGAGTCAAGTTCAAAGTCGCACAGGAAGTCGGCCATTTTGGATCAAGTACGCGATTTAGTGGTTTTCGCACACGTTGTTTGGAGAGTGATGCTCCGTCGCCCTTTTCACCAATCTCCTTCAAACTTCTGCTATATACCCTTAAGACATAGGGGAAAAAATTTAACCGTCGGATTTTTCAAAAGTTGAAAGGTGTGGGCGTGGCTAAGCCTCAAACTTTGACCTGTCGCCACGCTACTCTTTTTTTCACAGCTCCCTACTGGACTCCTTTTACCCAATCACCAGGATTCTGTGGCAAACAGCAGTAGACAAGTTGAGGTTACTTGGTCTCCAGTACTGGCAGGTTTTGAAAAAAGGCGGGGCTTTGGGACCATGGCGAAAATCGCCATCACGCCATGGAAATACGTTTGTCTCATTTCTTCAGTTATCGTGATATTGCTACGAAACTTCTGGTGAGTGATCCTAGTCTGAGCTCCAAGAGAAATAGACAGCTGAAGTTTGTGGGCGTGGCCTATATTCTTAAATAGCGCCCCCTAGAGCCATTAAAACTTTCAGCCCCAAGCCATGCTTTGACTGAGGATTACGAAATTTGGTACACTAATGTGGGGTCTCAGGACCTACAAAAAAGTCTCTTGGAGCCAAGCGTAAAGTCGCACAGGAAGTCGGCCATTTTGGTGCAAGTACGTGATTTAGTGGTTTTCGCACACATTGTTTGGAGAGTGATGCTCCGTCGCCCTTTTCACCAATCACCTTCAAACTTCTGCAATACACTCTTAAGACATAGGGGAAAAAATTCAACCGTCGGATTTTTCAAAAGTTGAAAGGTGTGGGCGTGGCTAAGCCTCAAACGTTGACCTTTCGCCATTACTTTACTTGACTTAATAACTCCCATGTGCATGATCAGATCTTTTTCGAACTTTGTCTGTGTGATCATTGACCATATCTGTAAACAATGACAATGTGGACAGCTGACATCACCTAAGCCCCGCCCCCTGACTACAGGAATTTATTTTTTATGCTGAAATGCCCATATTTGTCCCCTCTAATTTAGTCAACATGACCCTAAGGTCATGCACTGTCTTCATGATGCTGTAATGACCATTCAGATCTGATAGCTTTCCAGAAAGGGAGGGGCTTTGATGCCATGGCGAATTCTGGCGTAACGCCGTAATCTTAATATTCAATTTAATGGTGAGCTCAGAGGGGATGCTGAGTCAGGGTGAGGTGCAGACTAGGAGGCCATTCGCGGTTTCTGGTGTCGGGGTGGTTGACGTTTCTGTTCTGTCAGACGTGCACTGGTGCGACGGCAGACCGGAGCGGCGCGGAGCTGCGAGGGCCGAACGACGCTGCTTGCAGCTTTAATTAGGCCCGAGCAGCGAAAGCGCTGCGAAGGCCTCTTGTTTTTGCTCTGATTATTATTATTTTTTGTTATTCCGTGCCCCCTTTGAACAGCTTTTTGGGGACCTTAACATACCCCAAAACTCACAATATTTTGCACACTTGTCAGGCCTGGTGAAAAATTTGATATTTTAAAGGTCCCAAAAAAATCGCAAAGAAAATGGCTGAACAGCGCCCCCTACAAAGTGAAAAAAACCCCTCTCCATAAAGCTTAGTTTATCGTACAGTTATGAAATTTGGTACACTTGTAGTACTCAACAGTCCGCACAGAAAAGTCTCTTGCAACCATGGTCAATATCAAACAGGAAGTCGGCCATTTTGGGTTGAAATGGCGATTTTTTGCCGTTTTTGCCGTTTTTAGGGTCCGTTTCTGATTGGATTGCTCGATCATTTTTCGCACGATCGTCTCAAAAATTGTGTAAAATTGCTCAGAAGGGATGGGCGAACAAAATGAGATAAGGATTCTGAGTTTTCGTATATGTTGAAGGGGCGGAGCCAGGCCTCGAAGTTTGACTACTCGCCAAAAATATTTAAATTGCTATAACTTCATAACTGAATGGAATAGAGTTACCAAACTTTCTGTGGTCATTCGTCATCCACCCACAAAGTAAATTGAAAGGTCGGATGATGACATCACACAAGCCCCGCCCCCTCAGGACCAAAAAGATCAAGTTTTACTGTGAAAGGTCCCAAATTGCCCCATTTCACTTAATCACCACAAATTTGTAGCTGGTAACTCAAGACAAGTGGGGGTTGCTTGGCGTCACTTTATGGGAGTTTTCGGCAGAGGGCGGGGCTGTGGTGGCGCGGCGAATTCAGGCGTACCGCCTTGGCCTTACGTTTGCCTCCCATTTCGTCATTTCCAAAGATATCGTCACGAAACTTCTTGTGAGTGATCCTAGTCCGGCCCCCCAAAAGATCTGATGTGAACATCTGGTGGGCGTGGCCTATTTTCTGAAATAGCGCCCCCTAGGACCATTAAAACTATTAGCCCCAAGCCATGCTTTGACTGAGGATTACGAAATTTGGTACACTAATGTGGTGTCTCAGGACCTACAAAAAAGTCTCTTGGAGTCAAGTTCAAAGTCGCACAGGAAGTCGGCCATTTTGGATCAAGTACGCGATTTAGTGGTTTTCGCACACGTTGTTTGGAGAGTGATGCTCCGTCGCCCTTTTCACCAATCTCCTTCAAACTTCTGCTATATACCCTTAAGACATAGGGGAAAAAATTCAACCGTCGGATTTTTCAAAAGTTGAAAGGTGTGGGCGTGGCTAAGCCTCAAACTTTGACCTGTCGCCACGCTACTCTTTTTTTCACAGCTCCCTACTGGACTCCTTTTACCCAATCACCAGGATTCTGTGGCAAACAGCAGTAGACAAGTTGAGGTTACTTGGTCTCCAGTACTGGCAGGTTTTGAAAAAAGGCGGGGCTTTGGGACCATGGCGAAAATCGCCATCACGCCATGGAAATACGTTTGTCTCTCATTTCTTCAGTTATCGTGATATTGCTACGAAACTTCTGGTGAGTGATCCTAGTCTGAGCTCCAAGAGAAATAGACAGCTGAATTTTGTGGGCGTGGCCTATGTTTTGAAATAGCGCCCCCTAGGACCATTTAAACTATTAGCCCCAAGCCATGCTTTGACTGAGGATTACGAAATTTGGTACACTAATGTGGTGTCTCAGGACCTACAAAAAAGTCTCTTGGAGTCAAGTTCAAAGTCGCACAGGAAGTCGGCCATTTTGGATCAAGTACGCGATTTAGTGGTTTTCGCACACGTTGTTTGGAGAGTGATGCTCCGTCGCCCTTTTCACCAATCTCCTTCAAACTTCTGCTATATACCCTTAAGACATAGGGGAAAAAATTTAACCGTCGGATTTTTCAAAAGTTGAAAGGTGTGGGCGTGGCTAAGCCTCAAACTTTGACCTGTCGCCACGCTACTCTTTTTTTCACAGCTCCCTACTGGACTCCTTTTACCCAATCACCAGGATTCTGTGGCAAACAGCAGTAGACAAGTTGAGGTTACTTGGTCTCCAGTACTGGCAGGTTTTGAAAAAAGGCGGGGCTTTGGGACCATGGCGAAAATCGCCATCACGCCATGGAAATACGTTTGTCTCATTTCTTCAGTTATCGTGATATTGCTACGAAACTTCTGGTGAGTGATCCTAGTCTGAGCTCCAAGAGAAATAGACAGCTGAAGTTTGTGGGCGTGGCCTATATTCTTAAATAGCGCCCCCTAGAGCCATTAAAACTTTCAGCCCCAAGCCATGCTTTGACTGAGGATTACGAAATTTGGTACACTAATGTGGGGTCTCAGGACCTACAAAAAAGTCTCTTGGAGCCAAGCGTAAAGTCGCACAGGAAGTCGGCCATTTTGGTGCAAGTACGTGATTTAGTGGTTTTCGCACACATTGTTTGGAGAGTGATGCTCCGTCGCCCTTTTCACCAATCACCTTCAAACTTCTGCAATACACTCTTAAGACATAGGGGAAAAAATTCAACCGTCGGATTTTTCAAAAGTTGAAAGGTGTGGGCGTGGCTAAGCCTCAAACGTTGACCTTTCGCCATTACTTTACTTGACTTAATAACTCCCATGTGCATGATCAGATCTTTTTCGAACTTTGTCTGTGTGATCATTGACCATATCTGTAAACAATGACAATGTGGACAGCTGACATCACCTAAGCCCCGCCCCCTGACTACAGGAATTTATTTTTTATGCTGAAATGCCCATATTTGTCCCCTCTAATTTAGTCAACATGACCCTAAGGTCATGCACTGTCTTCATGATGCTGTAATGACCATTCAGATCTGATAGCTTTCCAGAAAGGGAGGGGCTTTGATGCCATGGCGAATTCTGGCGTAACGCCGTAATCTTAATATTCAATTTAATGGTGAGCTCAGAGGGGATGCTGAGTCAGGGTGAGGTGCAGACTAGGAGGCCATTCGCGGTTTCTGGTGTCGGGGTGGTTGACGTTTCTGTTCTGTCAGACGTGCACTGGTGCCCCGGGCTGCCGTCCAGACCGGAGCGGCGCGGAGCTGCGAGGGCCGAACGACGCTGCTTGCAGCTTTAATTAGGCCCGAGCAGCGAAAGCGCTGCGAAGGCCTCTTGTTTTTGCTCTGATTATTATTATTTTTTGTTATTCCGTGCCCCCTTTGAACAGCTTTTTGGGGACCTTAACATACCCCAAAACTCACAATATTTTGCACACTTGTCAGGCCTGGTGAAAAATTTGATATTTTAAAGGTCCCAAAAAAATCGCAAAGAAAATGGCTGAACAGCGCCCCCTACAAAGTGAAAAAAAACCCTCTCCATAAAGCTTAGTTTATCGTACAGTTATGAAATTTGGTACACTTGTAGTACTCAACAGTCCGCACAGAAAAGTCTCTTGCAACCATGGTCAATATCAAACAGGAAGTCGGCCATTTTGGGTTGAAATGGCAATTTTTTGCCGTTTTTGCCGTTTTTAGGGTCCGTCTCTGATTGGATTGCTCGATCATTTTTCGCACGATCGTCTCAAAAATTGTGTAAAATTGCTCAGAAGGGATGGGCGAACAAAATGAGATAAGGATTCTGAGTTTTCGTATATGTTGAAGGGGCGGAGCCAGGCCTCAAAGTTTGACTACTCGCCAAAAAAATTTAAATTGCTATAACTTCATAATTGAATGGAATAGAGTTACCAAACTTTCTGTGGTCATTTGTCATCGACCCACAAAGTAAATTGAATGGTCGGTTGATGACATCACACAAGCCCCGCCCCCTCAGGACCAAAAAGGTCAAGTTTTACTGTGAAAGATCCCAAATTGCCCCATTTCACTTAATCACCACAAATTTGGAGCTGGTAATTCAAGGCAAGTGGGGGTTGCTTGGCGTCACTTTATGGGAGTTTTCGGCAGAGGGCGGGGCTGTGGCGGCGCGGCGAAGTAAGGCGTACCGCCGTGGCCTTACGTTTGCCTCCCATTTCTTTATTTCTAAAGATGTCGTCACGAAACTTCTTGTGAGTGATCCTAGTCTGGCCCCCCAAAAAATCTGACGTGAACATCCGGTGGGCGTGGCCAATTTTCTGAAATAGCGCCCCCTAGGACCATTAAAACTGTCAGCCCCAAGCCATGCTTTGACTGAGGATTACGAAATTTGGTACACTAATGTGGTGTCTCAGGACCTACAAAAAAGTCTCTTGGAGCCAAGTGCAAAGTCGCACAGGAAGTCGGCCATTTTGGTCCAAGTGCGCGATTTAGTGGTTTTCACACACGTTGTTTGGAGAGTGATACTCCGTCGCCCTTTTCACCAATCACTTTCAAACTTCTGCTATATAGTCTTAAGACATAGAGGAAAAAATTCAACCGTCGGATTTTAAATAAGTATAAAGGTGTGGGCGTGGCTAAGCCTCAAACTTTGACCTTTCGCCACGCCACTCTTTTTTTCACAGCTCCTTATTGGACTCCTTTTACCCAATCACCAGGAATCTCTGGTAAATAGCAGCAGGCAAGTTGAGGTCACTTGGTCTCCAGTACTGGAAGGTTTTGAAAAAAGGCGGGGCTTTGGGAGCATGGCGAAATTCGCCATCACGCCATGGATATACGTTTGCCTCTCATTTCTTCATTTATCGTGATATCACCTCGACCATTGTTGTGAGTGATCCTAGTCTGACCCCCAATAGAAAAGGTCAGCTTAAGTTTGTGGGCGTGGCCTATTTTCTGTATTAGCGCCCCCTAGGACCATTAAAACTGTCAGCCCCAAGCCATGCTTTGACTGAGGATTACGAAATTTGGTACAATAATGTGGTGTCTCAGGACCTACAAAAAAGTCTCTTGGAGCCAAGTGCAAAGTCGCACAGGAAGTCGGCCATTTTGGTCCAAGTGCGCGATTTAGTGGTTTTCACACACGTTGTTTGGAGAGTGATGCTCCGTCGCCCTTTTCACCAATCGCCTTCGAGCTTCTGCTATATACTCTTAAGACATAGAGGAAAAAATTCAACCGTCGGATTTTAAATAAGTATAAAGGTGTGGGTGTGGCTAAGCCTCAAACTTTGACCTTTCGCCACGCCACTCTTTTTTTCACAGCTCCCTATTGGACTCCTTTTACCCAATCACCTGGAATCTCTGGTAAATAGCAGCTGACAAGTTGAGGTCACTTGGTCTACAGTACTGGCAGGTTTTGAAAAAAGGCGAGGCTTTGGGAGCATGGCGAAATTCGCCATCACGTCATGGCAATACGTTTGCCTCTCATTTCTTCAATTATCGTGACATCGCCACAAAATGTCTGGTGAGTGATCCTAGTCTAACCCCCAATAGAAATGGGCATCTGAGATTTGTGGGCGTGGCCTATATTCTGAAATAGCGCCCCCTAGGACCATTAAAACTGTCAGCCCAAAGACAAGGTTTGACTGAGGATTACGAAAATTGGTACACTCATGTAGGGTCTCTGGCCCTACAAAAAAGTCTCTTGGAGCCAAGCGCAATGTCGCACAGGAGGTCGGCCATTTTGGTCCAAGTACTCGATTTAGTGGTTTTCGCACACGTTGTTTGGACATTGATGGCCCGTTGCCCTTTACACCGATCACCTTCAAACTTATGCTATGTACTTTTAAGTCAAAGGGGAAAAAATTCAACCGTCGGATTTTAAATAAGTATAAAGGTGTGGGCGTGGCTAAGCCTCAAACTTTGACCTTTCGCCATGACATTACTTGACTTAATAACTCCCATGTGCATGATCAGATCTAATTCAAACTTTGTCTGTGTGATCACTGACCACATCTCAAGATAACGACAATGTGGACAGCTGACATCACCTAAGCCCCGCCCCCTGACAACAGGAAGTCTATTGTTTTATGGTGAAATGCCTATATTTGTCCCCTCTAATTTAATGAAAATGACACTCAGGTCATACAGTGTCTTCATGATGTTTTAAAGACCATTCAGATCTGATAGCTTTCCAGAAAGGGAGGGGCTTTGATGCCATGGTGAATGCTGGCGTGACGCCATGACCTTACATTTGACTGTAACTTCCACAAACGGCCTCCGATTTGCCCGAAACTGAATATGGCAATGAACAATCATGCCCTTTAGCCAATGAGGCACAAACGGTTGGTGAATGTTATATAATGTCACCAAAGCTGACCTCAATGGGACTTTTCTGTAGTTGGTCACAGCGCCACCTAGATAACGTTATCCTTCGATAACTTTAAAAAACATGGTCAGAATAGCATTAAAGTTGGTCACTGTCATCACACCACCAGTGTGGTAAAGATAGAGGATTCCCTAGTGGTGAGACATAAAATATAATGGTGGGCTCAAAGGGGATGCTGAGTCAGGGTGAGTTGCGGACAAGGTGGCCGTTAGCAGTTTCTGGTGTTGGGGTGGTCGACGTTTGTGTTCTGCGGACGTGCCCTGGTGCCCCGGGCTGCCGGCCAGGCCGGAGCGGCGCGGAGCTGCGAGGGCCGAACGACGCTGCTTGCAGCTTTAATTATTATTATTTTTTGTTATTCCGTGCCCCCTTTGAACAGCTTTTTGGGGACCTTAACATACCCCAAAACTCACAATATTTTGCACACTTGTCAGGCCTGGTGAAAAATTTGATATTTTAAAGGTCCCAAAAAAATCGCAAAGAAAATGGCTGAACAGCGCCCCCTACAAAGTGAAAAAAACCCCTCTCCATAAAGCTTAGTTTATCGTACAGTTATGAAATTTGGTACACTTGTAGTACTCAACAGTCCGCACAGAAAAGTCTCTTGCAACCATGGTCAATATCAAACAGGAAGTCGGCCATTTTGGGTTGAAATGGCGATTTTTTGCCGTTTTTGCCGTTTTTAGGGTCCGTTTCTGATTGGATTGCTCGATCATTTTTCGCACGATCGTCTCAAAAATTGTGTAAAATTGCTCAGAAGGGATGGGCGAACAAAATGAGATAAGGATTCTGAGTTTTCGTATATGTTGAAGGGGCGGAGCCAGGCCTCGAAGTTTGACTACTCGCCAAAAATATTTAAATTGCTATAACTTCATAACTGAATGGAATAGAGTTACCAAACTTTCTGTGGTCATTCGTCATCCACCCACAAAGTAAATTGAAAGGTCGGATGATGACATCACACAAGCCCCGCCCCCTCAGGACCAAAAAGATCAAGTTTTACTGTGAAAGGTCCCAAATTGCCCCATTTCACTTAATCACCACAAATTTGTAGCTGGTAACTCAAGACAAGTGGGGGTTGCTTGGCGTCACTTTATGGGAGTTTTCGGCAGAGGGCGGGGCTGTGGTGGCGCGGCGAATTCAGGCGTACCGCCTTGGCCTTACGTTTGCCTCCCATTTCGTCATTTCCAAAGATATCGTCACGAAACTTCTTGTGAGTGATCCTAGTCCGGCCCCCCAAAAGATCTGATGTGAACATCTGGTGGGCGTGGCCTATTTTCTGAAATAGCGCCCCCTAGGACCATTAAAACTATTAGCCCCAAGCCATGCTTTGACTGAGGATTACGAAATTTGGTACACTAATGTGGTGTCTCAGGACCTACAAAAAAGTCTCTTGGAGTCAAGTTCAAAGTCGCACAGGAAGTCGGCCATTTTGGATCAAGTACGCGATTTAGTGGTTTTCGCACACGTTGTTTGGAGAGTGATGCTCCGTCGCCCTTTTCACCAATCTCCTTCAAACTTCTGCTATATACCCTTAAGACATAGGGGAAAAAATTCAACCGTCGGATTTTTCAAAAGTTGAAAGGTGTGGGCGTGGCTAAGCCTCAAACTTTGACCTGTCGCCACGCTACTCTTTTTTTCACAGCTCCCTACTGGACTCCTTTTACCCAATCACCAGGATTCTGTGGCAAACAGCAGTAGACAAGTTGAGGTTACTTGGTCTCCAGTACTGGCAGGTTTTGAAAAAAGGCGGGGCTTTGGGACCATGGCGAAAATCGCCATCACGCCATGGAAATACGTTTGTCTCTCATTTCTTCAGTTATCGTGATATTGCTACGAAACTTCTGGTGAGTGATCCTAGTCTAAGCTCCAAGAGAAATAGACAGCTGAATTTTGTGGGCGTGGCCTATGTTTTGAAATAGCGCCCCCTAGGACCATTTAAACTATTAGCCCCAAGCCATGCTTTGACTGAGGATTACGAAATTTGGTACACTAATGTGGTGTCTCAGGACCTACAAAAAAGTCTCTTGGAGTCAAGTTCAAAGTCGCACAGGAAGTCGGCCATTTTGGATCAAGTACGCGATTTAGTGGTTTTCGCACACGTTGTTTGGAGAGTGATGCTCCGTCGCCCTTTTCACCAATCTCCTTCAAACTTCTGCTATATACCCTTAAGACATAGGGGAAAAAATTTAACCGTCGGATTTTTCAAAAGTTGAAAGGTGTGGGCGTGGCTAAGCCTCAAACTTTGACCTGTCGCCACGCTACTCTTTTTTTCACAGCTCCCTACTGGACTCCTTTTACCCAATCACCAGGATTCTGTGGCAAACAGCAGTAGACAAGTTGAGGTTACTTGGTCTCCAGTACTGGCAGGTTTTGAAAAAAGGCGGGGCTTTGGGACCATGGCGAAAATCGCCATCACGCCATGGAAATACGTTTGTCTCATTTCTTCAGTTATCGTGATATTGCTACGAAACTTCTGGTGAGTGATCCTAGTCTGAGCTCCAAGAGAAATAGACAGCTGAAGTTTGTGGGCGTGGCCTATATTCTTAAATAGCGCCCCCTAGAGCCATTAAAACTTTCAGCCCCAAGCCATGCTTTGACTGAGGATTACGAAATTTGGTACACTAATGTGGGGTCTCAGGACCTACAAAAAAGTCTCTTGGAGCCAAGCGTAAAGTCGCACAGGAAGTCGGCCATTTTGGTGCAAGTACGTGATTTAGTGGTTTTCGCACACATTGTTTGGAGAGTGATGCTCCGTCGCCCTTTTCACCAATCACCTTCAAACTTCTGCAATACACTCTTAAGACATAGGGGAAAAAATTCAACCGTCGGATTTTTCAAAAGTTGAAAGGTGTGGGCGTGGCTAAGCCTCAAACGTTGACCTTTCGCCATTACTTTACTTGACTTAATAACTCCCATGTGCATGATCAGATCTTTTTCGAACTTTGTCTGTGTGATCATTGACCATATCTGTAAACAATGACAATGTGGACAGCTGACATCACCTAAGCCCCGCCCCCTGACTACAGGAATTTATTTTTTATGCTGAAATGCCCATATTTGTCCCCTCTAATTTAGTCAACATGACCCTAAGGTCATGCACTGTCTTCATGATGCTGTAATGACCATTCAGATCTGATAGCTTTCCAGAAAGGGAGGGGCTTTGATGCCATGGCGAATTCTGGCGTAACGCCGTAATCTTAATATTCAATTTAATGGTGAGCTCAGAGGGGATGCTGAGTCAGGGTGAGGTGCAGACTAGGAGGCCATTCGCGGTTTCTGGTGTCGGGGTGGTTGACGTTTCTGTTCTGTCAGACGTGCACTGGTGCGACGGCAGACCGGAGCGGCGCGGAGCTGCGAGGGCCGAACGACGCTGCTTGCTTTTTTTTTAGTGCTTCTATGTTGCAATGAATCCCATATATATATGACCAATATGTGAAAGACTGTTCAGAATGGTTCTACACTTAAGGGACTAATTATTTTTATGTATTTTTGGTCTTTATGATTATTTCTGAACATTATTTACTTGCATTAACTACATCTACACAAAATTGCATAAAGGTTGCACTGATTCATAGCATCTTTAACAGTTTCACTGTAAGAAATATTTAAATCATTCACATTTAATGACTTCAGCTTCTACATAAGTTGCAATTACAGGCCTGTATTTTGCATTAACTTTAATTATGTCACTTTTAACATCCTAAAAATATTTGTATAGAAGAAACAAAGTGCTGACTGAATTGTAAGCTTAACAAGTCATTGATATTTCGGAAGGTTTTTCCATCTTTTTACTTTCCAGTCACTCACAGCATCTGAGGTTTGAATATTAAGTATAAAAGTTAGCTAAATAAATCTTATGTACAAATAAATTCTTAAGAAATGTAAAACTACACATACAATACAGGCCAAAAGTTTGAACACACCTTCTCATTCAATGTGTTTTCTCTGTTTTCATGACCTTTTACATTGGTGCATTCTCACTGAAGGCATCACAACTTTGAATGAACACATGAGTTATGTAATTAACCAAAAAAGGTGTAATAACAGAAAACATGTCTTATATTCTATTTTCTTCAAAATAGCCACCATTTGCACTGATTACTGCTTTGCACACTCTTGGCATTCTCTTGATGAGTTTCAAGAGGTAGTCACCTGAGGTGATTTTCCAAGTCTTGAAGGAGTTCCCAGAGGTGTTTAGCACGTGTTGGCCCCTTTGTAAACGGTCGTGGTCAGGAAAATAAAGAACACACGTTGAATGAGAAGATGTGTCTGAAATTTTGGCCTGAACTGTATTTAGTTTCATGTTTTATTTTCTCTGCCTTCACCACCTATTACCAATTGGAAAGTGGCAGCAATGAGAAGAAAGGATATCGGGCTTCGCTGGTCCACCGTGGTCGAAGATCTGTGTCGGCTCTCAGAGGTGGGAGCATCGACAATGGCGGGCTCGCAGATCTTTGACCACGATGGACCAGTGAAGCCCGAAATCCTCAATCAGCTTACCTAGATATGATTTTGTTACCAAGCAGGACGGAGATGCGTTCACTTTGAAGGTGCTCTGCAGCATTTTCCTTGGTAAAAACACCCAGAAAATGTCTGTTAGCTTTGGGTTAGCATGTAGCTAATGTTCCACTGATCTCTGACTATGGAGCATGAGTTGAACTTGTCTTTCTGCGTTGGGTGTTTTTTACGGATCCGCCAGTGAACTCATGGCAGTTTTAGTCAAAAACTGAGCTTTAACTTGGACGAGTTTTATGAAGTGAAAATTAAGACAAGCTTTTATTAGTTAAGTGTTCTGCCTTTATTTTTATAAATGAAGTGTTGGACTGATGAACATGGACTCCATCAATCTGTGCTTTGTCATTGCTGTGGGAGATTTTTGCCCTGACCTTTCCAACATGATGAAAGCAGGAGAGAAGAGCTGCAATAATCAAGAAAATTTCCTCACACTGTATGTCTGTTTGCGTGTCCCCAGTAGCCCTGACTGGGTGAATTCTCTGTGCTTGAAAGCTGAAGAACTGTTTAAAAATTAAACCGATTGCAAAAGTGGGGTGCAACCTCATCGCTTTGATTGCCCGTTGGACGCCATATTTTCTAGGAGTTGTCGGATTTACATTAAAAAAACACTTTATAAAAAGTGAAAGGTGAAATTCAACCATTAGGCGGTTTCTTAAACGGTTGAGAAATACTGTTTGCAGGGTTGCATCTTCAACTTGAGCCTGGTGAGCACTTTCACAGTTTTGTAATTCATGGGGATCTAAAATGTGAGCGCACATGTTTAAGCGAATTAAAGAGGGCGCAATTGTGTTTTTCTTTTTCTTTCCTTAGAGGAAAAAACTCCAGTTGCTTATTAATATGTAATAAATCAATTGTTTTGGGTTATTTTGTAAGAAATACGCAGATTTTCTCACAAGCATCTTTACATCATTGACATAAAGATTCACTTAGAGCTTGTATAACGTGGATAGTTTCATCTGTGCATGGGGGCTGACTAGAACATGATCAGTTATTGCGCTGATGGTTTAAATTACAACTTCACTTAAACTACTCCCTTTCTAACTCATTTTCTGAACCATTTTTCCTCAGTAGGTTTGCAGGAAGCAGATGCCGAACTCCAGCAGTCATTGGGCGAGAGGTAGAGGACATCTTGGACAGGTCACCTGTTTACCGCAGGTCCACGCAAAGACAACCAGTTGCTCACTCACTAACACCTGGCTTCAATTTATGGTTGCCAGTCAGCCTAACATGCACGGCTTTGGTCTGAGGAAACCCACAATTCTTGGAGAAAATGCAAGCATGCAATCTCTGATCACAAAGACCTGCAGACAGGACATCGAATGGTGCAACCAGCTGCACCACCATGCAGTCCTCACATTAAAACAAGATTGAATGTGTTCTAATAATGGTGGAAGTTAATAAATCCATTTGATTGTATTTCTAACTTCAGGTGTGATGAAGAAAATAAAAACCATACCGTCATCGCACTGTTTAGTTGTATTGTTATAATAGTTTTAGTGTGCACTTGAATCCTTGCAACTGATGGCACATCCTGGATAATTGGAGTTCATTTCTCATAAATTGAATAAGTTGCATGTTTTTATAATGCAACTTGGCAAAATTATACTTCCCCTGATCCTAGAGTCACAACCATGCTGGTTAAGCTGTTTTTCTTCTCCACCAGGCGTGATTTAAAGTTAAAAGTTAAAGTCCCACTAGTTGTTACACACACTGGTGTGTGTGAAGTTTGTTCTCCACATTTGACCCCTTCTATGGGGGAGCGGTGAGCTGCAGACACAGCTGCACTCAGGAACCATTTGGTGGTTTAACCCCCCAATCAAACCCCTTAAAGGTTGGTTTATGCTTGGCGCGTCCGCGAGGTTCGCACGGCTCCGCGCAGCAAAATTGCGTTATTTTAACAACCACGCCCTTCCACCTGGCCTCCGCACGGCCCAAACTTTCCACACCGCGCACCTAGAAAATGTTCTAACCACGCAGACGGTCGAACACGGAAAAACATGGCGGACTGGCAAGAACTAGTATGGCAGAGGTTCGTAAATACAGATATTTGTATGATTCAGCTCTCAGAGATCACCGTGATCAACATGTTGTTAATAATTCTTCGAGAGAAATAGCTCGCACTGTCGGAAAAGACGAGGACGCTGTAAAAAAATGCTGGCAAAACATGAGGGGCCGATATGTGAAGGCAAGGAAGGGGAACAAACGGAAAAGCGGTGATCCTGGTGGAAACAAGAACACTCCACCAATTCTAGAAGAGCTGAGTTGGCTCTCAACTTTCATTAACAACTGTTGTAAACAACAGTAATTTTTACTTCTACTATGGTGTAGTACTGGATGCATGCCGTAGAGCTCCATGCTGCCCCCTACAGTTTGGGAGAATATTGGCTCACCGCAGAGACAAGCCGCATGAACCATAAACGCTGCAAGTTGTGAAGTGCGTTCCGTCCGCGAGCCGCATCACCAAGCGGAAAGTGAATGCGTCAAGCATAAACCGAGCTTAAGGCTGAGTGTCAAGCAAGGACGCATTGGGTCCCATTTTTTCAAAGTCTTTGGTATGACTCGACCAGGATGGAACCCCGACTTCCAGATTCCAGGGTGGACACTCTACCACTAGACCACTGAGCTGGCCAATGAATCAACAGGTTTCTGCAGAACTGACTGAGGAGTTAATTTGGCCATTTCAGTCAGGTTTGTTAGAGCAGGGGAACATCTAACAGATTTAGACTAAACCCTATAAGACAACATCCGTCCTCACGTAATGCCTCGAACATGAGATGAGGACTTAAGGTGCAGCACTGGGCAACTAATCCAAGGTTTTAAATAACTACAATGATCTGCTTGTAAAATGGCAGAAAGGAAGAGACAATGACTCATCAGGAGAGGTCCTGGGTGGGCCAGGTGAGCGGTGGAAACAATGGACAGGAAACAGGCGAGACCAGAGTAGAGGAACAGAAGAAATTAATGCAAAAACTGAGGAAAAAAACTGCATTAAAACCCTCAACCATGAAAACAGCTCTGGGTAAACTCACAAGGGAACTAAAATCTTAATAGATAAATATTATGTAAACACAGTCCAAAATGCTACAATATAGTTTTTTGACATAAATAATTACTTAAACTTGTGGTATATCAGAGAAAGTGTTGTAGATTCTACAGTCAGCATATTCTAAATATTTTATAGACTTAGAAGAATGCTTAAATATCTTCATATTCATTCCCTCAGGCCAGAGGAGTTTACGTCTCAACAGTGGGTCTCTTCAGGAACCTTTAAGTGTTTTTTTTTCTATTTAATTTTTAATTTTATTTATTTATTTATTTATTTTTGAAGTGGCCTGAATAAACAATGCCTGCTGATGGGAGAACTGCACTCCTGGATGTTTTTCGTTTCTGGAAAATTCAGGCTGGACACAGTGGGTTTATTCTTATGGGGTGCCATTTTTAAAGTCAAAATGTTATAATTTAACAGCGGTATTTTGGGTTATTTAGCTCATCATAAACTCATATTTTCACCATGGTATTCATACGTTTATAAATGTTAAAGTTCCTGACTAAATATTTAGCTAGCAAGCTAAATATTTAATTTAGAGGTAAATATTTTTAAAAACTAAATATTGAGGTCAAATCCTCCATTTAGTTTGGTAAAGAAATATTTAATTTACTAACTAAATATTTTGTTTACAAGTTCAGATCCTAGTTACATATTTAATTCGCTGCTAAACAAAATCAATATTTAGGTTTAGCCTGAAAATAAATATTTAATTTGGAGCTAAATATTTAGTTTGTAAACAAAATATTTAGCTTCAAATTAAATATTTAGTTAGTAAATTAAATATTTAAATTCACACGCTAAATGTTTAGGTCTGACCTAAGTATGTAGTTTGTAAAATTAACACTAAACTCTAAATATTTTGCTTTCTAACTAAATATTTAGATGGGATCTTTAACAATCATAAATGTGTAAATAACATGCAGAAAATATGACTTTGAAAAATGAACTCAATTTTTTTCCCTGTGACAGGTTAAATAATTGAAATACCGTAAATCCTCTAATATTAGCCTGTATTTAATTAACTGCCGGGTATCATATTTTGGCCGGTGTCGGAGTCGGTGGAGGTGAATAATGGATGGTTTTTTATTGTGGCCGGGTGGAATGTGGTAACAAGCAAGTATCACAGGGGGGGTTGTGTCATCCGTCTCATTTTTGATTTGCCAGTGATAGACCGCGAGGGTAACTTTAGCCGTGCGGAGACGAAGAGGAGGCGAAAATTTGATATCAAGTTCAAAGAGAACGTGCTGATTATGCTGCAGAACACTCAGGGGAGCAGTAGCAGGGGTTGTATGAACTAGTCACTAGTCGACTTCACCGCTCTATAGTGACTTTTTAAGCCCGTCATCGACTAGTCGCTGTCACGTGATAATGACCGGCAAGATGCAGTCCACGGAAAAGACAGCAGCCTGCTGTCAGCAGGTGACAAGCTCCTGCGCGTCGGGAGGCAACGCGCTGTGCCAGAGCGTCGGTACTGACACCCGCCGTAAAACGGACATTTAACCAAACTGTGACCTTTACCCTCTTGCAATTTAACCTTCCCCTCACCCCCATCCTAACCTTAACCAGCTTGCGCATGCAAAGCTCTGATTGTTGATGCGCTCCAGACATCTGCGTCCTGAGCACGGCCACAGTAACATTATCAAATCAGGTGTCTCCACCTCAAAAACTAATTTAACACGCGATCGTTCGTGTCCGCTCATTTCCTTTTATGTTTTCTGTCTTTTATTCTTTTATTTGTGCCTGATGCTTTTCGTTGCTGTGGATCGGGCCACATCACCTGTTTTGTACTCAGTGACGCACCTAACTGATGTGGCCATCGAGCACTCCGCTGTTTTTGCGGTCGGTAGATCTTATAGAACTGCAGTTCAAAGGTAACTCATAAGGTGAATATATATGAACCCAGATAGCAGTTTTTTCTTTAGGATTGAGAGGAGATGCAGGAAGATAATAAACAGGCAGGACAGAAAAATAGTCAAATAAAAACAAGTTAGTTTTTGTACCTGCTGTTGCAACAAACAGACACCATTGAAGGTAATCAGAAGTGAGGAACAGAAAATGAAATAATTATTTTAATGTTTAGAGCAGCAGGAACTCTAAGAGGCTGCAGGCGCATCAGTGAGTTTACGGCCGCTGCACAGGGGGAGGGGGGAGAGGGCTGAAGCAGAAACTACCGTTGTTAAAAGAAATGTGTTTAACTTTGAAAATGTGGGCGCAATTTTAATTGTCAAAAACTCCAGCGAACCATTAGTTCATTTTGCTCAAATAGAAATTGAGGCCTGCCTCTAATTCTGGTCCTCCTTCCAATAAAGGCCTGGAGCTTGATGAGCTTGAGTCAAATACAGGCCCGGGCCTTTATTAGAGGATTTACGGTATTGCTGTTAAATTATGAATGACTTCATATATTTTGTGTTTTTAACATCTCCTAAATGTTATGATCTGTGACAAACAATACTTTTTCTAATTGGCCATTTCCTAATGCACCTTGTACATGAAATACTTTTTCATCAGCTTACATCATTTTCTTTGCATTCATATTTTTAGAGGTGTTGCCTATTTTACCCGCCAGGGCCACAAGGTGATACTGCTGTGCACCTCAGTGTTAACAACTGGCTGCATGTCTGAAGTGACATGTTTAATTTAGATGCTGGTGCGCATATTGCTGAGTGCAGGATCGCCAGTAAATGACAGATTACTCACATTTGTGTGAGCCGATGTAATCCGATTCCAGTTCATTCTGTGCAAATCTCATGTCGTCATACAGTAGGAGCGCTCCAGCCTCTCAGACCTGACAACACGCTGACAGAATCATTCAACCCAGATGCATTTTGCAAGAGCTGGCTGCAGACTCAACAGGACCAGGCCAACAGATCGGATATGTATGAAAGTAAAATGACTGTTTATTCAGAATATATATATATATATATATATATATATATATATATATATATATATATATATATATATATATATATATATATATATAATGCATTCTCATTACTCTGTCACTGAATACAAGTGATTGCACACTAAATACTGTGTGAGGACTAGCAAAATTTTTAATTGTTTTAGCTAAGCAAGGTTTTTGTCCATGGTGTTATATAAAAATGTCTACCTGGAAACTGGATTCCTTTGATTATTGTTTGTAGTTAATTCAACCAAATGATTGGTTGAAATCAAAAACCCATACATTGTGGGTTAAATTTTCATTTTAGTTTTTCTTCTCAATCAACTTTTGACTCAAAATATGTAACTAAAATATTTAAAAACAATGTTTTCTGGCTTTGCCAGGTTAATCCCAGGTTTCCCAACTGAATGCAGATGGTCAGTCATAATTTATGAATGTGCTAAGCTTTTTGTTTGCTTAGTGAATATATGCAGATTTCATACATTCCTAAAATCCTTTTAAGACCACCAGTTTAGTGGTATTCGGGTGTGAGGTTGCTTCCTGTTAAAAGGAAGTTTTTTCCTTTGACTGGCACCCATCATACACTTGGTCAAGATGAGGCATTCAGCTGAAGTGAGGATTCTCTTGAAGTAGTTTTTATCCTTCACAGAGAAACAGTTGTTTTTGCATTTGTAATTATTATCATTATTAAATAACATTTAATATTTAAATTAATTGTCCAAAATAATGCTCATCCATACGTTACCCACACCTACGGTCACAAGCTCTGGGTAGTGACCAAAAGAATGAGATTGCAGATACAAGCGGCCAAAATTAGTTTTCTCCTCAGGTTTTCTGAACTCTCCTTTCGAAATAGGGTGAGAAGTTTGGTCGCCAGGGAGGGGCTTGGAGTAGATCTGGTGCTCCTCCACATTCAGAGCAGCCAGATGAGGTGACTCAGGCATCTAATAAGGATGCCTCCTGGATGCCTCCCTGGTGAGGTTTTCCAGGCATGTCCAACCGGGAAGAGACCCAAGGGATGACCAGACACGCTGGAGGGACCACGTCTCAGCTGACCAGGGAATTCTTTGGTATTCCCCTGAAGGAGCTGGCCCAAGTGGCTGGGTAGAGGGAAGTCTGGGTCTTTCTGCTTATAAGATGTTGCCCCCGCGACCTGACTGGATTGATAGATGAAGTATGAATAATGATGAAGATCAAGAAAGTAAGTCCAGTTAGCTAGCGGAAATAAATTTAAAAAATCCACACCAAACCAGAGTTTCAGTGCAGCATAATAGGCAAATATGAATATTTAGCATTTTAAAGGTCCCACATTTCTATTTTAAAATGTGTTGAAATTATATCCAACTGAACTGTACTTGTAGATTGCTTTGAGATGATTTACTGTTAAATTATTCAGAAACAGAATTTAATTCAAATCCCTTTTATATTGGCTATTTGTAAGAAAATCCAATATGAGGCATAATTTTGCTTCTAAAAATGCATTTTGAAACTTAAATGTGTTTGAGAAAAAATATGGACCAAAATAATTTGGAAATGAAATGACAGTTGAAAGATTTTCCCTCATTGTTCTTCCTTTTCTGTCTTTTTCAAACCCTTATTAATAGTAAATGTTTAAGATTTAACGTGAGGATGATTCTCTCCCCGTTATACATATTTGTAAACATTTTTTTTACCTAATGTCCCATTTGGAGCTCGGTTGGTGACGCCTCCCCTCCCCTCCCATCCCCTGCTCCTCTCCTCTCCGCCCCCATCGATGCGCTCTTCACTCGACTCGTTCACTGTACAGCAAACTCGCTGCGCTCCTCCGACCCACTGCTGCAACTTTTGCAGAGACTCCTCACTCCACAGACATGTCGCACAATAGCTGAAGTAAACCTGTCATCGTGGCGCATCATCCGGCCATCAGAAACACAGACTACCGGTTGGGATTAAATAAAAAGACGCCTGTCTCCAATCTGTCGCTCTGCTCATCGCGTCGGATCCCTCAAGGTTTTTTTTTTTTTTGAACGCCTGGACATGAATTATGAGCATTTTCTCCACTAATGAACCGGGCCAGTAATGCAGGAGACCCTCTCATCATTGTTTCAAGATGGCAGATTGTTATTGAGATTTAAACAGAAAGCTCGCTTTATTTTTTGCCATGAATAACAGAAACGCTTGCACCGATGGCCCCTGTATACGAAGGTAAGGTGGTTTCTGTTTTTATGCTGCACAATTTCAGCTCTCACATGGAAGGACCGAGTTGCATCCTCGGCTTTCCACGTTATATCAAATATCGTTTATTATTTGGTCAATTTTAGACGAACAGTAAAGTGCATTGGAGCCCGTAAGGACGCAGTTAAAAGATTTAATCCTCATTCAGTCCGGGGTTCTGGATCCAGGCTGATCCAAATAAATAAATAACTAGAATAACGCAGATAAGGCAGCAGGTCCTCCTAAAATAAGATCAAATAGAATTCTTCCGCGAAAATGTGTCCCGATGTCTAAAATTGGATGTTTTGTTTTCATGTTTCTTCCTGGTGGAAATGAGATCTGTGCGTGAAGAGGGAGTGAAGCTGTGAAGGAGAGTCCGAGACCGATCGGTCCCGGTCTCGCCTGAATTCATCCTTCAGTCAGCGTTCCTGCCTCGGATTATTCAGCATCAATTGAAGAGAAAACCAAAAACAGCTGCAACACTTTCTCGTCTTTAAGTCCTGTGTTGCATCGACTCGTGCGTATTTATGTTGCGTCCATTAAACAGCCCGCTGTTCGCTATCGCTGCAGCACGGTGGCTGTAACTAATCCATTAGAGACAACGCGACTCTGCGTTTCACTAAAATATGTGTCTGTTGCGCATCCATTATGGACTAAATCACACATGCACAACGTTATTTATTCGCAGTGTCGCTGCACGTGTGCAAACAATGCGACAGGCGCAAATATTCGTGCACATTTTGCGATTTATGAATGATCCAGTTGCACAATATAGAAAAAAATCAATATATTTACAATGCAGTGATCTCATCACAGCAGTATTTATATTATGCATCATGTTTGATTTAGCTAAAGTGTTGCAGGTATTTAGTTTTTTAACCCCCCCCCCCCCCCCCCAGAAATCAAGTGTTTGGGAAAAACATGCAAAATCAAATCGTAGCATGCATTTGGTTTGCCTCGATGTTATTTATTTTGAAGCAGCCTCGTGTGTAATTTGTGTTTACTCTATAGTCCCCCTGCTGGTATTAAAGGGAACCCATGATCTCTTTTATACAATATAATTATGAAAAGAACAGCTGGAGTAGTTTAAAAAGCACACACACACACATTGGTGTGAGTAAAAGTGGATTCTTATTTTTAGCTTGTAAAAAGAGTCACTTTATTAAAAAAAAGAGGTTGCAAACTTTTGCGTGCAGTGACGTTTTGTCCCTGCAGATTTTTCATTTGGGGTGTTGCAGCTTTTCAACATGAAAAGGAAAGTTGAAACGAGACTCCTTTGCAAAAGGTAATTAGTGTAAATTACATTCCCTGACTTTTCTCCTCACTGCGAAGAGGAGGAGAAGGGAAGAGAAAGAGCAGCAGGGGGAATTAATTACCTTGCCTGTCCTCCTCAGCATTAGGAGGGCTGTTATGTAGAGCAGTCATGGAAATGACCAAAGTCTCCAGTGGAAAATAGGTTCAGGGGGGGCCCTTCGCGTAGAATGGGACTGGCTATTATGGTAGTTCTTCACCCCTGGCCACAGGGCTACTAATATTTTAAACCCATATGATTAAGTGCTTCTCTTGATTGTTTAAATTTGAGATGGTTGAAGAACTCTTGTTTGTTTTTTGTCATTTTATTAACAGCCATTTGTTAGACGAAGGTCGCGTATGAAGCAGCTTTTGTGTTCTTTTCCCATCGGCTCTACATTTTTGTGTGTTTTTCTTTGGGTCCTTCTTGGCTCAGACAGAAGGCCATCAGGCAGACCTGCTGGCAGGAAGGGTAGTGGTGTGATCTCCCTGGGAGCCGGCTCTCATAACCCAAACTGACACCTTGATGGATGTCTGATGAATGGAGCAGGTCCAGGAGCCCCCAGCTGTGGAAAAGCTAACACTCAGGCAAACCCTGTCTTCTTGCCCGCCTGCCCTCTTTGCCTTCCTATAGATATGAGTGTTGTTGTGTGCTCATGCGTGCAGGCATATGTCTCTATCTGTCTAAGTCCCCCACACAAGCACAGCCTGCGAGAGGATTAGACAGCTGCAGGACTGGGCATCAGGCATAAAGGCAACATTTGCAGATTTGCCTCTCGCGGGTCCAAACGTACCGTTCCAGGGTGGATTTATTCTGTCCCACCTGGAAAAGAAAGGACGTGACTCAGAAAATGCTGCTGCTGCTGCTGGTGTTGTTGGTGTTGGTGGCGGGCGTTGCAACGTCACAGGCAGATTAATGATTTATCCATCCACACAGCCATTATGCGTTAATGTAACTTTGAATTACCTCGTGATTTCCGAGAACTGAAAAAGCACCCTGCTCTCGTTTAGGAGAATTTGCGGAGAGAGGGCAACTTTTCTTTCCCAGAAAATGCTCTCAGCTCTCCCACCCTCTTCCCTTCATGCTTGTTTGGAGCAGCGTGATTGATATCTTCCTCACGGACTGTGGCCCAGGCTAGGGCTCCAAGGTTGCAGCCTTTTAAACTTTGATTAGAATTGCAGGAAGAACCCCGGGGGCCTTCAGAGGCCGTGGTGGGGCCACGCCCCGCGGCGGGCCCAGGGGAGCCGATGGAGAGTCTCTCTCTCCCTCTCTTCCTGATGTGACAAACAGGGGAGGGGGGTGTGTTTAACTTCTTCGTCGGGGACAGCTTGCCGACTTTCATCAAGTAGGGGAAAATCAACGTTTTTGTTTTTGCATTAGTTCAAAGCTTCTTGTGAGAAACTCTAATCCAGCATTGGAATATTCTTTATTGGTTTCTCGAAGCATTTTAGTTGAAGAGGCTTTGCATAAATGTTAGTTTCACATGAAAATCGGGGGGGGGGGGGGGGGGGGGTCCCTTGTGTGCTGAAATAGTTCACAGGTGTGTTGTGAGGATTGTGGAAACAGATGGGTGTGTGTTAGGGCATGAGTGGGTGAGGCAGAGTTGAAATGACAGGTTAGTAGAGAGGCCAGGCAGACACAGAAGGTCCAGCATTCATGATTGGAATACGTTTGGTTTTGCAGCAGGCTCCGGTTTTTATAAACACCAAGCTTACTGTAGCAATCCCAAAACATGTGGGGAGGAGAAGTTCTGTTTAGACGTAAAGAAAATGTAAAAAACCGTGCTTTTTATTTGTCAGTAAGCCTTCTTTTTAACTGCCTCTGCCAAATGTTACAAACCAACAACTCCTAGACGCCCGGGTCTGAGGTCCTCGGGTGGAGGGACCGCCTCAGATGCTGACATTAGTTAGTTTTTATCAAAGGGGAAGAGAGATTGGCTGAGATGGAACCTCCGCGCTGTCAACTGCTTACACAAGGCATTTCCGTGTCGGGTGTCAAGCATGTGTGAGGGTCGGGTTTTTTTTTCTTCCTCCCTGCAATTTTGTTTCTGATTGCGCGCGGTGTCCGCTTGTTTGGAACAGCAGCTTCTGGCTCAGAGCGGCAGCGCGGTGAATCCCTGCTCCGTTTGGAAGGAAACTGGTAGAACTGGCACCACGGAAGATGCAGAAATGAAAGATTTGTTGTGCAAACTTCATTGCACGATGTACAAATATTGCATTTTATTTGTTCGAGTCAAACCCTTAATTCTGCAATTAAAAATAGTTTTAGGTTTATTTGTAGCTCTGGGGGAGGCTGTTTCACTTGAGATACTTAATTTTTAATTTGTTTGGTTTTAATGAAATTTTCTTATTGAACTATTTTAACCTTTAAAAGAAAGACAAATGTCACGTCGCTACAAGTTACGCAGTCACCACTTATTGTCTGTTTGAAAAGCAAGATGCTGAGAGTCTCTGTTCCACATGACACATCCATCGCTTTGATCTGCTGTGAGAACGCACGGTTCAAACAAAGGTTCACATTTTACCGCTTCTCTACGCGCCACAGAGTGAATAAGGCTCTTTGTTAACTTGCTCCTGTTAAGCAGTAATTATGAAGGGATTCCTCCAGCATGAGGGGCACTCTATATATCCCAGGATGGCAAATCATGGCACAGCGAGGACTGAGAATGATCTGCATTTAGCTCACACACCATATATCGCATGTTCACTTTGCAACCTCTCATCATCTGCCAATAACCCCCCCCCCCCTCCCCGTTTCTGCCCCATGTTTCTGTGCCCCACCCCCACATCTATCTCTTATCTATCCATCCATCCCGCTCTGTTTGTTGATAAGCCGAGAGGCCATTGGCCAGCATGCACGGTGTCCATGTGACACTTCAGAAACAGCCTGATGACCAGATTGGAAGCTCCGGCATGTGTGTGTGTGTGTGTGTGTGTGTGTGTGTGTGTGTGTGTGTGTGTGTGTGTGTGTGTGTGTGTGTGTGTGTGTGTGTGTGTGTGCACTTGCAGGCTGGCTTAAGATGAGGTCTGGCTACTGTAGCTGTATTGTTCTCCCCAATCATGACCCAACACACACACACACACACACACACACACACACACACACACACACACACACACACACACACACACACACACACACACACACACACACACACACACACACACACACACACACACAAACCTTCAGACCCCCTCATTACTTCCCGCCACGCTCAGTCCCTCCCGTTTGGTGGAATTGCCTCATCCCATCTCTAACCCCCAAAACTAAAGCACCAGCTTGTTTTTGGTGCACATTGTCCCAGTTCTTAATCCTATTGTTTGTGATTATGTGGCCTCACACCAGTCCATTTGACGTTGGACTTCCCTGATGGGAGTGTGCTTTTATCGCCCTCATAAGCATGACGCTTACATGTTTACGTGCTCGGTTAATGCAGCAAAGCGGTGAATGTCACACATACAAAAGATGAAAAAACTTTTTTGCAATTTTTAATCAAACCTTTCAGAACTTTCATTTTTTCCTCTTCTGCTTTTGGAAATAGGTATTGTAGGCAGATGAGGGTGGAGAGGGAGAAGGGGGGAGTGTTTGCAGACAGATATTAAAACGAGGCTCTGAATCCGACTGTGACATTAGAAGACTGAGGTTGGGTCTCTGGGTCGTACGCGCTCGCACAAACACAGCTATGGGCTCTACAAGCAGCCAGTGTGGACAGAGTACCACTGCCAGGCCCATCAATACTTCTGGCTCCGGCTCCTCTCAGTCATGGAAGGCAAGTGGAGCGATGGACGGCTGCTGGCGGTCCCTTCACAGATGGCTGCAGGTACAGCGCTACGCTTGGCTGATAACCAAAGGACTTCAAAGCTCAGACGAGCGCTCAGGCCCATTTCTGTCCAGACCCATGAGGCAAAAGGCACAGAACAGAAAAGAGACGGCAATAGATGAGAACTTGAGTACTCAAAAGGGTCAACAGGCATGGAAATGGGCAGATTTAGCCTTTCCCTTTTCCCTCTACTCACCTTGCTTTTATGGTTTTCTTTCCCTAGATAGAACATTCATTCTCCTCATTCCATCTTGTTTTTCAGTCGCTAGAGTTCTCTCCTTTAAAAAAAACATTCAGTATGTTTTATTACTTGTTACCGTGAAATCAGTTGTTGATAAACTCATCAGCGTCCTCCTTTTCATTGAGATCTAAAGCCTAATTTAAACTTTTCTGTGCATGGGTTCTTCAAATTATTCTCTTAAGTGTTGGTGCTGCTGTAACAAGTGAATTTCCCCATCACGGGATCAATAAAGTCTATTCTATTCTATTCTATTCTATTCTATTATGTGTCAGTGCAAGGACTCTCCGACGGGCTCGCAGAGGCTGACGGAGATACGACCAACTTTTTAACTACCCACCGAATGTGACGGACACTGCAAGCTTGTGATTGGTCAGGATGCGGCTTCCTTTAAATTCGTCAACAGCACCGCCGTTGCCCGCTCAAAAAATAAAAATTGAGCCGAAGATATTTAACGACAGACACGGAACAGATTGAAGAACATCTTGCAGAAAGAGTCTAAAAATATGGGTGCTTATTCACCTGCGGCTGAAGGAGTATAAAGATACGTAGCAAGCGTTTTATTCGTGGACGGATATGACGGGAAACGTGGGTTTAGAGGTGCGGATCGCATGAAGAGGTGGAGGAGAATGAGGGACAAAAGTGTGCGTGTTGAAAAGTATCTAAAATAAAGAAATACGACTGAAACAGAATAGTAAATACACTATAGAGCTCCGGACATCACGTGACTCTCAGAGAGTAGGCGCCATGTTGGCAGGCAACAAAGGTAAACAAAATGAACGGGATCGGCTTGGATTTTACTTCGTCAGAGTTTACTTCACACTTTAAAACTGAAGAAATCGTTTTATATAGTCAGAAATTAAATAGACTAAACATCTCCGACCCTTACCGTGCCCCTGGGATACATTTTAAAAATGCCAGAAGCTGTCGGAGTGGACTTCTTACTGGACCTGGCCGGGGAACCCCTTGGAATTTCCCCGGAGGAGCCGGCCCAAGTTGCTGGGGAGAGGGAAGTCAGGGCCTCTCGACGCTACTGCCCCCGTAACCCGACTCCGGATACGCGGATGAAAATGGATGGATGGACAAATAACAGATTTACACATAAGTAGTTTAAATAGAGTGCTGTGCTGTTTGAATGTATAAACTGAACGCCAAGAGAAATCACTAGTTTGATTTTTTTTTCCGGTAATAAAATAAATATGTCAGGCAGGAGCGTCTCAGGATCTGTCTGAGATCTGTCTCGATGAGACAGATAATAGCAATCCAAAGTGCTTTTTATGTGTGATCTGACAATTGATCAACCATTGCTTAAAAATTAAATACAGCTTAGTATTAATTGCTGTGATCATAAAACACGTAAACGGCAGCACGCAGAACTCACGAGGCAACGTTTTACGTGACGTTTACTTGTTGCTATGAGTAATAAGACAGAAGAAGCCTCGCCAAAATAAGTTTAGGAAGTCCACTAAGAATTGTAATAAAAGCATTTAAAATAAATACCATACACAGTTGAGGAAACGTTGGTTTAACTACCTGATATGAAGCGGTCGCTGCATAAGTGAAAACCTTTACTCTCGGGATCCCACAGCTTCATTTTAGCCCGGTCACTAGCGCGTTTTATTACAATGATCCAACGTTTGCGGCGCTCCGGATCTTGGGGCATCCTGTAGATGGCTCATTCCTTATGTCGTCCGTGTCTGTTCTGCATCCTGGGGCACAACAGGAATCTACCATATTTCCTGTCCGATTGAGTTTTCTGACAATAACAAATAGTCCAGCTGCGGGCTTCTGCCTGCCAATATGGCGCCGTTTTTATTTTAACTGTTGCATGCCGGGAGAAGTGACGTCAACTCCCGGAGCTCTATTGTGGACCAGATACATGGCTGTAATAGTGGCAGGATAGCCCAGAAAAGCACAGCGCCCTCCGTAGTCCTGGCGGGGAATCGCTTTGCAACACTCCCCAGGTGACGGAGAAGTCCGAAGGGATACATCTCTGTCGATGCGAGTGCGCGACTCCACACTTGAGCTGACAGAGAAGCATAAATTAGGCTGAAGAGGCTAAAACATTCCCTTTCCGTAGACTTCAAACAAACAAGTTTTACATCAAAAAGAAGCAAGAGGATATCATAAAACGTGTGGCTAAAAATCTTCTATATTTCGAAGTTAATACATTCAACAAAATCGGTCTCTGTTTGATATTCAGCTTTTGTGGAGAAATGAATGCTTTTGTTGCTGCTGAAGGCTGGAAGCCAAGCCTTAATAAGCTTTTAAAGGATAATGTGAAGGGAAAGATGTTGAAAAGTCATTGATTCAATTAGGCGTTCCACTGGCTCCTCTAATAACACTCCAGTTTTGACATAAGAAAAAAGCAGCCCGTCCCAACTGTAACAAATATTTGCCGGTGCAAGAGAACATCTGTGAACACTTTCAAAAACATTCAGTTAGAACACAATAGTTTCAGGGTTTTAAAGGCAATTTGGGCCTTTTTTCTACTCAAAAAGGACACTTAGCTCTCTTTGATTTAAGTTGAGACTTTTATTGTTCTTGTTATTTCATTTCAGAACAGTAAAGGGCTTTCTCAGCCATCTTATTCTGGTTTAAATGGTCTATGGTGTAAAAAAGTCCAGACCTCTGATCTTTAAAGAATTTTTTTACTTGCAAAACAGAAACAATCGTGGCACGTTTCCCTCAGCGTTTGCTGCTCACATGGTCCTCATTAACACCTGGGCTCCTATTAAAATGTTTGAGCATGAATTCACGGTAAAGAAAACAAAACAAGATTCAGGAATTTTCCATTCTTGTTGAAGTTACGCGGGCCCCAAGTGTGTCGAGGCACAAAAAAGAAAAACAGGCCGCGCACCTTTTAGATCCTTCCTCACTTCAAAGCCACGGGCACTCTGAGGCCCGCCGGCAGCTCTGCCTGGAAGCCTTTTGAACTGACCTCTGCATTCAGTCAGACGACAGAGATGGAGAAAGGCAGCGAGATGGGGAGTGACAAAGCCGGGTAAAGTAAGGCAGAAATAGAAGAAGGGAGGTAGTGGAGCCATAGGGTCGAGAGATGAATACCTTCATCTAGGGGCCCATTAGCCTCAGCGGCACAGCCAGAGGTCAGGGGGTATGACGGAGGAGGAGGGATGGGTGTGGGGTTCCCATGGCTGAGGAGGGTGGTGTAGTGGTGGTAAGAGTTGTTGGGGGGGTGCAGGAATCTTCAACCTGACTCTCTAACATCTGGGACCATTGCAGTGTTCGTCGTCTCTGCTTCCTCTCACAGCTGCTTAACACACGCAAACCTGTTTGCATCCCTATAGCGTTTTGGGATAAGTCCGCAATTAGACTTTTACCCCGGGGGATCTGCTTTACTTCCACCTAAAGAGGCTTCGGTGAAAGGTGCACCGGAGATGAACAGCACATCTGTGAGCTTTCATCTTAAAGAAATTTCAGAACAAGAACAATACAAAAATAAATAAAGAATATTGCAAGTGGCTTTGCACAAAAGACCTCTAGCCGTTGGCTAAAGCCTGATTCATGCTTCTCCGTCTGCGTCAGTGCGGAGACACGCAACGCCGTTATCCGTCCTTGCGGGCCTGCCGGAGAGCTCTGCAAGGACGGACGGAGTCGAGCTCCCTTTTCTAAACATCCGTCCGTCGAGACGGAGAACGCAAGCTTGTGATTGGTCAGGACGCCGCTGTCGTCGACACCGCCGCCATTGCGCCCTCAAAAACATAAAGAGAGCCGAGGATAACTAGCGGCAGACACGGAGCAGCTTGAAGAATACCTCGCGAAAAAACTCTAAAAACATGAACGTTTAATTCCCCGTGACTGGAGGAGTGAAAAGATGCGCAGCAAGCGTTTTATTTTTGGACAAAAATGACAGGAAACGTGGGTTTAGAGGTGGCGAGCGCATGAAGAGGTGGAGGAGGATCAGAGACAAATTTATCTGTGTTAAAAAGTCTCTTATATACAAAATAAACACAATATAAACACACTATCTTGGACCGATACATGACAGGATACCACAGAACAGTGCTACGCCCTCTGCTGTCCTGGTGGGGAATTGCTTTGCAACACTCCCCAGGAGACGGAGATTTATGAGGGCTAAACATCTCCGTGCGTGTGTGTCTCTCCCTGTTGGAGCTGACGGAGAAGCATGAATCAGGCTTAAGTCCTCTTCTGGGGCGATGGTGGCAGAAGAGTCAGTGCCCATCTCGTAACCAGAGGGTTGCAGGGTTGAGTTCTGCTCAGTCTGTCGGAGATGTTGTGTCCTTGTGCAAGACACTTCACCCACGTTACCTGCTGGTGGCGGTCGGAGGGACTGGTGGCGCCTGTGTTTGGCAGCCTCGCCCCTCGGCAGCTGTTGCTACACGTTTACTCATCGCCATCAGTGGGTGAGTGACTGGAAGTGTTGTAAGGCACCTTGGGGGTTGTAGAACCCTAGGAGGTGCTATACAAATACAAGCAATTAACCATTCATTTCCTTTCAAAACTCTTAAAAACATTTCTAATATATAAAAAAAAAAATCTTCCAAAGCAAGTAAAAACAGTAATAAAATAATGATAAACACACAGTTTTGTATCTTGTTAAGCATCATTTGAACTTGTAAGAAAACAATTCTTGAACTCAAACAATTAAAACAATGTATACGTTATTATTACTATTGAATATTAGTAAGATTTTTACAATCTTATTATTTTACAGATAAATAAACAAATAAATAAATAAAAATGCAGGGAAAAAAATTAATTTTCTTTTTTTTGTCTTTGTTTGAATATTAATGGGTTAATAGTGAAAACTGAAACGATGCTTATTTATTTGTCAGATGCTTTTATCCAAAGCAACATATAATTTTTAATCTATAGGGCATGTTGTGATCTGTGGGGGAAACCAGAGTACCCAGAGGAAACCCACACATGCATGGGGAGAACATATAACTCCACGCAGAAAGGCCTCAGCCGGGTTTTGAACCTGCAACCTTCTTGCTGCGAGGCAACAGTGCAAACAACTGTGCCACCATGCAGCACTAGCCTGGCAAGCCGTCCTATATATGTGTATGTATAGTCTACGACCCATAGACAGATCTCAATCAAGGGGCGGGATCTACAGTTGTCTTTCAAACCGTCTCTGTGTGCTATTGGTCAACGAACAACGTGACGTACCGCTACGGATGTCCGTCAACGAGGTAGTCCACCAAACACCGTAGACGAAAATGCAAATACATCCGTTTTCTAAATAAAGTACTTAAGTACCTCTATCTGCTCTTGACTCAAAGAAAAGCCCAAGTCCAGTCCAAAGTTGAGCCGTCGTCATCTGAGCTTTGCGCAGTCGCAGTGACATCCCGCCCACCAAAGTAATAGAGCGCTGTGATTGGCCTGGGCTGCTGACGTTCCGTTGGAGCGTGGCCAGACCGACATGCAGAGAAAAACCATTCTGCTTCTGCTGCTGTCCGTCTAGATCTCTAGGCTAAATAAGAACAGGAGGCAAACTGGAATTAGCGGAGAAGTCAGTCATTGTTGTATGGACTCGTGTAAGTTGGTTTTCATAGATCTGCTTTCTACAAACCCTTTCCAGCCTTCAATAAAAACACACTAGTATCCAGATCACATGGCTCAGTCACTTCATATTTTGCTAGTATTGATTAAACCTCCCAAGTTGGATAACTGGTTATAATGCATCTGTTTTCACCAACTTCCTCTAAGCATCTATTTCCCTTTCCGTCTGTTCAAAACCTCCTCAGCCACCAAAAAAAAAAAACTGTGAGTTTAAAAATGTCTCCGATCACAGGAACAGACTAAAATTGGCTAATTCTTACAAATATATGGAATGTGTTTCGTGTGATTTGTAAGAACAGGTTTGTCTGACTGTGAAACGTGGCTCCTGAGCTTAATTTGAAGGTGTTATTTAGGCTGTTTAGCTCAAATATGCACTTTACAAGCATGACAACTCGGTATGAGGCCGTTAAACCCGTGCCCACGTCTCCTGCCAGTTGTGAATCAGGAAACTGTAAATGAAACCAACTAAAGCTATGAGTTTCACCATGAATCAGATGTTAACAGCTGTGTTGGCCTGACACACAGTATTTATTACCCAGACGAGTATTGAGGACGCTTTGCTAAACTGTTCTGTGTGTTTGTGAAAGATGTTTAAATATACGTATAACACGTTTGAGCCTCGCTTTTTTAAACTGGAACAGGGAGGGGAGCTTTAAAAGAAGATGAAACAGGATTAAAACACTATTACTCATGCATATTGATGAGTCACGTGGAAAATGAAGGCAGGAATACATGTTGAGGCAATGTAGTGTGAATTATGTGAGTTGAGCAGCATATTCACACATTCTTTTGAAATATCACACCGTGGTTGTCTGGAGACGCAGATGCTTCCTCGTAGGGGGTAGCGCTAGATGGAAGTTACCGTTTAGGCAGTAAAAGTTGGATTTCACCCTCACCCTTTCACCACTCATTGGTTTTAGATGAATACCTTTTATAGAGAGCTGAAACCAGCAGTTGGAGTTTGGGGGTCTGCTTCTGCGGACAAAAAGAAACCAGATTATTAAAGCTCAGGTGAAAGCAGCTGTGTTGTGAAATTACAGGAAGTGAAGCCCCCACCGTGCGTGATTGGCCTCCAGATGCCTGATCAGGTTTAACTGGTTCCTCTGTTGTTGGGGTTCTTCTCTGGGTGGGGCATCAAAGTAATCCCTCTGGGTGCGAGTTAGTGTTTTTTTGGGATGGAGGTTTGACGTGGTTTGTTATCACGTATCAGAGGCGCGTTTGTCAGATAGTTACGAAAGTTTTTCAGCCTCATTAAATGACACAAGTGACGAGGCATGCTGCCATAAAAACCTTCTGACGTGCACCTGTCGGCACTAATGCAATGTTCTTTTATGTGAAGTTGTGTGGATCCTTGGAGATAAGCATTTAAACTAGCGATGCACCGATTTGAAATTTTTGGGCCGATACCGATATCCGATACTGAGATCACTGTTATGGCCGATATCGATATACTGACATGAACGCTTCTAAAATCAGCAGATTTTGTATAGAATAAAAATTATTAAAGCTGAATTTACATTATTATGTACACACTCACACACACACACACACACACACACACACACACACACACACACACACACACACACACACACACACCACACACATTTACGCATCTGAGATGATTACATTCACTGCTCACATGACTAAAACAAATACACATCATCCCCTCACCCTCTGAAACAGCCAAACCAAAGTTGTTAATATCGGCTCAGTTTTATTTATCAAACCGATACCGATATGTAAAAAAATGACTAACATCGGCCGATGCCGATATTGATGCTGATATATTGCCCTTCCCTAATTTGGACCAGAGCAGGACTTGTTCCAGCTGTGTCTGCTCAATATTAACGCAACAGACCTTAACCCCGATTTCAAAAATGCTCCCTAAACCAGTGCTTAGTAGACTGTTCCATGGGACAAGGCAGGGCGGGGTGATGATGCTTTTGCCTAAAAAGAACAAACAAAAAGTTTTGTTCCATGAATCTGGCTTCTTCTCTCCTTTTTCAGCTGAAATTCAGCTCACCAAATCATTTACGTGCGCAAATTCTCATTTTACAATTCATTGCAAGGTCGGCACACTTCTCAACTCACTAAAATAAACATGAGTTCAGAATACATTTGGCCTTCTGTGCATATCGAGGAAACGCGATGTTTTCCTCGTTTAACAAAACTCACACAACCAAAGCCTTTAGAAATTAAATGGCGGTCTATTCTCTGGTGCTACCCTTTGTTCCTTGCAGGAGTTTGAATGCAAACGTAAACGACACAGAAAAACGAAATCCGACTCCCTGTGCTGGTGCTCACAGGTTTGCATGTTTCGATCTGAACGCAGGAATCATTTAATCTCCTTTTGTGTTTGCATGTCCTTTGTTTTTGTCCTGTACCGACTGAAAGTCCCAACGTTTTAAACCCTCAAGGCGACGATTCACGGAATTCTGCCACCCTGCATGTCTTTTCCAGCTTTTACCACCACGCAATATTTTTCCCGTGTGGCTCTCATCTGCTCTTTTCCAGTTTTTCTATGTTTAGTTGCTATTTCTTGTTCCCACGTGCCGATCTCGTTACCGTACATTGTGTCCAGCTGTCACCATGAGTCCTAAGTAAGTGACATACGAGGAATTGTGCGGTTGTAGGGTGTTTTTCTCTCTGTGCGTAATTGATAAGCAGTCTGGAGGATGGCTGCTTATCAGGTGTGTGTGGCCCTGTGTGTTTCAGTGCTCTGCTTGCAGTGCAGTCAGAGCGGCACTGCCGGGTGCATGAAGTGAATGTAATCGAGTAAAGACTGGAGTTAACAGGTGTCCTCAGTTTATTGTCGGACACGATTCTAGAACCGCTTCTGCACAGTTTCTTCCCGTTTCCTTCTTTCTTGTACATAGTGTGGAAGAAGTTTTTGATAAAGTTGCAATGATTGTTTTGGGAGTAATAAAAAATCCCACTCAAGCGGAGCCACCATGCCTCCCATGGCCCCAGGCTCCTCCTTTTGTCCACTGCCCCCCTGAACCACCTTTCTCCTTGGTTTAACTCCTGGTTAGGCTGACCTGGCAGTATAAACAAGGCAAATGGCTCTCTCACTTCAGTCGCTTTATGGCCACATTTATGATGTCAGTTGCAGCCTCCTTATCTACTGACAGTTGTTTTAGGGTAGCAGTTTAGCACAATACAAATGTTAGCATTGAAACTCTAGCACTGCGCCTTATGTCAACGTTAAGCTAGTTAGAGTCACGTTTCACATCTGTTACTGCAAATGTGCAGCTTTGTGCACTCGCCCTCACACGGGAACGTTTGTGGAGCAACCTTAGCGCTAATGCATCTACGCACGTGCATTTTAGCAAGTGGTGACTGATTATGTTATCTCACAGCTAGCACAGCACGTTTGCTTCCAGGAAGGGGAAGAGCTGAGGGAGTGTCACATTTACAGCAGCCATGTGTTCAGCTTAGAAGTTCTGCAACATTCTTATTTGCCATTGAAGTCTGTCAATATGCTGAATGGATGTTCATCCCTCTTTTGTACATTTGCAAAAGAAGCTGAAGCAGCGAGGCCGTTACAAGTCAAAGATAATCGGAAAGTAGATTAAGAAAAGTCTGATGGAGCCCGAATGACAGCGTCTCATGCGAGCTTGTCTGATGCATTAACTTATAAATATGCAGAGACTAGAGAGCTAAAAAGGCAGATGGGATGGTCAATGTTGTCCTCGAGGCGTACTAAACCGAGCTTCGGCTCTCCCAAAGTGGATTGTACCCAGACAGGAAGACTGAACTGATGTTCCTACCTACCCGATTGCTTTTACCTCCATAATCGCTCTTGGTCTTGTCCAACAGTCTTACAACAGTTTTTACTTTTACACATCTAACCGTAAAGATGTATTCACTGACGTGATCCACATCCTACATGAATGAAAAGAGACTAAACGTGTGCTTGTATGCAGAGCGATGGATGTGGAGCCTACAGACAGGAAGCTGTTTTCTTTTGCAGATACTCGAAGAACTTACGACGGATAGAGATGGCACTCCTCAGTTCGTCTATCGGTTAGTGCCAGGTGTTTAGGAAAAAACAAGGTTTGAAGTGTGACAGGCAGTACACTACACACACCTACACACATGCACATACAAACAGGAGCACTGGGTGGGATAATGCTTTGTCTAGACAGTCAGAAGTCATTTCATTAGCCAGCCAATTTGGTCAACCCCCACCAATGCTTCCCTCTTCTGCAGACGCCGGGATGTTCAGTTAAGAGACGGGAACATCAGAGTGTTTTTATTCTTTTATGTGTGCCAGTAGCCATTAGGCCTGGAGAAGTTGTCTAAATATACCCAAAGTTCCTGCCCCTCGAACAGACAGTGCAGTCTTTAATCTGCCAGGTGATGGCTGAGTTTCGTACACATGATCTCTCCTCTTTGAGTCTTTGTTGCAGATTGAACCAGTGCCTTTGTTGATTGATAAATCTCTACAAACATTTGTTGTAAAGCATCTTTATGCAGTGACATTCTGTATTTTTTTTTCAGCATCTTAAGCTGACATGGCTTTTGGAGAAACGCAGTTCTCATTAAATTTCTGTCACATTGTCATGACAGGTTTAATAAAAGTCTGTGAGCAGAAGCCGTAACAGAAAACAATGCAAGGGTCACTCATGACCTCACTCTTCAAACTCCTTCCCCCTCCTTTTTGGTCCATTTGGTCCCCCTCCTTATGCGGCATGCAAACCGGCCCTGATCCTCCCAAAAAGAAGATTAACCCACCCCTGACAGAGAAGTAATCTCTCTGAAAACATTGACTGTTATCATTTCAACATGCTGCCTCCAAACGGAGCGAGCACGCATCTCTGGTATGCTTAATTGCAGTGTGTGGGACGCACAATACTGCTTTAGGTATGCTAAATGGAAAGCCCTGGCTACCGAAGGCATTCCAACATTGTAAATGTACAACAATGGGCCTTTACAGTTTTGCACTTGGCGTAGACCTCAGAAATTCACGTAAACTTCAAGAGAACCGTTTCATAGGGAGCTGTTTTTCAGTGCTGGTTCTGACACTTTAGAGGGTTTATTTTCCTTTGGATTCTAGATCATAAACACATTTGAACCTTAAGACTGATTCATGAGCCGTAGAGCCACTTTCCCAGTGAAGCATAATTGGTCACATTGTTGCCTGTGAATGTTGTCATGAGATAACATTCCAATCATGTGACCTCTTACTTTTGGTTCATTTAATTACTTATCTGTGTTCTGCACAAGGCACACAACTCCACTGCCATTTGTGTAGCTTATTTCTTATTTTTTGGGTCATTACTACTTGTGGAGACAAAATCCTAGAGTTTCTTGTGGCTTTACAGAGTGTTGTAAGTACTTTTCTCTGCTTTAGCGGGACACGACGGCCCTCAGTTCACCGAACCTCTGTAGGCTATGTTTAAGGATCTCTGACGGGGTCAACGAGTGACGAGGGTTCAGGAGGACTCTGTGTGATACAAATACAAAGACCAACAAGCCTGGCATTGTTAAACCAGTGCTATCCGTGATCACGTTGGCAGATTTCCTTCCATCAGAGGAACAGGCCGGCCCCGTTTCTCCTCGTACGTCTTTTTTTGTCTCGATCATTTTGGGCCTGTGATCGCCCTGTCTTGTTCTCAGTCATAAAACTGTCGATGCTGTTCTGTGACACAACCCATCATTCAAATTATTTTTAGCATAAAGTCCAGGCACAGGAATTGGTAATCCAAGGAGTGACATCTGGCCTTCTGGGCTTATGTGATTAGCAGAGAACCTTGCCCCTAATAGCCTAGCGGACGTTCTTCATTACCTCCCTGACGGAGTCACAGCCATGGCACCAGACGTGAAGCGAGCAGGCGTTGCGCGCTTAAAGAAAAATAAAACTACATCCTAATGATTACTCGGAACAAGTAAAAGTCCTTTCTGAAGATTAAATACATTAACTGTTACAGGAAACTTTGAGAAGCTAAATCGGTTACAGTCCAACGGCAGCCAAGCCTTTAGTAAGCCCTCACCCTCTAATATAAAATACCACGTCAATCCTGCTGCATTAGGGCTAAGACCAGATGACCAGAGAGATAAACAGCGAGTCAGAGGCAAACTGGGCCAAACTGGAAAAAAAAATATGAAAAAGTAGGAGAAAGAGAGGTCAGCAAAGTCGAAATAAAACAACTGAGCCGAAGCAGAGTGGAGGAGCGCCAGCTTAATCACCATCAACAATAAAAACGGCTAATCATGACAAAGTGATGGTGTCTTTTACTGGCTTAAGAAACTCCCCCATTCACGTGGGACCATCAGCTTTAAATAAAAAATTAAAAGCAACACAAGAGCATCTATTAGGCGAACCAAAGCAGCAACTTCAGCAGCGGTGCAGAGTTTAAAGGCTCGGTGTTGGACTTGTGTGTGTTTGTGTGTTCGCACGACCGTGATGCTCTTTCTGTTGCGCGTCAGTTGATTAACCGCAAAGCCTAACTGTGTGTGCCGGCTTCAGCATAGCCAGGTGGAAGCTCTTAGTTTGTTAGCAGTAAACTACACTTGGTTTGTGAGAGCGTGTTTAATCTCAGCGTTGTGTTTTTGAGCTGATGTCTCAGATGGCGTGTTGTTTTTTGGGTTGCTGTAATAATATTTCAGCGTCACACAGAAGCCTGTTTGAGAAGAGAGATAAAGAAAGAGACTACTTTTGGACGGTTGTTTGCTTGGAGAAGCTTTTGCTTATTCTGAGGCAGCTTGTTCCCAGGAGTTCAGAGCACAGCCTTGCTGCTGCTTTGTTTTCAGGATCTGTGGTTGTGCGGGAGTTCAGTGCCCCTCTCCTGTTTTTATACGCGCTTACACAGAATTTCTTCCCCCAACTTCCTTTAAAGTTGTAATTGTGTACCAATAATTGCTTAGGCGTGGTTTGTGTACGGGAAAAGAATATCACAATAATTCCCTGAATCTTACATTTGCCAGCCTATTTTTATGCATTGTTTCATATCGCTCCTGTGTTCTTCGGTAAAATGTCCCAGGAAGTGGTCTTCTTTTAGTGTTTACCCAGCTTGTTTACTAGGCTGCAGATGGGAACGTCGGGGAAAAGGCATTTCCTCCGCATGACCCGATAGTTTGCATAAGCAGTATTCAGTCTCTGTGGATCTCCTTTCTGGAACTTTGGACCTTTTAAAGTCGTGTAACATAATAACAACATTTTATGAAACGTCATATTACTCTAAATAATAAAACACTAGACAAGTGATTAATACGCTTTTTTGTGTGATCCTGACGCATTGCTTGGTGTTTTAGTGACCTGCTCTGACCCGGGCAGTTTTTATTTACAGCTCGTGACCACTGCTCATGTTTCAGACGCTCAAATTCCTAACTTCTCACTTTCGTTCCTTTTGCCCTCTTCACAGGTATGGCCTCGCAAGTGCAAGTGTTCTCCCCTCACACTCTCCAGTCAAGTGCCTTCTTTAGCGTAAAGAAACTCAAGGTGGAGCGGAGTTGTAACTGGGATATGACAGGGTACGGCACGCACAGCAAAGTCTACAGCCACAACAGCAACAAGAACGTATCGACCACCAGCGGTGCCCTCGGCGTCAACAGCTCCCTGCAGGTCGCCAGCTCCACCCTGCCCTACGAGCAGGCTCTCGTCTTCCCAGCCAGCGCTGGCCACATCGTGGTTGCCTCAGCCAGCAGCACTTCGGGGGCCCTTGGGTCTCTGCTGGGCAGCGGTGGTGGAGGCAACAGCAGCAGCAACAGCAGCGGAGGTGGAAGTGGCGTGGGCGCGGGAGTTGGCGTTCACAACTTGACGCGACGGAGCACGGTGAGTCTTCTAGACACTTACCAGCGATGCGGGCTTAAACGTAAGAGCGAGGAGCTTGACAATAACAGCAGCGTGCAGATCATTGAGGACCACGGCCCACCAATGATCCAGAACGGAGGAGCCAGCGGCGCCACGGTGGCTACCGCGGCCACTGCCACGTCCACAGCAACGTCCAAAAACAGCGGCTCCAACAACGAGGGGGACTACCAGCTGGTTCAGCATGAAGTGCTCTGCTCCATGACCAATACCTACGAAGTGTTGGAGTTTTTGGGAAGAGGAACATTTGGACAGGTGGTTAAGTGCTGGAAGAGGGGAACGAATGAGATAGTGGCCATCAAGATACTGAAAAACCACCCTTCGTATGCGCGGCAGGGCCAGATCGAGGTCAGCATCCTGGCGCGCCTCAGCACCGAGAGCGCAGACGACTACAACTTTGTGAGGGCCTACGAGTGCTTCCAGCACAAAAACCATACGTGCCTGGTATTTGAGATGTTGGAACAGAACTTGTATGACTTCCTCAAACAGAACAAGTTCAGCCCTTTGCCTCTCAAGTACATCAGACCTGTGCTTCAGCAGGTGGCCACGGCGCTCATGAAACTGAAGAGCCTCGGCTTGATCCACGCAGACCTGAAGCCAGAGAACATCATGCTCGTGGACCCGTCTCGACAGCCCTACAGGGTTAAAGTCATTGACTTTGGTTCAGCCAGCCATGTGTCCAAAGCTGTCTGCTCCACATACCTGCAGTCCCGGTACTACAGGTAGGAGCTGTAGCTTTCACATAACAAGCTCTGTACGGAAAGCAGAAACGCGTTGTTTTTTTTATCTCGTTTGATTTATTGCTGCTTTAATGAGAATGTTCTAGATTTGCTGCCAGTCTCGTGGACTGCTGCCTATATTGTCTCTGAGTTCCAACTTAGTTTTTTATTATTAGTTAAACTCGCATTTAATGTTAAACAGGGCAGTAAAAGTCAAAGGCCCGCAAAGCGGCCAGCTGCTTTTGTGTTTAATGGGACAAAACAAGCTTGTTGTGATGATTCGAGAGACACTGCTTAGTTAGTCAGTCACAGTTTGCTCTGGTAAAAACACAACAGGTCACAGGGAGGCTTTTCTAAGCAGTGACATTGTTCAGAAGCATTTGGGAGTTTGAGTAAAAAACAAGCTTGGTTTTCTGTAATCGATGAAACACACTCCCCCGTAGAGGAAGGGCACTAATCATGTGAGATGGCAGTCTGCCCACTGGCATCTTTTCACTCCCCCCCCCAGGTTCTCAAACCCTTGGTCCCCCCCATTACAGACAAGCTCCCATTTCCCTCGGGATGGAGACGAGGGGTCAGCCCGAGTTCTCCTGTAATATGTGCTTGTAATCCACACCGGCAGACCCCGCATTAGAACCAGATGACGCTCTGGGAAGACCTCCTTTTCTACTCTCTGCTCTTTAAAAGATATTTTTCACCCAAAGCAAAAGTTTAGTTCCCAGCAAAAGGAGAATTTGAGGAACTGTGAAGGGGAGTCTTGTCTTCAGAGAGGGCTCAGGTGTGGTCCTGGAGCTGATGGAAGAGCAGGTGTCAGCACACACATTGACACACAGACACAGACACACTCTTGCCAGGTGATGCTCTTCAACGGGATGCTTGTCGGGGCGGCTGTGAGCCTTTTTTGTGGATTCTGTTGTTAGAAGGGGTTGGTTTTGTTGTCTTGACTTTAGGAAATGTTCTGCGCTGAAGGCTAGAGCAGCCTGTTACATAAATAACAAGATTATCATTTCATTTGATTCCATCTGACAGGTGGATTACTTTAGTTGATCTATAGTGTTGACTGACCGCATTTTTGTAAGCCTGTCTTTCTAACTGGGTCCTGATACTGGAGAAGCAGGACAATGCTGTTATGTCATTTTTAAGTATCTGATTCTGAAGTAAACACCTCTCACAGCCTGTTTCGTCTTCCTGTAAGTCAACAAGCAGGTTATAAAAGATTCTTGTTGGTTTTTTGTGGGAGGGAGGAAGGATCATCCCTTCATTTCCTCTTGGCAGCAAAGGGGAGGAAAGAAGGACTTTTTTTTTTTACCCATCATCCACCAAACCCTGACAAGGGACTTGGTGGTTGTGGTTTTTGTAGGGAGTGGCGAGATGGTGTCGGCAGGTTTGTGTGTCTCATTTTGAGGAAGGTTTGGTTCAGTGGAGATTTGTTGGGTGTGGACCAACTGATGGCGGCAAACAAACTTTGCCTTTTGGCAAAGTTCAGAGTGAGTTTAAAAGCTTAAAGGATCACGTCGGTCCAGCTTTGATGATTACAGACGAGGAGATAGCAGCAGCGTCTCCCCTGCACCTCGACAGGTCGGAGATTACGTGCATGTGTGCTCACCAAACTCGCCACCCATCGTCCACACTGGATTGATTCTTTTTGAACAAAACTTTGTAGAACAGTTTTTGTTTAATGAGATGACAGACCCGCGTCGAATAATAGCAACAGCTGTTTGCATTTTGAATGTCATAGATATTGTTTGCTGTTGACATTGCATGCCCAGTAACAGCCTTGCAAATGTGTTATGGATTTTTCACAAGGTTGACTCATGCAAATAAAATACCAGCATTCAAGGTAAACAAGATCGGCTTTCAGTGTGCTTAGAGTTTTAACTTTGTTCGCTTCAGTGCTTAGCAACTACAGGGTCATTTAGCTGAGCTCATCTATCCTTGTCAGCCAGGCCTGTCTGTAGGACTTTTACGCTTGATGACTCCGGCTTGTAATGCAGTCTTCCCACATTTTTAAACACACTCATGTTAAAACTTTAAAATGATCCCTGCCTCTGATATCCTAATTGGATCGTTATATAAGCTAACCCCAGTCCTGCGTCTTTTATCCGTCTTTCATCACTTCTCCTGCTCCTCTTCCACTTTCCTACAGCTAATGATGTAACAGGTAAGCATACGGGTCAAGCTGTGCTGGATAAAAATCATTTTTATCTTCCACAATTTTGTCACAATCACTATCCCGTCCAGCAGGGCGCTAGGGGGCGCTATAGCTAGCCCTGGATTAGTCTTAGCACCCCCAAGTAAATATTAGATATATATTTTTTTTTTACAATTTAATTTTAATTTAACGTGTGGATGTGATAATATTTAACATACAAAACTAAAATAATCAGTAAATTATCATATAGATAGTAAAAACTTAAACCCAAACAGGAAATTGATGTTAACCTTTGACCTCATTTTCCACCTGCGAACGAGTGAAAGGTAGAGCTAGTGGTAAAATGGGTTTTTGTTGCCCACGTTTCCACGGGTTCAGTCAGAAACGAATGAATGTTTGGAAGTGATCTCAGACCCACAAAAACCTCCGGGTCTGGATGAAGAGCGTCAACCCTCAACCGCCGCAGCAGTCGAGGGTTTTGCCGCTGGAAATGCTAACGCTAAGGTTAGCTAACCTTGCAACACTATAGATGGTTTTCTGTGTGGCTGTATGTGTTTATGATTTCATGGAAAAGTCAGCGATTGTTCATATGTTTATGATGTTTATTAATGATTGTTTCAGGTGTTGTTGAGGTTTTGTGCACGCATGTGTATCTGCTAGTGTTGAAGGTGTTTTAGAGAACAATAGGTACGCGTGACCACTTCCTTCATAGCACCCTCAATAAAAAGACTAGCTCCTTCATAACACCTGCAGAAAAAAATTGCTGGAGCCGCCACTGCCATCTCTAGTTAGAGCCAAACGATTAGTGAATTGTCACAAGGTGTTATTGTTTAATAGGATAGGACAGCTGATGAGCACCTCCATTTTATTTGTCCACAAGTCTTGATTGAAAAAATGAATGTCCTAATAAACAGAAAAGAAAAAAAACATCCTGAACTATAAAACAAGACAAAGCAAGCAAACGCAGAGAACATCTCAACTAGTAAAAGCTAGCCATTAGCATTAGCAACTCCACCACACGGCAGAAGCTCCTCCAGACTTGTGTTATTTGTGGAGATAAAACATCAACATTGCAAACGGAGTCAGTGGTAGAGTCATATTGCTGTTTGCCAATCAGAGGCAAGATATCCAAATCAAGACTTAATGGCGCGGTCGATTTGTCCTCGGAACTCGGAATTCCCGACTTCCGAGTAGGAAAATTCTAATGAAACGCCCCCCAAAGTCGGACCTTCGAGTTGGAAACTCGGAAGAATTTCAGAACTCCGACCTCGACGTCCAAAATGGCAGCTCTCCGTATCAACAGCAGTAACTTTTGGGTGAAGTGTGTTTATTTTAAAACACACTGGTAAGCGCACGTTTAAAACCAGTGTTACATGTAGTGCTTGCAACTCTAAGATGAACATACAAAAAGTTTTCTTAGAATATTGAACGTACAGCTTAAAACTATTCTTAAGAGGAATCTTCAAACAATGGCTACTTGGGAGGTGTGCGTCGCCATTTTGGAATCCTGACCTCTCCGACTACGGTAACCAGGACGCTGTTACCTCGGGTGTGACGCCATTCCCAGTTCCGACTTCCAAGGCAAACCGAGCGCACCATAAGACTCGAGATCCTGCCGTCTGAAGCTCAACTGATCTGGCTCACGTCTTGTTCCTGAAACGGGAGCACTGGAGCTTTTTTTCCCCGCAGAGTACAACTTGTAATGCATTCCTACTAGAGAACACCATTTAAAACACGGGTAAAGTAGATCTTTAAGAAGAGTGAAAATTGTTGTTTCCCTAAATTTCGCTTGCAAATTGGGAAATTATATGAGAAAGATGATGAGGTAAATCTAAAACTGACCTAGAAGCTTTCATTATTGAATCCTCCATAATCACACAGTGTTCCCCTTCAGTGTGTGATGTTGTCCTTTTTGATGCATGAGGGCGACACGTCCAAAAGTCGTCCTGTGAGCGTCTCACAGACGCTAAAGTGTCTTGATCACCGGTGTGCTGGGTCTGTGGTTGATGGTGTTTAATTTCCTCAAAAAACCATTTTCATTCAAATAAATAAATAAATAAAAACACTACAATACCCGTTTAAACTCAATAATTTCCTTCAAGAACCTCGTTTAGCTGCGGGATGGAGATTGTGATATTAGAGATATGTTTTTCACAACTGACCTTTCACGCCTGCGTGCTCTGTTGACGTAAGACAGAAGGATCTGGAATGTCCTTAATTAAGCATCTTAACGTTAACAAGCCCGAAGCCCAGAGCTACATGCTTGTCAACACCTCTCAGCCTTTGTGTGCTGCTACATTGCAGTTATCACAGATGTCAAACACGTATGAATGCACAGTTCGCATGTATAACCTGATACCTGTAGGGTGTAGGTGAAGTAGCTGGTCAGTGAGTCATCTATTTAGATGAACAGGAAATGAACTAAGAAGGAGGTAAGGATGACACTGATCATTTTAAAATGGTCAGTTTTCTTCTAAAGGTCTTTTGTGAATAAAACTTCATAAAAAACATGTTTGAACTTTAATTTCCCCCTAAAACCTGAACCCTTAAAAGTCTGATGTCTTTGTTTGGGCTCAGCCATCTGGGTGTAAGACGAGTCTCTGCCCCACCTGTCTGTCTATCTCTCTATCTGCGTCGCACAACCAGACAGACAGGACAGGCGTTCCAGCACATTTACGCTGCTTCCGTCAAACATCAAGGGGCGTTTTAACGAATGGGGTTGCTATTAGTTACTGTTCTCTGAAGCGTGTGTGAGAGTGCATGTGTGTGTGTGTGTGTGCCAAAGAGGGAGAGAAAGGTACAGGTAAACGGCAGGATCGGGTTGCTAAAGGAGGAAAGATGAATTAGAAAAGGCCTGGCGGACAGGTTGGCTCAGTGGCAGTGGTGCAGCTAATTGTGCAGGTGTTGTATATGAGCAGATCGTATAAAAACAACAAGTCGGGAGCCGCAGAAATATACGGGGGAACCGCACTGCGAGGGGTGAGGCTGTGAGGATTTCTCACCTTTCCCTGAACAAGCTGTAGAGTATTCCTGATGCAGACGAGTTTCACTAGCTTTGGTCTGACAGGATGGACTACTGCTACTTTTTCTGCCGACTTTCAACCTTTTTTTTTCTTATTTAGCTTTATACCTGCAGCTTGTGACCACTCAAACTGAAGGCATCTTGTTGTTGTTGGCCGTAGACGCCGAGGCCATCGGGAACAGGTGTAGAAGAGGGAGACCCCCAAAACGTTAATTACTGCACCGTGTATTCACTACTATGCTCTTTATGGGACTTGTAATACCTTAGTATGCATGACAGAATCCTAATAACCTGCTTCTCATTTATAATTTGCCTCTGGGCAGCTCTTCCATGTGTCTCCAAAGAACAGTCAGCAAGCAGGAGACATGTAGCGGCAAAGCTAATTAAGTAGCGGTTGTCGAGCATATGCATCAGAGTGTATACAGTCGTCTGTCGCTCACAGTCCTTTTGGCAAATAATGAATGGGGATATGAACTTTGCCATTAGGTGATGGATACACCTGTTATTGCACTCACCCAGGTGTGCACAAAACACACATTTGTACCATCTAGCATAAGGACTGCGTGCTCCTGGAGCTTTCTCACGTTCACATCTTATTCTTTTTCCTCCTGGATACTCGTCTTTGTTCTCCATCTCACTTCAATTTCCATACATTACCCAGGATATTAAGCTGACGGAAATTAAGCTGCCTTGATAAAACGCAGCGCGCTGCCCACTCAGACTCGCAGAGGCTGCAATCTGCACGCTCTGTATTGATTGGCTCGCTTGAAACGTGGGCTTTTTCCTCACCTAAGCTTTTGGGGTGCTTAGCAAATGATGGCAGCGCCTACTTATTACACCTTTTGTGCGTTTGTGGAACTGCTGCACAACACCGGAGGAAGCAGGGGGTTATTAAAATGTACATCCTGAAGGGTTTGTGACGATTGAATTCTACTGAAGTCTGAAAAGCATCACCAAGAGAAGTAACATTCCCTCCTGCTGTGAGTCTATATTAATTTTCCAGCGTGCCACAAAAGCGTCTGGTTCTGTTGGACCCGAGCACCAATTGGTGTGGCGGGGTGATGGCTGTCGTCAGCGGCTGACTGGCACAGGTGCCCTTGGGTCTAAATAAATCATGAGGCAGCCTGCTGATCCCCTACCTCCATCATTCCTGTGTGCCCGCTGTCCCCCCCACAGGGAGCTCCAAAGAGTGTGCAGCCCCCTCCACCTCCTTCTGCCTTGGCGTCTTCCCGTTCCCTTGTTTTTTCTCCTCTCTACTTTCTCATCTCCCCTCACCTTTTCCTCACCCCCTCATCACCTCTTCCATTCACTCACATGAATATTTAAAAGCTAACACCAAGATGGAAAATATGCAACAAGGCCACTAAGGCAAGGCTTTATTTATTTATTTATTTGTGTGTTGATTTTTGGGACTCTGAATTTGTTAATTCATTGCAGGTTTGGTGATGAAACTCAAAAGGAGGGAATTACGGAGAGGGCGTGTTCGGAAAACGGAAACAAACAGAGGCGGTCAGTGAGAGGGACAAACAGAGGGCAGAAGAGAAACCTGTGATCTGTTCGGGAGGCCCGGCGGGGAGCGGCAGCTTGCTCCATCGTGCCTGCGTGTGTGTCTGTGTGCATCTTGTGTGTGTGTGTGTGTGCTTGGGTTTTGTGCCACTATGACAGAGAATGCCTGGTGTGCAGAGGCCCATGCAGGCTCCCATGAAGTTTCCGCCAGGACAAAACGGATGCATTTGTTTTCTCAATTGGAGGAATTTGCTAATGTGCATTTATGAGGGTAAATAGTTGGGCTAATTTGCAGCAGGCAGGCGAGCAGGCAGAGCTTTCTGCTGTGCAGCCAATCACCTGGGGCTGCTACAAAACAAAAAGTGACCCCTCTGCCAAGTTGCCTTCTTTTGTGTATGTATATATATATATATATATATATATATATATATATATATATATATATACTGAGCATAATTTCTGCTGCAGCTGCTTTAATATATCCTTTTTTTACAGAAGGAGCGTGCTAAACGTCACAGTTAAAGAGCAAGTCACCTCCAAATAAACTTTTTTTTTGCTGATAAACTAAATAAACGAGTGTCTAATCGTGCTGCAGACACGTCATCGTCGTCGTCGTCTTCCTCCGCTTATCCGGGTCCGGGTCGCGGGGGCAGCATCCCAACTAGGGAGCTCCAGGCCATCCTCTCCCCGGCCTTGTCCACCAGCTCCTCCGGCAGGACCCCAAGGTGTTCCCGGACCAGATTGGAGATGTAACCTCTCCAACGTGACCTGGGTCGACCCGGGGGCCTTCTGCCGGCAGGACATGCCCGAAACACCTCCCCGGGGAGGCGTCCAGGAGGCATCCTGACCAGATGCCCAAACCACCTCAACTGGCTCCTTTCGATCCGGAGGAGCAGTGGTTCTACTCCGAGTCCCTCCCGAATGTCCGAGCTCCTCACCCTATCTCTAAGGCTGAGCCCGGCCACCCTACGGAGGAAACTCATTTCGGCCGCTTGTATCCGCGATCTCGTTCTTTCGGTCATTACCCAAAGCTCATGACCATAGGTGAGGATTGGGACGTAGATCGACCGGTAAATCGAGAGCCTGGCTTTCTGGCTCAGCTCCCTCTTCCCCACGACAGATCGGCTCAGCGTCCGCATCACTGCAGACGCCGAACCAATCCGCCTGTCGATCTCCCGATCCCTCCTACCCTCACTCGTGAACAAGACCCCGAGATGCTTAAACTCCTCCACTTGAGGTAGGACCTCTCCCCCGACCCGGAGGTGGCAAGCCACCCTTTTCCGGTCGAGAACCAAGGTCTCAGATTTGGAGGTGCTGATCCTCATCCCAGCCGCTTCACATTCGGCCGCGAACCTACCCAGCAAGAGCTGAAGGTCAGAGCTGGATGAAGCTAGGAGGACCACATCATCCGCAAAAAGCAGAGACGAGATTCTCCTGCCACCAAACTCGACACACTCCACACCACGGCTGCGTCTAGAAATTCTGTCCATAAAAGTGATGAACAGAACCGGTGACAAAGGGCAGCCCTGGCGGAGTCCAACCCTCACTGGGAACAGGTCCGACTTACTACCGGCTATGCGGACCAAACTCACGCTCCTCTGGTAAAGGGACTGAATGGTCCTTAACAGAAAGCCACCCACCCCATACTCCTGGAGCGTCCCTCACAGGGTGCCCCTGGGGACACGGTCATAAGCCTTCTCCAAAGCACATGTGGATTGGTTGGGCAAACTCCCATGCCCCCTCCATCACCCTTGCAAGGGTATAGAGCTGGCCCACAGTTCCACGGCCAGGACGAAAACCACATTGCTCCTCCTCTATCTGAGATTCAACTATCGATCGGACCCTCCTCTCCAGTACCTTGGAGTAGACCTTTCCAGGGAGGCTGAGGAGTGTGATCCCCCTATAGTTGGAACACACCCTCAGGTCACCCTTCTTAAAGATGGGGACCACCACCCCGGTCTGCCACTCCACAGGAACTGCCCCCGATGACCACGCAATGTTGTAGAGACGTGTCAACCATGACAGCCCTACAACATCCATAGCCTTAAGATACCCAGGACGAACCTCATCCGCCCCCGGGGCTCCGCCGCTGTGTAGTTGTTTGACTACCTCAGCAACTTCTGCCCCCGAGATCGGACAGTCCATCCCCAGGCCTCCCAGCTCTGGTCCCTCCTCGGAATGCGCATTGGTGGGGCTGCAGACACGTGTCGTCAATAATTTGGCACTTCAGTGCATCTTAGTCAAAATTTAAAGAGCAAGTCACCCCTAAATCACATTTTTTTTGCTGATAAACTATATAAAGGAGTGTCTAATCATGCTGCAGACACGTGTAGTCAATAATTTGGCATTTCAGTGCATCTTGGTTAAAATTCAAATATTCTGCCTAAAACTGTCAGTGTTGCGCCGTCGTCAGGGAAAAATTCTGCACTGTATTTGAATTTAAATCTGCCACCGCTATTGGCTAAGAGGTATGCTATGATGTCATCTGGTACATTATGATGTCATAATGCCATTGTGAGCCTGTGTGTGTGTATTTGTTAGCGGCTCTGCCCTCTTGGTCTGCCAAGCAACAGCATTTGTTGCATTTTTCAAACATGAAGTGGGAGTGAAGTCAGTTTCTAGTAGGGGTGACTTGCTCTTTAAATATTCTGCCTAAAACTAGCTGTGTTGTGCCGTTGTCAGGTAAAAACTCTGCACTGTATTTTCATTTAAATCTGCCACCGCTATTGGCTAAGAGGTATGCTATGATGTAAACTGGTACATTATGATGTCACAATGCTGTTGTGAGCCTGTGTGTGTATATGTTAGCAGCTCCGCCCTCTCGGTCTGCCAGGCAACAGCATTTGTTGCATTTTTCAAACATGAAGTGGGAGTGGAGTTAGACTCTGGTAGGGGGTGACTTGCTCTTTAAGGAAAAATGTCAAACGTTTTAATTGCAAGCAGAAAAACGAAACGAGCCCCGTTTCTGCAGCTCGGACGTTCGTCAGCGTTGTGAACAGCACCGACACGATTTCAGTTACGTTCATTACCTCAAAGGCTTGACGAAGCCGTTCTTTACCATCGGGGGGTTGTGAAATCCTAAATCACACAATCTTGTTTGGAGCTTGGAAAAAAAAGCCACTTTCACATCACTTACATCAGCATTGTCATTCCCTTATTGACTCTGTGTCGCTTCGCGTTTGGACGTCTCCGGGGGGGGGGGGGGGGGGGGGGGGGGGGGTTCTGAAAATGAGCCAGAGGAGCTTTTCATAAAAATTGCTTTTTTGGGGAAAATGACGGCTGGTTTGTTTTCTTTCAAAGCCTCGTGTTTGTCATAAAACAGGCTGGAAGAAATTTCTCTTTCACCCAAGCTTGATAAATAATTCAAAATGACTAATAGCACCTTGTGACAGAACGAGAATGTATCGCCGTGGCATATCGGTAGTTTCAGCCTTAGGCTTAAATTGTTTGAAAAAATAATTTACTCCTGTATTGGATTCTGATTAAATATTAAAAGGGGGTTGCATTAGAAACGTGGCAACATCCATGAGTGTTTTAATTCAATTTGTATTTATTTTATTTTTATTTTTTTTTACTAAACCATTGCTTTGGACATCACCACAGCAAACAGAGTGCACTTTGGGGCAGAATTAAAGCTAAATTTTAATAAAATACTTACTCTGGAAAGTAATAAGCTTTCTCTATGTGGTTAGCCACTGTGCCTCAAAGCCTAATCCCTGTGTTTTATGAGTGTGGAGCGTCAGATTGTCTGCAGAGGTTATTGAGAACACAAGATGTAAGGCACCACAGGAGCTTTAAGACGCTGTATATCAGCCCAACCCACCGGAGGAACAAAAAAAAATGGAGTTTGTAGATAACCAGAAGAGGAAAAGGCAGAATTACTAAAATAAAATATGAGATAAAAAGCAGGAAAACGGAAGAACAAGAGACTAAATTAATCAACATAAATATTAACAATAGCTGCTCAACTGGAGGAGGCGATTTGGCAAGGAGGGTTGCGTTTCTGTCTGATTAAATAAATGATACGTCTTTCCTCGCTGCACAGTATTCCTTCCAAGTTCTTTATTTTTCCTGCTGGATCGGCTGGCATTAAAAACAGAAAAGTTTGCATTTAGATTTAATTGCATTCTCCCCGACACAAAGAATCCTCTCTCCGAGCCCGGTCCAAGCTGAAACAGCGCGACATCTGTGAGTGTGCACCATCAGCGTTAACTGGACTTGAGTCATGTCACTCTAAACACAGAAGGGACATCAAGGCGGCGGCAACATCGCCGCAAAATCTTTCATTGCATCCACAATCTGTAGATCATCAAACAGCTCATCTTTAACGTGACTGCGTATCCTTGGGCTCTGCATGAATGCATTATTTTTTTTTACTGTACTTCATGTTTTTATGCCATTTCCATTTTCACGCTGGATTCAAGCAGGCCGTCTGCCAGAAAAATCCTTGAAGTTGAAAATAATGGGTCACTGAAAGAAAAAAAGTAGATGCAAAAATGTTCTGCGGAGGCTCGTGCATCTTAAGAGGAACATCATCAGGCTGAGGATTGTACTCGTAAGTGTTTGTCTTACAAATGTGCAACTCCCGTGCGAGCTACTTTCCGAGCACAAAGCACACTAAGCGCTCCCACTCCAGTTGGGAATGTGTTTAAAATCAGGGTCTTGACTGAAACGTCCTTGGATCCTTTAATAACGAGCTTCGGTGCTTTTTCGTGTCGTGTGTTTTGTTGACGTTAATGAAAAAACATTAAAATGCATCCCCTTCTCAAGTTCTAAATAGAGCCTGTTGTTGCCGTCGCCACAGCAACCAGGGCTCTGGCTCCAAAAATGTCCGTTTGCCTCTGCAGGTCCAACACCTGAACTATAATGAGTCCGTTTTGATCCTCCTCCCTGCGCCTGCCCCCCCCCTCCAACCGACAGCTGTGCACTTTAGGGACAGGGAGGGCCCTTGAGCCACACTCTCATCTCGCTGCTATTGTTTGCCCAGGTGGGCCTGGACACCCTGTCAGCCTCCCCCCCCCCCCCAGCCCCCCCCCCCACACCAATACCCAAGCTCTCCTTCTCTTTCACCTTCCCTCTCCCGGCTTCGCTTTCTGTCTCTTCCTCTTTCTCTCTCGCTCCTCTCTGTCGTTATTCCACAGGGACCTGTGGTCCAACCGAAGCTTTCGGTTACACAAAGAAACCCAAATTGACTTTCATCGGCGGCCTGTTTGCAGCTGTGTACGTTGTGCATCTGTGCTCCTGTTCTGCACAGAAAAAGTAGATTTTCTACCAGTGGCGATGCTATTAATGTCATTTTTGAGTCGTGGCTGTAGTTTTTACGTTTTCTTCTACTTGCTGCTTTAATGTTTTACAGAAACGGAACGAGGCTGTCGAGCCCACATGAAGCTCTGTCCTTTCATCCATTCTGTGTCAACAAGGCTGCCAAGCCCTTGACACAACACACGTAGGTGCTAGAAGAGCATAAACCCCTCCAAGGGCCCAAACGGCCCAAACTAATTCAGTGTCGCCATGGTGACGATGCCCTGCGTGAGAAACAAAGATGAGATTTGTAGATGTGTTCATGCCCCCATTCGAAGTATATGTGAAGGCAGAGGAAAGTTTAAGCGGAGTTTCAAAGTGAGACTGTTCAGTTCTGAGAAAACGGCAGGGAGTGCGTTTGCGACCCTTAGCCCTTGTCCCCGTTTCCCTCTTTGCTTCTTTTTGCAACTTTTCCATCCATCCGTCATCATCCTCCATGAGAATGTGATGTCCTCCTGCTTCTTGCCCTCCCTCCCTTTCTCTCTTCATTTCCTGCACTCTGACCTTTGTCCCTCGTGCAGATCTGCCTGCCTGGCATTTCAATCATCCCACCGAGGAGGCAAAGACGACCTCAAAGCCGTCACAGCTGGCCGTGAGGGCGGAGGGCTTCGGCGTGTCACACAGTACAGTATTTTGGGTTGTTTGAGGCTTTGGGTTAGCATGCTTGAGAACACTCAGCAGACCCCGAGGCTGAGATTTCAAACACAGAAGGAGGGATTTTTTAAACTCTTCACGCACTGAGTTTAAAGAGCAAGTCACCCCCTACCAGATTCTAACTCCACTCCCACTTCATGGTTGGAAAAAGCAACACATGCTGTTGCCTGGCAAACCGAGAGGGCGGAGCCGTTAACAAACACACACACAGGCTCACGACAGCATTGTGACATCATAATGTACCAGTTTACATCATAGCATACCTCTTAGCCAATAGCGGTGGCAGATTTAAATGAAAATACAGTGCAGAGTTTTTACCTGACAACGGCACAACACTGCCAGTTTTAGGCAGAATATTTAAATTTTAACTAAGATGCACTGAAGTTCCAAATTATTGACGACACGTGTCTGCAGCACGATTAGACACTTGTTTATTTAGTTTATCAGCAAAAAAAAGTAGATTTGGGGGTGACTTGCTCTTTAAGCATGTCTTAAAGCTTTTCTTACTAACAAATAACATGCAAATGTGCGTCTGTTCTTTCCGTTTAGTACATAAACAGGTGGTTAGGGGAAAACAAGGTCATACCCTATTGTGCTTTCCTTTGTGTGTGTTTGCGTGTGCTAACAGGTGTGTGTGACGGAGATATCTGTAGCCACAAGCGTCCTCGTGCTGCTGACAGAGTTAAATCTTCTAAATATGCTGAAAAAACAAGCGTTACAGCGGGAGGAGGGAGTTCGACCGACTCTTTCTGCGCCTCTTCTCTTTGAATCGTGAACACACCGCAGCTCAGATCAGTCGTAACTGCAGCACCTGTTCGACTGAAATGCCAGCATCAGTTAAAAAGCCGGCCTGTTTGTTTGTTTGTCCCTCCTTCTGTCCGTCTGTTTCGTTTGCCTTTTCCTCATGGGAGCAGAGGGAGATGCTGGAGAATGGATGACTAAGTGCAGTGAATCGTAAATGATTTGAGGAGCGTAGCGGTGGATGAGAGAGGCTCACTGCAGGGCACCAGCAACTTGTCACTCTTCTGTTCTGTCTTCTGTTTGTTTTGAGCCTGAGAAATAGACTGCTGCTACGTCCAAATCTGTTTCAAAGTCTGTTTGTTTGAAAGAAACGCCTTTTGGCGGACCGTTTCAAATAACTGGTAAAGCATCCAGTGAGGCGCCGGACTCACTGCGTCTAACAGGTTAGGACTACTCAATTTTTTTTATTTCAGCTCCTAAAAATAACAAACGTGTCACTGTCGGAGCTGCACCACAGCTTTTCTAGTGTGTTTCTGTGTGAAGTGGAAAAATGAATGCACCCATAACAGTAATTGGGTTAAATTAAGATGTTAGTCCAGAAGCTGCACTGACTTTAGTCCACGCTTGCAGCATCAGCATAACGTTAACATGAAACGGGGGAAAAAAAAGGTATTTTCTAGAAATAGGAAGGAATCCATGCATCGTAACAAACCCCAAAAAGCACAAGTCCCACCCCCTTTCCTTTTGTTAAGCTGAATGCGAAGAGTGCTATTTGCATTACAAGGTTCCCTCGGAGCAGAATGGAGCGCAGACCGAGCTGTGAGCAAAGCGAACACTCTCAGGGTGGCCCTGCGCTAATTGCAACCGGGATGCATTTACTGACTATAGTTAAGTGGTCCAAAATGGTCCCCTGCTTTTAGTTACATTGACCCACTCCCTCTCCTGGTGGATGTGGTCAATAGCCGGCGTGCAGAGATGCCTTTCCTCTGAGGAAATAAAACGCAGCTCAACGCCGGTCCCCTTAGCTTCGTCTGCTGAAGCAGACACGAGCAGAGTGGGTTCAGAGCGCATAAACTTGGGTTTTAAGCCAGAGTTTGGAGGTACAAAGTCGGGGGGGGGGGAACGTCAGAAAGCAGATGGATGCATTTTCTCAGAATGGACAAGCCGGGGTGGGGGGGTGGGGGGTGGGGGGGTGCAAGGAAGAATGATAAATATACCAAACTAATTCTGTGGTTCTTTGGGATTAAATGCAACCAGTTGTTATCTATGTCAGTGAGGGAATGTGCTGCCTGCAAAAACATGCAACTGCGGCCAAATAGCAAATATTGGAATGCAAACTGGAATGTTAATGAACTTCCAAGAGTTTGAGGTGGAGGTGGGGAGGACGAAGATCCAAACAGTTGGATGCAAAACTAGAATTCAGCCAGTATACCTCATCTTCCCAGTTGCTTGTCGTGACAGGAGGCTCCGCAGTAGGAGCCCAGGCTAGGGTTGTTATAACAGCACAGGCTTCGAACCCCCCCCCCCCCCCCCCCCGGTTTCTGCTCCTCCTCCTACTAGTAGGTCTCTCCTTTGCACGATACATATTTAGCAAAAATACAAAATGATGCAAACGTTGAAACTCATTCTGCATATCTAAAACAGTTCACTGAAGCCCACAGCGGACCTGAACACAAGCAGCTAAAAATGGCCGACTCATTCCCTCTGAAGGAGTTTTCTTCAGGTCTAATACTTTACATAACCCCATCACCGTGATGTCATTCGCTCTCCATCTGAATGGTGAGCTCAGAAGTACCACTTTGTCCCTGTTGCAGCTCGGTTTGCCCTCGTGTCATAACGTCTCTCATGGCGGGCGCGATCCAGCTCCGATTTTAGCAATTAAGTGATGTCACTTTTTCTGCATTGCTCATAAAGTCTGCATCACTGCAGTCTCGGTTTGTCTAAAAGTAACAGATGCTTGAGGACCTGTGGCCTATTAAAGCAGTTATACAGCTTACAGTCACACGAGGGGAGATATTGAAAGTCAGAAAATAACAAGCCCCATTACATAAACATGAAGAAGTAAAAGAAGTAAAGAAATTTTCCTTTTTTATTACAGAGGCTAGCTAAATTGCTTCATGCTGATTAGTGGGGGAATGTTTTATGAGTTTGGCGTGCTGACATGAAGGGATTTGTGCATGTGAGTCCACATGTGTTGGTGTCCTTGTGCGCGACAGAGGTTAGCCTTGTGTGACTAATACAACACCAGCGTTTGGAGCTTAAACCCCAACCAGAGCTCACAGAAACTCTAGAAAAAACACAAAAACAAGCCCCATCACAGTTGAATGGACCCTCTTTTGTTTGTGACTGGCTTTTGCACCACTCTGTACGCATGTGTGTGTGTGTGTACATGCGCAAACAAACCCAACTGTGCTGGTTGATTACATTTCTAGGGCATGGTCAGTGGCTCGTATAAGTTCATGCATCCCTACAGTATAAAGGGATTTCTGGATTTGGAGCAATCGGTCTCGTGTTTCGTACGAAAGAGTCGAATCCAGACGGAGTGACAGGACAAACAGCGAGCTGGGTGAAAAGACGCCAGACTTTTAGACAAATGGAGGGCAGGGTTTAGCTGCAGGGAGAGACGGCCGGGCTTTTTGGATGAACATTTAGGTTAGACAGGCTAGATCCTCTGTCCTCAGACACAGATCAAGCCAGTTTCATAATAAAAAAAAAAGGACTGATCATCCGGGGCACATCGCGTCACACAAGACCCAGCGTCCGCCTGTCTGGCCCGGACAGGGACTGTGCCTTGCTCCCTTAGGCGGGGTCCAAGGACGTCTCCTGAAGCGTCCATGACTGCATATCTCAGCTGTATCCGGCCTTGTTTGTTTTTTGCCTGCAACATGCTTGGCTGCACCAACCCACTTTAATAAAGAGCTTACAGACTTAACCCTTAGGAGGCAGGCCGGGCTGCTAGACCCATTTAAACAGCCAGGACGCACTATTTGTTCTTTGTTCTCATTTCACGGCTGCTGTGACATTTTAGGCAGACGTGATGGGAAATGAGGTTAGTTTGTGTTTCTCGCATCCTCTGTTCCACATCTGATGGTAATGAGGGAGAGAAAGGCCATAGGAGAGGGGAGGGGTCAGTATGCTAATAATGGGTGTACATTTTAATGCCTCGCTTGGATCGCAGAGTGGTTGGGAGATACAGACCATCATTCTCCACCTCCTTTCCCCTTCATTATGCCCCCTGCCTCTCTCCTCCATCTATGTCCTCCCCCCAACCCCATCTTTTCCCTCTCTGTGCTCTTTACTTTACTACCTTAACTCCCCCCCCCCCCCCCCCCCCCCCCAACACCACCACCATGCTTCTTTCTCATCTTCTTTCTGGTCTCCCTCTCCTCCACTCACTCTCCACCCCAAAACTCCTCTTCCCCAGAATATGAGTTACATTTGTTTTCCTCCCCCGAGCTGCAGGAGTGGGATGTGGCGGGCAGAGTGCTGATCTGTTGGTTTCTGGGTAATTACAACATCCCTTGGTCTCCAAGAAAGCTCTAAACTAATGTTTAATTTGCCTCTCCACTCAAAGGAAGCCTCCTTTTGTTATTGCTGTGGCAATTAGCTGCAGCCAGGGCCCAGGCATTTCCTGTGATTCTTGTGATTTGCATAGAAAGCAAACCAGACACTATCAAAACCTTATAACCTCTTCTCTCTCCCAAACATCCACCCCCTCCCTCTTTTCGCCTCCCTCCTCCTCCTCTCCTCTGTTTATCCCTCTCGCTGTGCTGAATTTCCATCAGTGGCCTTGCTGACACTTCAACCCGGGTGTCTGATGCTCCCATACAATCAGACTGATTGATGGGGAGGTATTGACTAACCCAGTGATGATTTTTTTTCCTGCAAAATTAAAGTGTCATGTGTCTTTTCCCAGTGTGATCCCTAATGGTCAGTCTCTGCTTCAGCCAGCAGCTTCTAATTAACTGCCTGTTTGTTATGTCGCTGGTGGCATTCCACAGAGGATGGCATTAATGGAGGCTGTTAAGTGAAGAAATAAGCATGTTGTCCATACTTTTGATGTATTTTAGGCAACCAGCTATGAGCATTTTGGACCCACACATTTAAAACACTTTTTTAGGCTTGTGTGGCTAAAGGAATTAGCAGTCAGAAAGTAAACAGCTGGGCTTTTTGTGGGAGGGGAACATGGTTTAGCATGAAGAAAGCTTGTGCTAAAGATGAAATGGTTTGAAAGAATGACATTGAAAAGGTATTTGGTGACCATGCTATTTGAAGTAACAAAGAGCATGCATGCTTTCGTTCTTTTTTAAACACAGAAACAGTTTTGTTTACCTGTTTGTAGCTACGGTTTCGCCGACAGCTGCCGGCTTCTTCAGGCTGACGCTGATGGTGGCGCGTCACTTCCTTCTCCGTTTATCTGCGGGCAGCAGAGGACGTTGTCGCCCTCTACTGCCCGCTCTCCCCTCTCCGACGATGCAGTCCCATGCGTGGTCCAACGTGTAAACTCCGTCGTCCCTGTTCATGGTCCCACATCCACGTCTCCTTATCTCGATTGCTTCCTTGATCCATCTTTTGTATTTTTGTTGTTCGGTGGTTATGATCCGTGTGCTGTCCCAGTCCATTATATGGTTTTCTCTTAAGCAATGTTCTGTTACGGCTGACTTTTTTATTGTACTTTCTGCTTCTTCTTTTGCTGCTCTTGTGTGTTTACGATTTGCCTCTTTCTCGCACTCCTTTCTGTGTTCTATTGTCCGTGTATTGAGTTGGCGTCCGGTTTCTCCTACGTATGTTTTATTGCATATTTTGCATGGGATTTCGTAGATGACTCCACATTTTTGTCCAGCTGATATTTTGTCTTTTGGGTGTACTAGTCTGTTTCTAACTGTTGTGTATGGCTTTGTTGGTGTGTTTATGTTGTGTTTTTTCATTGTTGCTCTTATTTTTTCCGTTATGCCTCTGATGTATGGTAGGGTTATCACTGGTTTTGGTTCTTGTCTTTCTGGGTTTCTGGTTCTTTTTTTGGGTTGTTCTTTGCTTTCTGTTTTTGTTTGTTGTTTTCCTTTGTTTATTGCCCATGTCGGGTATGCGCAGGTCTTTAAAGCGTGTTGTATGTGTTTGTCCTCTTGTTTACGGTCTCTCTCTTCTGTTATTATGTTTGCTCGGTGATATAATGTTCTGATTACTGACATTTTGTGTATGGTGGGGTGTTCTGATGTCCATAATAGATATTGGTCTGTGTGTGTTGGTTTCCTGTATGTGTTTATGTTTAGGGTCCCGTTGGTCTGTCTGGTGATTTTCATGTCCATAAATGCTATGCTGCCTTCTGTTTCTAACTCATAAGTGAATTTTATGTTGCCCGTGTCGTCAATATTGTTTAAGTGTTGTGTTAGTGTTTCTGTTTGTCCTTTTGGTGTGATTTCCAGTATGTCGTCTACGTAGCGTTTCCATAGTTTTATTTTGCAGTTTGGGGTGTCAGTGGCTATGGCTTTTTGTTCCAGGTCTTCCATAAAAAACTCGCACAGGGTGGCTGATAACGGGTTACCCATGGCGAAGCCTTCCAGTTGTTTGTATATTGTGTTGTCGTATGTGAAGTAAGTGGAGTTAGCTACCAGTCCTATCAGTTGTGCTATGTCATCTGCTGTGAGGTTTGTCCTTTTATGTAAAGTTTTGTCTTGTCTGATTCTGTTAACTACTATGTCTATGGTTTTTTGGGTTGGTGTTTTTGTGAACAGGGATGTGACGTCATGTGAGATGAGTATGTCGTTGTCTTCTATTGTAATTTCCTTTAGTTCTTTTGCCAATTCTATGCTATTTTTGCAGTGTTGGTCTGTATTTCCTAATAACGGGCTGATGATTCTGCTGATATCTTTTGCCATGTTGTATGTTGGTGTACCTATGCTGTCAACTATTGGTCTAAGTGGGGTGTTTTGTTTATGTATTTTTGGTGTTCCATATATTCTTGGTGTTATGTTTGCTGTGGGAATCCAGTGTTTGTACATTTTTTCTGTTATTTTGCCTTTTTCGTGCAGTGGCTTCAGTAATTTTTTCATGTTTTTCTTAATGTTTTCTGTTGGATCTTTTTTAAGTATTTCATATGTATTTTTGTCTTCTAGCATCTGTTTCATCTGTTGTTTATATTTTTCTCTGTCCATAACTACTGTGGTTCTTCCTTTATCTGCTGGTAGAATAATTATCTGTTCATTTTTGGATAAAGCTGTCATGGCTGATTGTTCTTCTTTTGTAATATTGCTGTGTTGAATTTGGCTGTTTTTTAATATCCCAACTACGTTATTTCTGAGTTCTGCTTTCTTTCCCTCATCTGTGATCTGTTGACATGCTAGTTCTGTTGCTACAATAAATTCATCATATGGTATTTCTTTTGGTGTGACTGCAAAGTTTAAACCTTTCTTTAATATGCTCTCTTCTGCTTCTGTTAGTTTGTATTGTGAAATGTTACATACCCATGAGTTTGGTGTGGAGTTGCCTTGTATTTCTCCCCTCTTTTTCTTGTTTATGAGTCTGTTTAACTTCTTTATGTGTCTTTCTTTCACTTTTATGAACTCTTGTTCCTGTTTTTCCATCTTGTGTCCTTTAATTAGTTCCTCCATTTGTTTATCAAGTTTGTAATTCCTTTTCATGTCCAGGTGTCCTCTTTCCAGTTCGTCCTCCACACGCCTCTGTTTGGTTATGACGTTCCTTATCCTCTCCTTGAGCAGTGCTCTCTGTGCTCTTTCTATTATATTTTGTGCTGTCTGGGTCCGGATCGATGTTTTCAGCTGTAGGCTTGTGGGTGTGATGTTTTCGTCCCGGCATCTTAAACAGAAGCGAAGGTGGTTTCTTAGACGTGCGCGTTTCTGGTGTAATCGTTCCAAACGGCGGAAGTCCTTCGTTCCTTGTTGTCCGTATTTCTCTTTGAACATCTTAGGTGTGTTCTTGCTGTGTCTTTGTAAATCCATGCTTTCGTTCTTTTTTAAACACAGAAACAGTTTTGTTTACCTGTTTGTAGCTACGGTTTCGCCGACAGCTGCCGGCTTCTTCAGGCTGACGCTGATGGTGGCGCGTCACTTCCTTCTCCGTTTATCTGCGGGCAGCAGAGGACGTTGTCGCCCTCGGGCAGTAGAGGGCGACAACGTCCTCTGCTGCCCGCAGATAAACGGAGAAGGAAGTGACGCGCCACCATCAGCGTCAGCCTGAAGAAGCCGGCAGCTGTCGGCGAAACCGTAGCTACAAACAGGTAAACAAAACTGTTTCTGTGTTTAAAAAGAACGAAAGCATGGATTTACAAAGACACAGCAAGAACACACCTAAGATGAACAAAGAGCAATTTCCTACTCCTGCGCCCTACTGGTTGAAAGTGGAATTACAGCTGTCGTAAACAACCTTGCTGCAACCTGCTAGCGCTAACCATGAGCTAACGCTAACACGAGCCAACTAATGCTAAAATAAACCACAAAGTAAAAAGATCCCCACTGTTGGACAAAAACTATTATCACTAACAAATCCAGTAGCAACAAGGCCAGGCCACTATCAGTCAATGATTTTGTAGCCTCCTTTAGCTCCCTCAAACTAGCGTAGGCCACGCCGATGTTCACTTTGGTTTTAGCTCGTTGCTTCACCACCAAAAACATAACTCTCTTACTTTTACCTCCAGGCAACACTATGATGCAAACAGAAAAAGCAAACTTCTTCTTTTTCTTCTTCTATTGACGATCGGTGAACTGAAAATACTAACCGCTAGCATTACAGCTAACATTCGTAAAGCAGGTAAAGAGCTCCCCTTAAGGAACACCTAGCCACTCCACAAAACTATCAAGTTTTTTCAGTTTCTGGTCAGCAAAGTATAGAAGAGGATTAGGGCCACTGGAAAGAAAATAAAAAGAAAAGGAGAATTCTGACTTTTGTCTGACTTTTTCTCGGGATTATTAAAGTCAGAATTCTGAGAAGAAAGTCAGAGTTCTGATATTAAAATTCTGAGATTAAAGTCAGAATTATCTTTCTTTTCTTTTCAATGGCCATAATCCTCTTGAGTTGCAGAGTGGTGTCAAATTTGAAACTGGTCAAGTTTCATCTGCTGTTGCTTTAAAAACTTTGACAGGGTTTTGAAGGTTCAATCAATGCAGAATCTGAGATGGAAGGAGATGATTATGAAAGCGTTCTGGAGGTTAAATCTCTAGAGAGACAGACCAAACCCGAGTCCCCTAAAACAAATACAATAATAGATTTAGCTGGTTGGATCATCAACTGTTCAGGCTTCAACTTCCCTTAGTATGTAATCACAAAACACTGTAACGATATCATTATCAGCATTGATTTTGCCACAAGAATCACGATGCAAATGTTTTATGTTGTGTCATCACTGATATTTTCTTCTCCTGACTGACTCGTTGTCGTCATCTTCCTCCGTTCATCCGGGTCCGGGTCGCGGGGGCAGCATCCCAACTAGGGAGCTCCAGACCGTCCTCTCCCCAGCCACCTCCACCAGCTCCTCCAGCAGGACCCCAAGGCATTCCCGGACCAGATTGGAGATGTAACCTCTCCAACGTGTCCTGGGTCAACCCGGGGGCCTCCTGCTGGGAGGACTTGCCCGAAACACCTCCCCAGGGAGGCGTCCAGGAGGCATCCTGACCAGATGCCCAAACCACCTCAGCTGACTCCTTTCGATCCGGAGGAGCAGCGGTTTTACTCCGAGTCCCTCCCGAATGTCCTCACCCTATCTCTAAGGCTGAGCCCGGCCGCCCTACGGAGGAAACTCATTTCGGTCGCTTGTATCCGCAATCTCGTTCTTTCGGTCATTACCCAAAGCTCATGACCATAGGTGAGGATTGGGACGTAGATCGACCGGTAAATCGAGAGCCTGGCTTTCTGGCTCAGCTCCCTCTTCACCACGACAGATCGGCTCAGCGTCCGCATCACTGCAGACGCCGAACCAATCCACCTGTCGATCTCCCGATCCCTCCTACCCTCACTCGTGAACAAGACCCCGAGATACTTAAACTCCTCCACTTGAGGTAGGACCTCTCTCCCGACCTGACTGATTCAGACTGTTCGATTTCAATTGAGAGCTGCTACATAAGTCGGGACCACATTTGTCAACTATGGTGAAAATTCCAAAGAATTTTCTGATTTGCTGCATTTTAATGTGTAAAAAAACCTCTTAATGAACAGTTAATTTCCATTAAAGCCCCCCACGTTTCTGCTTTGCAAAGCTTTATAATAATTAGAATACCTGAGTGAATTGGCATTCTCTTATCATCTCCTGCTTCTTTTTCTTTTCCCTTTGGAATTTTCCCACGGCGTGACGTGATACCCACATTTTCCTTCCTGTTCCTTCATAATGCTTTCATCAGATTAGTAGAATTGGTTCTTTCCCCGTTTGTGAGCTAAAAGCTGACAGTTTCGGCTTCACTTAAAAAGAGAGATAGAAAGATGGAGGTGGGAGAGCACCAAGTGAGAAAAGGCCATGCGGGCACCAAACTATTGGTGAGATTGGAGTAAGCTGCAGGCACCGTTAAACCCGAGGAGTGGCTAATCCATGAAACAGCACTCATCTGCTCCAGACTGGGCGGTGTGGTCGGCGAGTGGCACATCCAAGACCCCAGAAGTCAAACACAGCCTCCTGATCTATATTTCAAAGCTGAGAGTAGAGAGGAATTCAGTAATGAGCTCCCATCTTCCTTTTGGTAGCAGAAGGCTCTCTTTGTGGAACTAATTGAAAGTGGCATGTGGAGTACTGGGGAGCTCTTTGGGGGCTGCACGGCATTTGAAGGGATGTGTGGAGAGATAAGCACGTGTGCTGCAGTGGCTTTTGTGTCACAGGTCTGAAATAAACAAATCTCTTGCAGGAGAGTGATGCACCTTATGGTATGCATGTGCTTTCATGTGTCCATTTGGATGTGATTGTATTTTCTCTTGTGTCAATTCAATTCAATTCAATTGTGTCTTTTGCTGAAATTACATCCCAACGTGTTGCATCCCCCCCCCCCCCCCCCCCCCCCTTAATAAATCTAGTCTACCGTGACAGCTCATCAGACATGAAGTGTGTCGGTGCAGACGAGCATGTGTTATTTGGCCTCTGAAATTACTGCAAGAGCAGTTCTGAGGAAAGATGGGCATTCTCTGTTACAAATATGGCAATGGCCCAGGATGTGTGCAGTGATGTACTGCACGGCATTTACCAAAATAATCAAACGTGACCCGGTCCTTAGTATTTACAGGCACATATGCAAATTTGTCCAGAAATGCACCAATGCATTCATCTTTTACGTCCAGTAGAGTTGAGCAAATTCCTCAAGAGGGAATATATAATAATAATTTTCATTTTATTTTTAATCTTACATTTTTATCTCTGGGTATTCCTTGGTGATTGACCCTGTGGGCAACATGCATCGCCTCAGTAATAAACTATAAGAATTTTAAAGTTCAGGCCTAACTCAACAACCAGTCAGATCATTCTCACCTGTGATTGATAGTTTATGAAGAGGGAGGAAGAGGGCTGGATCTGATTCATGAAAGCATCAGACCTCTGAAATGAAGTTTTGATGATCTCACCATCTCACCAGGGTGTTCTTTCTGCGGGGCCTCCCAACTTGGTTCATACATTTATTTATTGCATTATGAAGTTGGTCTCATATCGACTGCTGTAGCTGTTTGCTGGCAACAAGATGGCCTCACAGTCACTGATCTTATTAGATTATACACTCTCTTTGCTAGCATGTATTTTTTTTACGCCTGTCGCCTCGACCCACCTCGAAGGAAGGCGCTGCTGTAGGGATATAAAGTCATGCAGAAAGAGTAGAGCTTTAATAAACCAGATATAGTATGGCAGCTCTTTGTTTAGTTTTTTATTTATTTGTTTATTTAATTTGAGTATGGAACTAAATCAGGCTCAAAATGTTTATTTAGCAGAAAAAATATTTGCTGGAAAAAGAAGTGAAGAAAAAATATTTTTTCCAGTTTCAATTTTGATATAATTTGTTTTTGTATTATTTTACACTTTTAAACAATTAGTTTTTCATATTTGAAATAATTTTTCTGCCAAATTTGGGTTCAGTTTTTTTTATATACGTATCTTTAACAAGTTCAAAATTTCATTCATGTTTTAAAGTCGATTTTTTTTGTGAAAGTTTGACACATTTGGCCCTGATCTGGCATGAGGAGTGGGTCTTCAAGGGCAATGAAACAAGACTGACACTGAATAATGCCATTTTGAATATAACAAAAAATAAATAAATAAATCTAAAATAGATTTAAAAAAAGTTTTTATATTCAAAAACTGAGCATGAAACTAAAAATACAATTCAAATTTCAATTCAAAGGGTGATAAGAATATTTTTCTTGTAACGTTTAACAGTTACAAATAATGAAACATTATGGTCCCGATTTTAGGGGCATTTTTTCCACATCTGTCTAAGTCTTTGGCACAGTTCTGTATGAGACTTCTGCATATGAACTGTAAATGACCTGAAAGGATCCAGAGTCCCAAAACATTCAGAGCAGCCAGAAGTCGCCACCACAAATGTGGCCATCAATATATACTGTTTCGTCTTAAAGGAAGTAAGAGAACAGGACTGGTCCTAAAACAGAACCCTGTGGTACACCATTGGTATCTGACATAAGCTGGTCTTGTCAGAAAGATAAGAAACACCTTAGAATGATATCTGAAAATCCCAACACATCTGTTTGTTCAAATTCAAATGAATAAGTACTATAAACTCTCATTAAACATCTTAAAAAAGCAGTTTCAGAGGAATGCTATTTTCTAAAGCAGGAGTTAAAGGGGTGGCTCACTGGTGAAAAATACATCTTTTAATCTTTTAATGATTTTTTTCTAATTATAATCAGTCACTAAATGTTTCATGCAGGCTGAACATGAAAATAGTCTCCTACACCTATCTGTGTTAGCTTCGGATAGAAAATATATGGTAAAACTCTAGGATTAGAAAATCTTGACAGATCTATGTCACACTGTCAGTAGCTCAGGCGGTAGAGCGGGTTGCCTCATGATCAGCCACCGCCAGGGGCATTCTGCTGTTGTGTCCTTGGGCAAGACAGGTCACCCAACTTGCCTGTGTTGGTGGTGATCAGAGGGGCTGACGACGCCAAATGGCAGCCTCGCCTCTGTCAGACCGCCCCAGGGTGGCTGTGGCCCCAATGTAGCTCACCATCACTAGCAGTGTGTGAATGTGAGAGTGCATGAAAGCGTCTTTGAGTGTCCTAAACAAGTGCTATATAAGTTTGATGTATTCGTGGACTCACCCATCTTGACTCCCAATGGGAAAGGCTGTTGTTGGTTTAGCATCCAGGAAACAGCAGAGAACGTCTCTACTAGTTTAAGGTAACTGTTAACCTGTTTAACCCTAACGCCCCCCAATTGGGGGCCTCTACAGTTTCATGTCCCAAATATCTACAACTGTCCACATTCTCCAAACACAACTAAAACCACAATCAAACAGCCCAGATGGGAAACAAGGCCATTTTAAATAGTCATAAATTAAGATACAATGATATTTGAGCTTTATTTTAGAAGAGCATCTGACCTTCACTGGTGTCTGCTGGGGGAAAAAAAAAACTTGAACAAATATAGTTGAGGACCCCTGGAATAAATGAAACTATTGACTAAATTTCCTAAATGGAATTTGAACTCACAACCTCCATCCTGTCAGCACTTTCACACAGGGCTGCTCTTCTAAAATAAAGTTCAAGTATTATTTTATCTTAATGTATCAAAAATCAAAAAATTGCTTTGTTTACAATCTAAACTGTTTTGATTGTAGCTGTAGCTGTGCTTGGGGATGTCATGATCTGCCCCGGCCTCCCTGACTGTGTCGCTCCTGCCTTAATTAGTCCTATTGTTCTCCCCTGCCCCTCGTTAATATGCCCATGTGTTCCTAATTCTCCCTGTGTATTTATACCTCACGTCTTGTACCTGTCTTCGTTGGATCATTGAATGTGCATGTCTTCGTTTTGTCCTGTCGCTCCCGGTTACTATTAAATCCATTTTTATTTCATCCGTGCCTGCTCTCTTGCCTCCTGAACCCACCACCAAACATGGTCTGCCATCTCCACCCTCACCACATGACAGGGGAATGCAGACAATCACTGACACTTGGGACATGAAACGCCAAAGGCCCCCAATTGGGAGGTGCCAGGGCCCAAAGAAAAAAGGCATAGAGCCTAAAGGGTTAACGTTAGCAACTCCACCACACAGCAGAACTCCTTCAGGCTATTTAGGGAGATAAATCATCAACGTTGCAAAAGCAAACTGACTCGGTTATAGTTGCATTACTGTTATCCAATCAGAGGGTGATATGTCCAAATATCAGCTAGCTAATAAAACTAGCGACCCTGTCGTCGGAAGCTACCTTCTCCTCCAGCTAACTTCTAGTTCCTGAAACAGGCACACTGGAGCATTTTCCCCAGAGTAAGATGACTTACAAGGCATTTATTCTACTAGAGACCACTGCAAATTGATTAAATGAGTGAACTGCATCTTTAATTTTGTGGTGAAAGAAGAAGACCAGATTTGGTTAACTGTGAGCATAATTATTGGTGGTTAAAGTTTGCCAGGAAGGCAGAGAACAACCCAGCTCCATACCCAGCTGTGACGCTCCCCCTAGGGGCTCAGCAGGAATTGTGGAATGTGGCTGATGTGAGTCTGGTTCGAGCTGGAGATAGCAAAAGGCCCGGAGCGTGCAGCTGCGAGTTCCAGAATCTGGGAGACGCTTATGTGCGTGTCACTCCTGTTATAAAACGTGAAGCAGTGATAATTTGTGAGTGTGTTTGCTTGCTCTTGTTTAAATATTTATGCCAGCTTGATGGGGCTGTTTGTATTTATACATCCAGTTTTGTTTGTGACCTTGTGCCGGCCACGACCGAGACCTCGTCTCGGGAAGTGGAACGACTCCCGCATCCTGTTTGACAGTTCAGGTCAAGGCCTTACTCCTCACTCACAGGACACGTCTGGAATGTGAGGCAGGACCAGATTACAACAAGCTACTTCCCACAGCTGGTTAGCCAGTCAGCTTAGATCTCCCTCGGTCAGAACAATCGCACGAGGAGGGGATGACAGCTCGCTTTTTGTTCTGGAAGTTTCCTGTCCTTTACTGGGCAAAGTGTCGGTTAAAGTGCAAAGAAGAGGCGTAGCTCCTTTGTCTGCCCCCCCTCCCTTCTTTTCCGCCACTCATATCCCCACCAGCACTTTCTCCCACCCAACAACCAATCGCAGAACCCTGTGCATTTGAGAGAAGAGATCTGATTGGCTGAACCAGGGTGTCTGGGAGGTCAGGGCTGTGATTATCTCACACATTGTTTTCCTGGATGTTTACCAGCAGCAACCTCAGAGACAGAAGAGCCAAACTTCACAAAGGGGAAGAAAAGTGAAAAAAAGCTGAAACATTTAGGAGAGTTTCTTGATTTGGTTTCTTGCCTGGAAAATAAAATCATAAATCCGTCGCGCTAAACACCGTTATAAAAACCACACAAACCTAAACGAGCACCTTTCAGAGCTGTTAATTCTTCTGCACTGTTTTGTCGCCAACACAACTACAAAAAGCAACGCTGGGTGCCAGAATGCCTTTGCTGTGTGTGTTCACTGAGAGAGGATGGTCTCCCCTCGGGGCAAGAAAGAAAAACACCTGGTTTAAAAAAGAGGAGGGGTGGCAGTCATGAGTTATAGAGCTGTCACAGCAAAGTGTGGGTTTATGGAATGTCTTTAGCACATTTAATCTAAGATGAAAGCATATTTGACTGGTAACTAATATATTCTTTAGCTTAAATGAAAGAGTGTTTTTGATTAGATCTATATGGTTTGTCTTTATCAGGAGATGCTATCAGTTCTTCAACACAAGCGTCATCGAAGCATATGTTTTATGAAAGTAAGCATACATATGATTTTATCTAAGTGTGTATTTATACTATTGCATTAATTATCAGTTGAGCAATATGTGTTAAAATATGCCTTTTTTCATGATAAAGGCACTTGCTCCAAGCTGTTCTCCCATTTATACTCTAATTTCTTCTATCTTTTGGCGTTGAGGCAAGGGTTTAATATCCATCTCTGTGTAAAATGGTATTACAGTATCTATCGCTTTGAATGTGTACATTACAAACTATTGTGTAACGCTAACTTTATAGGCTCATCAAAGGACAGAATGCATGTAGACATGGATCAAACACTAAAAATATCATCTTATTTCATGTGTCTTAACTGAAATAACAACAGTTCTCCACACCACTAAAATGTGCTTTTCATGTCAGTCAAAATCGTCTGTCGAGGAAAAAAGTGAATGAGTTAAAAGTGTTTCCAAAATCCAAAAAAAGACTGTTTTCTTTTAAACAGAATCTGAGCCCACATTTGACTGATTATTCTTGTGTCTGAGTCTTCGTGCAGGAATATTATTCCTGTTTTAAGCATATTTAATTAGGTTGTTAATAATAATAGTTGCAGTAAAATAATTCAAATTAACCAAACTCATTCATAATACATAATAGCTGAAATATGCCCTATTTTAGTTATTTTTCCTGATTTATTCAATTGTTTGAAATAAAATAAGAACATACGTGAAATTCACAAATGGCTTCTAATAAAAATGAATTAAAATTATCATTATTACTTTCCCCATGCTATAATTACTTTTGTATATTGATATTTTTATACTTTAATTAGCAACATTACATTTTTAGCATTAAATAAATGCTAAGTTTATTTTAAATTCAGATTAGTTGAAATTGATGAGATTAAATGGGCTGCATGGTGGCACAGTGGTTAGCACTGTTTCCCCGCAGCACGAAGGTTGCAGGTTCGAAACTCAGCTGCAGCCTTTCTGCGTGGAGTTGCGTGTTCTCCCCATGCATGCGTGGGTTTCCTCTGGGTACTCCAGTTTCCCCCACAGATCACAACATGCCCTATAGGTTATAAATTGTAAGTTGCTTTGGATAAAAGCATCTGCCAAACAAGTAAACATAAACAGAAATGAGGGGAAAAAAACAACAGAATACTGTGATTGGACCAATACTGAACCGTCACCCTTAGTTTCGCTCAGTCACAGTAACATCTTGCCCATCTGTCTGATACCCCAAAAACAACCCAACTTGGGTTATTTTTAACCCAAGTCACAGGTTAAGGGGGACCAACTATTTTCTGAGTTAATTTAACCCAAGTACTTGAGTTATTTTCATCAACCCAAACTTTGGGTTGTTTCGTTGATACGTGGATAACCCTTAAGGGTTGAAATAACTCAAACTTTTGAGTAAGAGCCACATTTGCTTGCTAGCAAGTTAGCAACCCTTGTGTACTAATGCTAGGCAAGTGAACGTCAGTGGTTTGCTGGCAAATGTTTAAGCTAGTGTTTCAGCTAGTGTTGACCACCACACAGGTGAAGACGAATGAAAGGAAAACAAATGTGAAGAAAACAGGGACAAAAAGTAAGAGAAAAAGCACTCTGACGACTTTTCTCGCTTAATGACTGTAAAACTGCTCACTTTTCTTTCCTGCCTAAGCTTCCTCCTTTTCTGGTTTTCTCACTGTTTGACCAGCAAATTTCAAAGAGCACTCCTGCCACCTACTGGAGTGGAGTGGGAATCTAACCCAATTATTGGGGTTGACTACTGTAACTCTCTTTTCACGTGTCTGAGCAAAACCTCCCTGAACCGTCTACAGGTGGTTCAGAATGCCTGTGCTCGGCTTCTGACCAGGTCGTCCAAACACACCCACATCACCCCGCTTCTGAAGGGACACAGCAGACTACACTTCTTGAGGATGCTTAGGTCCTTCAATGACTGTAGCAAGATGCTGCAGATCTTCTACAAGTCTGTTGTTGAGAGTGTAATCTCTTCAGCCATCGTCTGTTGGGGTAGCAGCATCAGAAGCAGGGACCTGAAAAGGCTCAACAGCCTAATAAAAAAGGCTGGTTCTGTTCTGGGGACGACTGAGGAACCACTGGAGGAGATAATGCAAAGAAGGATTCTCCAGAGAATCAAGAAAATGATGGACAACCCTGAGCATTCTCTTCACAAGACTGTCCGACAACGGAAGAGTGTCTTCAGTCAGAGAATTCTTCAGTTTCGCTGCAACACTGACCGCTACTGGAGCTCCTTCCTGCCAACAGCCATTGTAATATACAACAACTCTTTGATGACTTGATTATTATTATTATTCTGAGCTACTACAGCAATCAATTTCCCTCTGGGATTAATAAAGTATTTTTGAATTGAATTGAATTCTCCTCCAGCTTCATTGGCTGCCAGTCAACTTCAGGGTTCATTTCAAGATCCTGGTTCTGGTCTATAGGGCCTTACATGGACAAGCACCATCTTACATTGGTGATCTTCTTAGTCCCTACACCCCCAGCAGGTCCCTGAGGTCCAGTGATCAAAGCCTACTGGTTGCGCAGCACCAGGCTAAAGACCAAAGGTGACAGATCATCTGCTGCTGTGGCCCCCAGACTCTGGAACTCTCTCCCCCTGAGCCTGAGATCAGTGGACTCAGTGGTCTCCTTTAAAAAGCAGCTGAAGACTCACCTGTTCAGGCTGGCTTTTGTCTGACCTTCTTCATCCTCTCCTTGTTCTGCTTTCCCCACCTATACCACCTTCCTCAGGATCCACTGATTTCCCTCTTTCCACTCTCTCTGTCTTTCCATTTTTAATCACAATTGTCAATTATTTGCTCATTTTAAAAACATTTTTATTCATTTTCTAAATTCTTTTTTATATTTTTACATTTTTTTGTTTTTGTGAAGCGCCCCGTGATTTGTATCTTGAGAGGCGCTATAGAAATGATATTTTCTTCTTCTTCTTCTTCTTCTTCTTCTTCTTCTTCTTCTTCTTCTTCTTCTTCTTCTTAACCTACTCACAGACAAACAATCCAGTAAAAAAAAAACAAATACAGAAATTGGGTTTAAAAAATACCCTATAATGCAATTTATGGGTACAGCTCTGAATTTATAACCCAGAACAACAACCCAACATGAGTAACCCAGTAACTGGGTTGAAGAAATAACCCAACTGTTTTTAGTGTGTGTGATTGGCCCACCAAACCAATAGAACGTTGTGATTGGACCGCTCTGAATGTCAGTCATCGGGGCAGTCCGCCATTTACATTGTGGAAGAAGACATAAAACATAAAACAACACGTTGTTTTTCTAATGATTGGCCAGTCACAATACTGGCCAGGACTGTGGAGGTTCAAATGAAGCGTGCCTAGACCGACATGCAAAGCAAAGTTATTGTGCTTCGGCAAATGAAGGTCTAGATCAGGGCTATTTAATTCCGGGCCTTGAGGGCCAGTGTCCAGCATGTTTTAGTGGTTTCTCTGATCCAACACACTTGATTCAGTGGTTGAATAACCTGTGCAGGAGCTCATCAGGCTGTACAGAAGCCTGTTAATCACCTATTAATTGAAATCAGGTGTGTTGAAGCAGGTTTAAAACCAAACCTACTGGATATCGGCCCTCGAGGCCCAGAATCAAATAGATCTGGTGTAGATTCTCGGCTAGTACTCTAAAACGTGTGAAAGAAACCGTGCAGCTGACCTTTCTGCCCATTTCAGAGTGTGTGACATTTCCACAGTGACACATACCTTAGAAACAAAAGTGTGTATCTTAGAAATTGTGCTGTAGCAATGCTGGAAAAGTTGGAATTCCAGTTGTGTACCTGCTCAGTCCCAATAAGACCTGTGTGTCGGTATTTCTAGCAAGAAATTGTCCTGATTGCGTAACATTCTAAACCTTTTAGTTCCAGCTTCGATTTGCTTACTTAATGTTTAATCACTTGGTAGCTGGCTAATCCTACGTCTGTTCTTTACCCAATCAGACTCTCAGATTGTGCTTACACATTGGACATAGCAGATAGAATCAGCTCCATCTGATGCCTCCTTGAGTGAAGTGGCGACAGCAGAAATAATGTCACCCCATCCATAATAATTGAATCCTCAAGCATAGCTACGTGAAAAAGATAAAGTATTGATTGTTGATGCACAATAATTGTTTTCCTTCTGCTATGCGTTGGTTTCTCATCTGCGTAGCAATGGGAGAAAATTCAAACTCCTCACATGACAGCGGGAAGAGGTTTCTGTTTAAAGGTGATTAACTGTGACTATACTTACAAATGACTGGGCACCGTTTCAAATCCAAATTAATTACTTGTCATCATGACTTCTTGTTTTTGAAGACAGCTCCTATGATTATTGCCCACTCTAACATAAGAGTACAACACACTGCTTTTTACCCATAGACATACATTTCAGTGAGAATGAGCAAAGTTACCTTGTAGGATGTTTTGTGTTTTATCTGCTGTTTTGTGTTCACTTTAGGGGAAAATAATGGTGCAAAATTGTGAAAATGTTTGTCTCTCCTCGTGTAATCTAATATGGAGTCTAGTTTGGGGTACATGTTCTCAAATTGCTAAACAAAGCCATTTTTTTTAATGTCAGCAAAGAATGCAACATGGCAAACGGCGTTAAAACGTACCAAGCAGGGGCCGATGCAAGGATCTGTGAAGAGACTGCTCATAATGAACAAGAGCCTCGCCTCTACTTAAGGTTCCCTTAACAGAGTGGTTCACTGACAGACCATTTTATTATTATTACTGATTATAATCAGTCACTCTGAGTTCAACATGCAGGCTGAACATGAAAATAGTCTCCTACGTCTATCTCTTGCATTAGCTTCTGCAATGCTCAAATTTGAAAATCCTGACAGATCAATGTCACACTGTCTCTGAACATTCAGGGACTCTCTGATCTTGGCTAATGACGGGGAAGGCTGTTGATACCATACCATACCACCTTTATTCATATAGCACTTTAAAAACACAGCCATACGGCCGACCAAAGTGCTGAACAGTCACACAATAACAGAGATAAAAACATAGAACAGAGCAATAAAATACAGTTAACAGATAAGAAACAAGTCAATAAAAAGCTCAGATAAAAACCTCACAATAGTTCCGATAAAAACCATTACAATGGATGAAAAAATAAGAGTAGTAAAAACCAAAATAACAGCTAACTGTTAAAAGCAAGGGTAAAATAGTTTGTCTTTAGTCTAGACTTAAAAACTGCCAAGGAAGATGCCAGTCGAAGTTCGTTCCACATTTTAGGACCGGCAACAGAGAAAGCTCTTTGTCCGCATGATTTATAACAGGCTTTTGGTACCTCGAGGAGCAACCGGCTGGAGGACCTGAGTGTGCGACCGGGAGTATAAATCGCAAGAAGATCAGACAGGTACACGGGGGCAAGACCATGGAGGGATTTGAAGACAAAAAGCAATATTTTATATTGGACCCTGAAAGTGATGGGCAACCAATGAAGGGATTTTAGAACCGGAGTTATGTGCTGGCGCCTGTCAGTACGTGTGAGGAACCTAGCCGCTGTGTTTTGGACAAGTTGAAGTCTGGCAAGAGTTGACTTATTAACACCCAGCAATATTGCATTCGAATAGTCGATGGTTCAGCGTATAGGAAACGGCACAGAACGTCTCTACTAGTAGAAGCTAGGGCTGGGTAGTAGTTCAAAAATGTTTTGTTATCGAAACTTCTGACTCTTATCGTGATAAATTTTCCCATGTCAATACATTAAATAATAAATAAATGAAAAGATGTGTGTAGGTTGGCGATGTTCATGTCCCTTTAAGAAGCTGTACCACCTTAAGTCACGTAAAAATGTGACTCAACTAATACATCCGACAGCCCCATCTAGTGGACAACTTTTTTTCTGTGCATACCTGTAGTTATCGTCCTTTTATCGTTGTTGAGGTGAAATCCTCAATATACTGTGATATTAATTTTAGGCCATATCACCCAGCCCTAGTAGAAGCTAACTGTTAGCAATAGCAACTCCCCAACACAGCGGAACTCTTTCAAGCTTGTGTTATTTGTGGAGATAAAACGTAAAGGTTGCAGAGCAAACGGAGTCGGTGGTTGAGTCGTGTTGCTGTTAGCCAATCAGAGGAGAGATGTCCGAATATCAGCAAATAAGACTCCACATCCTCTCTCCTCCCGCTGACTTCTAGGGTGTTTCTCAATGCCAAGGAACCTTGCCTTGATGTCTTGGCCCCGCCCCGGTTGCCTAGGAGATACGTCATCGGGAGCCACCAAGACGTGTTCCAATGTTCATGTTCTAGCGAGGCGTGTGTTCTCCGTTTGTTAGCCGTTTAACTAGCTGAGCGAGGATACACGGGAGGTGTCTTGTAGCTTAGCCTTGGTCAAAAATTACCCAGAATACACCACTGTATTTTCAAAAGGATGGCGGATCAGAAGCCGGCAGCTACTTCGGGGACAATTTTCAAGATTAAAAGTAAGTCAAGTAAATAAAAACGTTTTTTTTTTAGATCCAAAGAAGTTGTCTATGGTTGGTTAGTTGCTTAGTAGTTGCAGCTTCGGTGGTTAGTGGGTAGTAACTCACTTATATTTTTAATTTAATAAACATAAACACAAATTAAAAAGTAAAAGGCTCATTATGTATTTATATTGAAACTAATATGTATAAAATATACATTATCTCCCGTGTCAGGTGGCGTTACGTGACCGCCGTGGAAGCCACGGTCACGTGATGCAAGTCTGTTCCATTTAACCGTTTTCTTTGACCAAGGAAGGACGGTGTCCTTGCAAGCAAGGCACCTGGCCTCGCAAGACATCGCCTCACAAGGCCAGACGCCTTGATATTGAGAAACACTTTTCTAGTTCCTGAAACATGCTCACCTGGATTTTTCCCCCAGAGTACAGCTTACGAGGCATTCATTCCTACTAAAGACCACTGCGAATGTATTGATTAAATGAGTGAACCGCACCTTTAAAATATCTTGTGTGTTTGAGAATATATGCATTTACGTGCACAATTTCGTTACCGTGGCCTTCCATGCATGGTGTTAGTTTTGTCAGAGGCACCGAGGGGTCAGTCATCATTGAGACTTGACCACATTTGGGTGACAACCTGGATCGGCTGCTGTCAGTCCATCCCATCAGCCTTCTAATTAACCAGAAGCCTTCTGCACTCCAGGGGCTTGTTACATTCCATAAAAAAGAGAGAGAGTAGCATTCTGCTCAAATAGACAGAAACCGAGGCAAGCAGAAGAGCTGGCAGATTGAAGGAACAAGCTCGGGGAACCGTACCAGGAGGTCTTTCCCAGAGTTAAACATGTAGAAATGTGCAGCTCTGACGTAGTTGCATGAGGTTGTATTGAAGCTCTCTGCACCCCGTAGCTAGTCGCGAGGCAGGTCTGCCTTGGGCGCTGAGAATTCATGTCACACACAGCAGAATTTGATTAGGCAGGAGATGGTAATACTGCCTGACCTGGTGGGAGGAAGGAAGAGGGTAGTCAAACAGGGCTCAGCAATCGAGGGAGGAGGGGGGATGGGTTGAGTTAGGGATATAGCACATGTACTGTATGTCAGCGCACCATGGTGGGGGTATGATGAAGGGGAGGAATTCTCAGCCTTGCAAATGTCTCCCCACCCTTTTTGATTTACACAAAAAACAAAGAACAAGCGCAGCAGCATTTACGATAGCAACTCTGCATTTGTTTGCATGTGCAGTTAATTTGTATGTTTGTGTGTCACAAGGAGAAATGTGTTTTTGCGGTGATGGGACAGCACCCAAGTGGCTCCAAGCTATGCATTCTCAGGCGCGTCATCTGTTGTTGCATCCCTTATCCAGGATGCACGGCCCCTTCAGTAAACCGCTTTGACCATTTTCTCTCCTCTGTCACCCTGAGCCAACCAAAAAGGGCGTCTCTATTCAGAGAAAATAGAAAATAAAATGAAAATGATCCCAGACAACAGAGGAAACAGACTCAACCACAAGTGAAAGAAGGATTCATGCAAAGACTGCCAGTCAAGAAGGCATCAGACAGCTTTTGGTTTGGCCGGTAATATGAAGCACATAACTGTCGCAGCTGCTTTTTAAACTCAAAGCCTGCTAAATGTTGTTACTATATAAAAACAACGTATTTTCAGGTTTATGCATGAATTTTGATGTGCCTTTCACTGGCGTGCACTCCGCTGATTGCACTCCAACCTCGTGTAGAGCTGAGTGAGGGCTTGAGTTAGCTCATTGATTCTCTTGTGTACTCCAATTTGCTGTAGTGATCAGTTTGGGTTTCAACATCCCTCAGCCATGAGCAGATGCAATCTCTTCTACCTGACTGACTACCTCTGCCAGTCTACACCGTGTGCCTTGCCGCCCGTTACGCTGCTCTCCTGTCTGTCTTGGTGAACATCTCAGCAGTGACAAGCTTTCCACTTGGTTAGGAAGCCCGAATGGCTGTACTGCATATGTAAAAGTGTTTTTGCTAGGATTCATTTCTTTGCTCTTTTTTTGTCTCAGTCGTCTCTTAGCGCCCTCTCAGTGATTAGCGCGTTCCCTCAGGGTGACTAGGGGTTTAAAATCTGGCAAACAAACATCATCGATACATTCCCAAGAAACTTGTTCCCTTTTTCCCCCTTTTTTATATTTTAACCAGAGTGGCATGTCAATTACCCAGTTATTATCTGATGAGTCAGACACGGGTTTGACTTTTCAAGCAGAGCTGCTCATGCCTCAGGGTCGGGTCAGTGTCTGGCCATCGGCGGCGAGACTGTCCTAATAATGTCTGACTGTCAGCCGCCTTTTCTAATAAGGTGGTGGAGACTTCATGCTTCCTTTTGGCATCCCCTAAATCTTTGCTCTGGGCTGTCTGTCTTGACGGCATCATTGTATGACAAATACCCATCATTTACTGATGGCGAATCCTTCTCGGCACTCTTCCCTTTGACAAACGAGGCAGACAGGACAGAATATGTGTGTGTGTCGTGGGTGTATTGGTGGGTGTTGATGAAGGGAGCATCTGTCTTCTATTGTTGTACCAACCATTTCCATTTTCCCTCCCTCTCTCCCTCTCCCTCTTCTTTCTTTCTTTCTTTCTTTTCATTTTTCCTTCTCCGTCCACCTTGATGACGCAGGTTTGTCCCTTTGACCCCTCCGACAAGACGCCAGGAAGGAGGGTATAGTGGTACTGTTGTGCTGGGAGGCACGAAAAAGTCATCAGGGTGGAGGGTAGAAAACGAGATGTATCACTGATAGAATCAGCTGCACGCTGGAGAATAATAAGCGCAGGACGAGGCAATTACCAACAAGGAGCGATGGGACAATACATAGATGCCTTAACGAACGACCAGGCTTCGCTTTAGCAGCAGCCATCGTTCCTGCTTCATTTTTATGTTTTTACTGTGCAAAACCGAACAAGAAAGAAGAAATTACTGGTAAAGAAAATAACACTTTTTTAAGTCTCTTCAGCAGCAAACGCATTGCAAAGGCAAGAGAATATGTTTGATGTTCCGTAGTACTTAATAGTAACTTTGATATGCTATCAAATACTTTGTGCCCCTTTTTTCAGCAAACAGCCTTTGCACAACGGCAAAGGGTCTGGCGATGCAAAAGAATGTGACCTGCTAATATTGACTGTTCCATACCGCGACAACAAGGCTCCGTGTGTGCCTCGGTGACACGGGCGGCTCTCTGCCCGCTGAATATTTCATTATCTAAAATGCCTCAAAGAGGAGGGGGAGAGAGGAGGGAGGTGTAAAATGTGAGGTGGGAGAGACGGAGAGGACTTTTGCTTGTGCAAATGCTACTTCTGTTAGCTTTCTGTTAAAACGTACTCCTCGGGGAGGCGGTGAACCGGACTCTAGATCGTGTTGAATCAGCACGAGTGTGAGTCCACCTCTCACCTGTATTTTATATTAGCACGCTTTGGTGCATTTGGGTTTGCGTTGTCATGGTTTCCGATGGCAGTGTCTCTCCACAACTTTACTTACTGCTGCTTGCATAATTGCATTATTTTAACAACCCCCCGTGCATTGATGTCTTTTGATATTGATCTCTCTTTTTTTTTAATCCCTTCCACGGTTATGTACTGCTATTTGGAAGACTAATACTTTAAACAACTAAACACTGGCAGCCGTGTCAGCACTTTTTTCGTCCTTTTTTTTTTTTAAAAAACGTAGAAAAAAGAAAGATTGTGAGACTTGTTTTCAAGACCTTGAACACCGGGAATGCTGCCACTGCTTGTAGAGTCAGAACATTTCTCAAGGACTCGGTAGAAAAACTTGCACAGATTTACCTCGACTCTCTTTGCCCCTCAGCCACCTGGAACACAAGCTCTAAATCTGAATGCACTTCCTGACTGCTATAAAAATGTGCATTTACTATACACATTTCCTGCACCGTGCTTGGTTTGTGTTGCGGCTTAAAACTGATAGGGGCAGGTGGAGCATCAGGGGAGGGGTACAGTATGGAAATGTGCATGTGTCTAGGCTGGAGCGAGTTCCTACGGGCCACAGGTGCATGGCAGGGAATGCAACTTTGCATATTGATTTCACAGTCAGTGATCACCATGCAATATGTCTAGAAAAGTGCTTCTCTATGGCACGTCTTCAAAGAGGCTGTGGAGGAATGTTTTGGGGCATGAATATGTAGATAAAACCCCGGGGGGGGGGGAGTCATTCACAGCCCCAACATGAGCCTTTTACATTAAGCGAAGGCAAGGCGTGGGATGGAGAGAAGGGCCGAGGCAAAAAGAATTGGGCAAATGGGAAAGAAGTAAATGGTCTGGCAATGTTTTTGTCTGTTAGTGCTGCATACAATATGTCATGAGTGAGCTTTCAACCTGGGAACTGTATACGCTTCTATTATTTACCTTAAGAAGGCGTTCATTCCTTACCCCCAGCTGCCTGCCTCTTGAATAAAGCATGACTACATAAGGACTAATGATGATGGCTTAAAAATAGTAAAGAAAAAGACCAAGCTCATGTCAAAAGGCTGGCTGTCGGGTGTTGTGTGTTTAAGTCTATGTAAATGTTGCTGGGTTCAAGGGATCCATCAGTCTCCCCTCTGGAGCCAGGCTAAGGGAAGGTCAGCCTGATGGATACATCCTGACATGCACACAGCCTATGATGTCAGCTGTGTGCATATAGCTGTGTATCTTCGTGTGTGTGTGTGTGTGTGTGTGTGTGTGTGTGTGTGTGTGTGCGTGCGTGCGTGCGTGCGTGCGTGTGTGTGTGTGTGTGTGTGTGTGTGTGTCAGACCAGCAGAGCGCAGTTCAACAGAGCAGAGGGCGGGGAGGTGATGGGGAGGCAGTGGGGAGGGGAGCACTAACTTGTTTGAAGGGGGGCTTTGCTGGCCGAGGGGAGGTAAGGAGGGGTTGGGTGGTGAGTCTGGGTGAGGTGTTGGGGCTGGCTGGGCCAGCAAAGGGGACGGGTGAAAGGGCCGAGGTGAAGGGGGTGTTCTGGGGTGGCACAAGAAAGGTCTCATTCATGAGCTGTGCCATCTCTGTCTCCCAAGGGGATTGAGGCTCATCAATGACCAGGCCAGCTGGGAGGATGTCAGCATGCAGACTCTACCCCGCTCGCCCCATCCCACCCTCTCTCTTTCTTTTGTCAAGAGCCGGTGCTGTCAGAGGCAGTAGCCCGGACACTGAGTCCTCTCATGCCATTGGGTTTGCATTCAAAACCAATGAAAGCTTTTGGCTAGCCGTGGTTTGCATGCTGTCTGTGCAGTATGAAGCATATAAGGTCGGGAAGAAGTTTCCCACCAGTCCAGCAGAAACACTTTGCAGTAGGTGCACAAGTTGACCCTGAGCTAGGTGGATCGCAGGTCACGGGGCAAAAGATTATCAGCGTGAGCTGAATTCAGCATGTTTAACTAAAGGCTGACTCAACATCGTAAATATGATTCATTGTATGGAAAATATCGTATATTATTGCAGAATAGTCTCAGAAATACATATTTAAAATGATGAAAATCTGTCTTGTCCATAATGCACCAGAGTTCAGACAGTTTTAGAAATATGGTGAATCTCCCCAATAAGTTATTTAGCATTACAATGAAGCCGCCCCCCAACAGCACAAGCCATCATCTAATGTTCATTTAGAGAGGCAAAGGCACAGAAAAGCTGCAAAGTTTGTGAGCTGCACAGATGTGTGCAGCCGGCGAAGGCCCTGCCTGCCTGAGCAGCAGATGAAGAGCGCTTTGCATGCAATGGAAAAGGTGCTTTGGTAGGGGCACATTTGCATTTGTGGTTTCAGATCATGCTCACCAACATTAGCCCCATCCTTCCTTTCCTCCCTCCCTCCCTCTGTCTCTGTCTTTATCTCTCTCGGCCGGTATTGGAGAATAACCCGAGAAGTCTCCAGCTGAAATGGATCAAAGCACAAAATCAGCTCAGGTCCCTAAGTAGCTACATCCATGCATAGAGGCTCTCAATTAAAGGCTGGACAACATGCAGTGATTCCATTTACACCTAATTTCAGAGGGATTTGTGGGACTGGTTTTTATAAAAACCTGTCATATTTACTACTTTAGAAAGCTCCCTGGGGAGTGGTACGCCAAATTGTAATACCAGAGTGTTTTCGAAGACAGATAATAGCCTTAGCTCATGAAAGTAGATGGTCAGGACCATGGACGTAATTTTCACTTTAGAAGTGGGGGGGACACGGGGGGGGGGGGATCTTTACAGTATGCTCTAATGAGAAATGGGCTTCAACACAAACGGTTGTTTTCCGCTTGGTCCTAGAGCGCAACCAGTGTCAATTTAACATAGCGTAATGTTGTTTTTGGATGGTAAAAAGTGCAGGGGTCAAAACTTGACTTTGGAAAAAGTGGGGGGGGACATGTCCCCCCTGTCCCCCCCCCCCCCCCCCAAAATTACGTCCATGGTCAGGACACTTGGGGGTGAAGAAAACTTATTTGTCTATCCTAGATCATTTTTTTTGGCCAGGGATGAAATGGGATATAGCAAAGTTTTGCAGAGCCTGCCACGCGTGTCAGATGGTGGGAAAGCCAAATCAGCCCATTAAACCGATGCCGTTGTCACCCATTCCTGTGATAGGAGGACAGCCTTTTGATCACATATTTACTACTTTAGATTCTCCCTCTTTTCTCCTTTGTGCATGCACTCGCTGCAGTGATGGCATAAGTCTTGTGATACGTGTGTTTTCGTAGAAAGGCAGTGATCTGACTGGGATGAGGGGAATTCCTTAACAACTCGTTTGGATGATTCAGTTTCAGAATGACCAAACCTTCAAGGAGGTAAAACTGCGACAATAATCAGTTGTGTGTTTCTTTCTTTTTAAACATGGGAATCCTTTCTTTGTCTGTGTTTTATGCAGCTCAGCCCTGCTGGGTTGTTATATTGGTTTCATTATATTGTTAGGGGGAAAAATAACTAGCCACTGTGCTGCCTGCTTCTGCTGTCAGCCTCGAAACAGACTCGAAAGCCAAAACCTGAAGGAACAAACGACACAGAAGCATAAATAAAACAGAATGCCTCCATTTCTGTGCGTTTTATTGTATCTGTAAAGCACTGTTTGCAGCTTTTTTGTGATTTGAGTTTACTAAAAAGCAGCTATGGCTCCTTTGCATTACATCACCTTTCTTGTGATTTCTGTGTGCAGCCGTTGTTGTCCCCTCTTCCCCGAGTCCTCAGTGAAAGTCGCCTAACGAGCCGCTGGAGGAGGATCATGCTGACCCTGGCCCCTTTGTCCATCTCTCTCCTTTCCTACCTTCAGCAGACCTCTCTGTTCACTCTGTTATCACCTCCCAGCAGGCTCCTTTCTGCTTCTTTGATAGCCTTTTGACAAACGTCTCAGCTCATTGTGTGCGATGTTTACTTCGTATTGGAGTGTAATGGCGCCCTAAGATACTGTTGCCTGAGTGTTGTCTTTGGTGTCAGCTCCATCGCTGCCCTTTAGACCCCAGTGACCACCTTCTGTGTCAGGAGCTCTTCAGTGTGTGAAGCGTTGCTTCTCCCCTTCTGTATTTGCGTCTCTGGCTCTTTGAAACTTTCTTTTATCCTTTCTACTATCACGTACAGCCCATTATTGTCTCTCACGATTCATTCCACCTTCATGTGGGCTGCATGGTGGCGCAGTGGTTAGCACTGTTGCCTCGCAGCACGAAGGTCGCTGGTTCGAAACTCGACTGCGGCCTTTCTGCGTGGAGTTGCGTGTTCTCCCCATGCATGCGTGGGTTTCCTCCAGGTACTCCGGTTTCCCCCACAGATCACAACATGCCCTATAGGTTAACAATTGTAAGTCACTTTGGATAAAAGCGTCTGCCAAATAAATAAACATAAACATAAACATGTGCCATAGCAAATAGTTGCACTGTTTACCCCTGCATCAGTAGGCAGGAAAGCGGGTGTAGGGGGCATTTTCTTTTGACGTTGCTACCTCCAGCCCTTTGCTGCTCTATAAAGTCCTGAAGCATCATTCCACACATGCTGTTTTCCATAACCAGATCCCGCCGAGGCCCGAGGGGTGAGGCTGGGGGGGAACTTTCCAGGATCTGACTTGAGTTCCTTTGAACTGCACTGCTAATTTATGTGTACGGACACAATAATGCACAAGGACTTCAGTTCACTTCAAGAGCTTTATTGTTGTGTTTATTGGAGCTAATACCACATCTGTACCAAAGAATACAATAATGCCTATGGATGTAAGAAAAGATATATACGGCAACATATTGTGATATTTTTTCCAGCGGTATTGCATCGATATTCAAAAGCAGTGTATCTACTTTTTGGAAGACTTTTCATGCATTTGTGTATTTTGCCATGGGTTTTGTTTCCATCACTGGAATGAAAATCCCTCTGTTACGGTTTACATACTTCATGTTAAACATGTTAAGTTTCAGTTTGGACTGTTTATTTAATTTTCCTGCAATAAATTCAGTCTAAAAACTCGCTAATATCGTCTGACTGAATGTATCGCAATATATTGTGATACATATCGTATCGCCATGATTTCACCAATACACATCCTTAACTCATTCACTGCCAGCCGTTTCCTGATCGCTAAAGCCCTTCGCTGCCAGCGTTTCTCACCGTTTTTACTGTTTTTTTTAAGAGTCACAGAACGTTGCGCGCTAGCATGATGTCGATGCCAAAACAACCAAAACAAAGAGAAGACTCACCTCTGACATCAGGAAGAAGCCGCGTGTTTCGAGCGTTATCCGTTCTTTCATAATCCGTTGTTGAATTGTGATCGGCAGACGCTTTTCCGGTTCGCGCCTCACTTTTTTTACAGGAACGGCCCAAAACGATCTCCAAACACATGGATGTGTGGCTTCCTGATCATGTGATCTGTGACGTATGCGGATGAAGATCGGCTTCAGGGCTGAGATGTTTGTTCTCAGCGCGGGGGCTCGTTCCGATGCTCAAACAGTAAAAAAATGCAAATGACAACTTCAGTCGTCAATGACAGTGAATGAGTTAATAATGCCCCCCTCTCATTGTATTGACGGATAGAAAATCGGATCAAATCTGAATGACTTTGTTTTTATCCACGCTTCAGTTCTAGGTTAACGATAAACAAACGGTTGCTTATTGCTGACAGAAATTTCAGTTATAATTACATTTTCTGAACATGCACACATATGAACAAACTGTGAACAATAACTTAAATCAAGCTCAGTTAAAATTCAAATATAGCTGTAGTTAATTTATGTTTTTGTTGCTAGTTGTGAATTTTGTAAACCTGCATCATTACTTTAAGGGCTGATTAACAGAAAATGGTGATTAATGCATCAGCTGTATAGAAAGAGTCACCCTAAAGAGACATAAAAAGTAAAATCCCACTCACTGCAGCTTTAGGTGAGAACAGTTCTCAGAGCTACGAAGCAGCTTTTGAAACAACTTTCTCCGTATTTATCTTTAGTCTGATGCTGAAATGCGTACCTATGTTCGTGCTGCCTAATTAGGGTTAGCTTTAGGAATGCTGGTAAACAGTCCCTCCCACATCAACAGTGTGGATTCTTTCCTCCTCTGACCCTTCTGTTACTTTTTTGTTTTTGTTCATTTCATGCATATTTGTCAAACGCATCCAGAATGAGTAAAAAAGCGTCTGATCTCTGACATCAGCGTGTTTAATCTGTCCACAGGGCTCCAGAGATCATCCTTGGCCTGCCGTTCTGCGAGGCCATAGACATGTGGTCGCTGGGTTGTGTGATAGCTGAACTCTTTCTGGGATGGCCCCTCTACCCCGGAGCTTCGGAGTATGATCAGGTAACACATGACGTCTTCCAGGGTGGATTGGGTTGAAGAATATTCACAAATTTATGATTGAATGTGGGTGAAAAGTGATTTTTTTTTGTGGAAATCATCGATGATTTTTGCTGATCTTCTTGTTTATGATAACAAATCCCTCTGATCAGCGTATCCAGTTAGTGCAGCACCTCTGATCCAGACTACGATGCTGTCATGATGCTTTCAATCATCCACAAACAGGCTGGGAAATGTGCAAATCTCAAATCTGACTAATAATCTTAGATCTTGTTTAGCTGCTCTGGCTATTTCCACCCTAAAAGGCTGTAGAGATTAACGTCAGATTGTGTTCTTAAACTTACTAAAGGCAATTGTCATCAGCAGGTGATGAAAGGCCAAAAAAACTTCCTGTTTCTCCTCAGTTAAACTGCAGCATATGTTGGAAATCTCCGTCTCATGTCTCCGTTTGTCTCTTGCAGATCCGGTACATTTCCCAGACGCAGGGTCTTCCGGCAGAGTATCTCCTGAGTGCAGGGACAAAGACCACCAGGTTCTTCAACAGAGATCCAGACTCCACCTATCCTCTCTGGAGACTCAAGGTACCATTAGAAGAACAAAAATTGCTTCATATGATAAACAAAGAAATAAAAGACATGTAAAAAGAAATTATTTAAAACAAAGAAATCTGACAGTTATTAATTACAGTTATTAAGCAGAACATAAAAAAGCATTTTTAAATGATTAAATCACAAAAGGAAGTCAATTATTAGAAATATGGTAACACTTCCTTTTACAGTCCCCTAATTACTAAGTACTTACATGGTAATTACATAGCAAGCTAAAGTGTATTATTGTGTAACTAAGGTGTATAATTGTAAAAAAAAAGTTTATTTATTGTGTAAAGCAGTATTTACTGGGAATGATTAACTCATTCACTGCCAACGACGACTAAAGTCGTCATTTGCATTTTTTTTTTACTGTGTGGGCGTCGGAACGAGCCCCCGCGCTGAGAGAACAAACATCTCAGCTCTGAAGCCAATCTTCATCCGCATATGTCACACGTCACATAATCAGGAAGCAGAAAATCCATGTGTTAGGAGATCGTTTTGGGCCCCTGCTGTAAAAAAAAAAAGAAGTGAGGTGCGAACCAGAAAAGCTTCTGCCGATCACAGTTCGACAACGGATTATGAAAGAACGGATAATGCTTGAAACGTGCGGCTTCTTCCTGATGTAAGAGGTGAGTCTCCGCTTTGTTTTGGTAGTTTTGGCTTCGACATCATCCTAGCGCGCAACGTTCTGTCGCTCTTAAAAAAACTGTAAAAACGGTGAGAAACGCTGGCAGCGAAGGGCTTTAGCGATCAGGAAACTTCTGGCAGTGAATGAGTTAATAAAATAAAAACTAGAATTGAACCTGTGTTACATGGTAATAATTGTTTAAGAACTCAGAAACAATAATACACTTTAACTTACTATGTAATTACCATGTAAGTACTTAGTAATTACGGGGCTGTAAAAGGAAGCCGTACCAGAAATTGTAATAAATGCAAAATAGTAAAAGAGTAAAAATGGTTAAAAAAAACATCGGTTCCAGGTTGTTTTTAACCATGTTCTGACGGTTGTTTCTATATGTTAGGCTCTTATTTTGGTACATCTGTGACACATCGAAGGCCAAAATGATGGTTTTATTTTTAAGTGAGAGTCTATTTTAGGCTAAACGGATCTGTGTGAACTCAGAAGTTTAACCATCATTCTCTCCATCAGACTCTCCTTGTGGGCCACTCAATAATAGAGAGTGGTTTGCTGCTCAGACATGTAGCAAACGGATTTTTTAGAGCAACGTGTTTGAAATTCTAAACAGTGTTTTTAAATAAGATCATTTATATTAAAATTCGTGAAATGAACAGGAACCGATTGCAGCTTATTACTGGCGTTCGTGAGAAATAGTAGGCAAAATGTCATATTTGAGCAAATACCATGCACCCTGTTCAGATATAAGTAAACCATCACTTTTGTAAGGTGCTAAAAATCTTGTAAACTTACCTTGAAAGTACTTGAGTTAGATTATTGCAAATATTTAGGAATCCTGTTACTGCGATGCGCTTCAGTCTGCAGGATTTGACTTAATTTTATTACTGTTGATACAACGTTGTAACATACCCCCATGGCTACCAGCTCGGGAATGTTAAATGAACATTTGTTACACAGAACCAGTCCATAATACAAAACAAATATGTACTACTGTGTTAAAATACGGCTAATAAAGTCATTGTTCTGGCTTTCCTTTGCACTCTAAGCATAAACGCGGCCGTGTTGACGCACGGTGCTGCATCTCGTCCAAAGATTGTTTTGCATCTGGTTTGTTAAAAATCAAGACCTCCTGAAGATGTTTTTCTCCTCCCTCTTTGAAGAGTGACTGCTCAGCTTTAATTTGACCTTGCCATGTGTTTCTGCGAAAGCTGCAGCTGCGTCACGTTGCTGACTGTAATTAAAGATACTTTGTGTTAAGTCAGGAGATCTCCACAGTCAGGTCAGCAGAGAGATGTTTAGTGTAAATCTGCATCTGTTGAAACACAGTAGTGACATGTTTATACTGTGTGTGTGTGTGTGTGTGTGTGTGTGTGCGTGCGTGCGTGTGTGTGTGTGCGCGTGTGTGTGTGCGTGTGTGTGTGTGTGTGTGTGTAGGTGCATGGATGTAAAGCTGCTGTATGGTCGATGTATTGTAGTAGTGTTTGTAAAATATAGAGTGTAACTCCACATACAGCCCCCCCCCCCGTTGTTCTGACTTTTAGAAAAGTGTGTGTGTGCATGCGTGTGCATGTGTGTGTGTGTGTGTGTGTTACCCCAGGGTTGCTCAGAGGGGAAGACGAGGTCTGCGGCGTATCAACAGCAAGAGGCTGTAATGAGCCAAATGTAAATAGTGTATTTCCAAAGGGGAAGTCTGATGGTATTTCAGTGGAACATCTGCTTCTTGTCTCCTGCAGACTGCAGAGGACCACGAGGGTGAAACGGGGATCAAGTCCAAGGAGGCTCGCAAGTACATCTTCAACTGTTTGGATGATATGGCACAGGTATGCCGTTTCAGAATCGCACAAATGGAACAAAAGATGTATTATTAGCTTTTTGCTCCGCCCATTTGTTCTTCTTCTATCACGTCCACTCGACTTATGAGTAAAGAAACCTCTTTGATGGTTTATGTTCGGGTCTAGGGCCAGTTTTATCCATCACATCCTGAGAATGATCTATCAAATATGTGAAATCCTTTTAAATATTTATCCTGCCAACGTCTGACCTCCAGCTGCAGCCATACGTAGATTTTTACCAAGTGAAATGAAAGCAGCTGTTCTCTGAATCCCTTCGCTCAACCCTGCTGCTATTCATTTTGCTTTACTGCTACTTAATAACTTACAGACATTTGAAGCGAGCGTGCGTTTGGTTAACAGGTTTGATTTGTAGTTTGCTGTCGTGTTTGAGCTGTGGGGAGTGCTGCGGCTTTGTTTCGTCTTGGTACATCTGCGTTTCGTGTCAGCGTGTAATGGGTAAGCCCACTTAATATAAAATACTCCCAAACTTTTATATTTCTCACACAAATTTGAACCAAATACCAAAAATTACAGAATATCATCTTATGTACAGAATTCCATTATTATTAATATTATTATTATTGTTGTTGTTGTTGTTGTTGTTGTTGTTGTTGTTGTTGTTATTATTATTATTATTATTATTATTAATAATACATTCGTTTATTTACAAAATATACTTTTTATGTTAGCAAGCTATTGAAGAATTGTACCTAAAAAAAGTGGCAGGTGAGTGCATCTATAAATAGTTCTCATTAAAACTCAACTTTATTTATAAAGGATAGTTAGGACAACAAGGTTTATCAAAGTGCTGCCGCCATAAACCCACGACCTAAACCGTTAAATGTATTAAAACATGAATATAAATAAAGGAACACAGTAGATTAAACAGCAACCCAATTAAATGCATTTAACCCTTTGTGCACTATTGTTACAAATTCACATCCAACCCCTTCCAGCCTCAAACCATCTTGAAGTAAATGTATTAGGATTAGCACCTTCATCAAAACGCGCAAGTTGTCCTATACACATCTACTGCCCTCTAGTGTTGCATCTGCAGGTGGCAAGGGTAAGTTTAATTAATTTTCATTAATATTATATAATTACGTATTAAAATAAAAAGAATATCATAGCTATTTTACTAAAAGGACTTCGGTTTCTTAATATTTCCTTTATTTTCTTCGAATATGAGATTCCACTAAAGATGCAAAATTCAAAGAAAATAAACTTGTCTTTAGCTGTTTTTGAGCCTTCAAATGGGGGGGGGGGGGGGGGGGGGACACCGCTCCTCTATTAAAGCTGTTATGGCAAATTTGGAAAACAAATTAGCCTAAAACATTTTTGCCATGCCTCTTAACAACATTAAATAATGATTTAAAAAGTAATTATTAAATCTAAAAACCTTCCCCAGTAACACTTTTGGGGCTGAAAACAAAAATTGGACCATCCAGTTGTCAGTCTCGCCGAACACCAGCACTTCCCTGTGTCTTCCACTCATAACACGCTCACGTATTAAGCAACAGAACACCTCTGGTGTGAGAAGCTCTCCACTCAATAATATCAGAGAAGGAGAATCAGTCAGCTGCTACCACTTAATAGCCTGTATTTGTATAGCACCTTCTTAGGGTACTTTAACCCCCCAAGGTGCTTCACAATGCAATCTGTCATCCAACCTTTCACACTCTGGTGAGGATGAGCTACGATGCAGCCACAGCTGCCTTGGGGAGCACTGACAGAGGCCAGGCCTGTCGAACACCGGCGCCACCAGTCCCCCCAACCACAGCAGGCAAGGTGGGTTAAGTGTCTTGCTCAAGGACACAACAGCATCATTCTCTAGTCAGAGCCATGATCGAACCTGCAACCTTCCAGTTACTGGACAACCCGCTCTACCTCCTGAGCTACCGCTGTCCCAGACTACAAACTACTTGAGTCCCAAAAAGAAGAACACCATTTGAAGTCACAGACAACAAAAGACATTTGGACATAGAAATCGGCAACACGTGTTTAGCAGTGTTGGGAGTAACGCCGTTTAAGTATAACGGCGTTTCTAACGGCGTTCTTTTATAGGTAACGGAATAATCTAATTAATTACTTTTCCCGCCGTTGCAACGCCGTTACCGTTACTGGGGACGGAACGTTGTGCGTTACTATGTGCTTGTCGAACGTTGAGCAGCAGCGTGAGGCTTTCTGACCGGCACACTTCAGCTGCAGCCAGGGAGAGAGGTGTCGGTAACGCGCTTACAAACACGATGATGATTGGCCGGGTGGGCGTAGACCCTCACGGTCTCAGTCGCTGCATTCTGTAGACCCAACGGGAATAACTCCGTTTAAAATAACCGCGTTAACAAAAAATATTTCTTTCTGTAACAAGCAAACTAATTAATTACGTCTTCTTGTATCAAAACGTCGTTCCTGTTACTGATAAGGAAATGCGTGCAGCAGCGAATCTGCAGGTCTGCAGCCGTGCCCTTAGCATGACAGCGGGACGTCCCGAAGGTCCGCTCACCTGTTCACCGCTCAGACGTCCTGATCTTCTACCTTCCTAGATCATCCAGCTGTAACCTGTTTCTGATCATGTCTTTAGTCCCGCTGTAACACTGATGCATCAGTCTCAAACGTCATGGAGCTCAGGTGTTATTAGAACTACCTGTGTGTGTTTACCACCCAGCTTCAGCTCTTCTGTGGTTGGGTCTGACCCAAGTTAGTACATTTAAGTCCTCCATCAGGCTTGTGCCTCTTCTAGTGTCATTTTAAAGGATTTTATTTATTTATTTAACCGTTACTAGATTAGCAGCAACAGAAATGCACCTAAAAACACACAATTATGTGAAGCTGGAAAAATTAGAATGCTGTGCAAAATTACATTTATTTCTGTAATTTAACTAGACTGAGAGACCATTTAAAGGCTCGGGAACCTTTACAGGTGTTTCTTTTTGCAATTTTAAATTTGAGCTGATTGGGTTTTTGTTAAATATCACACAGTGACCTTTTAATAGTCTAGATTAGTGTAATGCTCCTGTTAGTAGTTCCTCCTGTTAAGTGTGTATTTGTTTAAATTATTCAGGTATATATAAAACATTTGGACATACATTTTATTATGTTCCAGTCATTAGTCATTTATATTTTACTATTGTAGTAATTCTTGCATTCTTTAATGAAAAAAGTAACTAAGTAGTTACTTTTGTTGGTAATTAGTTACTTTTATGATCTTGTAACTCAGTTAGTAACTGAGTTACTTTTTTGACAAAGTAATCAGTAACTATAACTAATTACTTTTTTAAAGTAACGTTCCCAACACTGGTGTTTAGCACTATCTTGTTTCCTCTGGCTTCCTTGGGTCTCCGGTTCTGGCAGAAGCGTCTCAGGGAAGATACCCGAGGGGAGGGGTGAGTGTTCCAAACCAAACCTGGAGACAAGCTTCCTGTCACTGTTGGACAGACTTGATGTTAGTTTAGGAATGTTCCCAAACTGCTTCAGCTCGTTGTCACAGAGCTAATCTGTCTGTCAACTGCTAAGTGTCAGTCAAAAATAACTCCTTGATTCCCAGCATGAGGTTAGAGGGTGAATGATTAAGCTATTAATAATATGCTAGATTTAGAGAGGTGTTTGCAGGACTGGAAATAATCCTTCCAGACTCACTATCATTTTACTTAAGGCAGCTTAAATCCATCCAGCATCTCACTTCGTTAATGCGGTTGGAGACTGACACAATGGGTGTAAGGCTCTCAGGACTCACGGCCACATATGGCTGTGTCACCTGGATAACGAGAATTTTTTTCTTATATTTGTGGGAAATGTGACCCAGGGAAAGAACGCGTGGTGTAAAAAAAAGTTGGTACCCAAGATGGATCCTTGGGGGACACCATAACTAACATAGGCTGAAGAAAATGCTTTCCATTTTGCCCTGAAGCCCAAATGAAATTTGTTCCATAAGAGTGTTGTTATTACAAAGACAGAAGCAACGTGTTGCTTTTCTTGTCATCATCTTTTAGGACAAATATGACAGTGACGGATATTAAATGTTGTTTTGTTCAGCTCCACTCCCTTCTGCTGGTAGATGCCGCTAACTTTTCAAAACTCTGTCTTTTGTCTCGTGACTGAGCTCCTGATTGAAGCTTGCCAATAGAAAAGTTTTAGGCAAGTGGATTCCCATTTTTTCTAGATGGTCATCCTTATTAGAAACAAACAGCAGCCGCTGTTAGCCCTCCATGTGGGCACGCACACACATGTAGCTACTTAAATTATGGGAGACAATTACGGTTGTTTAGGAGTGCCCAGGGCTGCTGTTAGGCAAGTCTGGAGAAGCGTGGTCAACTGGGACAAGATGGTATCACTTCCTGGGATTGTTGAGTCCACAGTTACAGCGCACACACTCACACACACACACACACGAGACGAGCAGCCTAATGAAGCTAACCTGCTGTGGTATGATATCCCCATGGGTCATCTATACCTCCCATGCTTCAAGCTGTGTGTCCTTGCAGCCATTTTACTACAAAAACACAGGAGGCTTAATGTTCGAGAAAGACTCCCAGTCTTTGCCCCGCTATCACCATCCTGACCGGATAAGCAAGTCAGCATTGTGGACATCTGTCTCTGCGTGCATAATGGATGATATAGCTGAAGGCCCTGCAACACAGAGGGGATGGGTGCCAGGAAGAGATAATGAACCCCTCTTTCAGTCGCGGGAAACGTGCGGAGGCTTTAGTCACGAGGATACCTAATTTGAGTAAATCAGACACCAACTTACAGTAAATGCAGAGCCGTGCGAGGGGCGAGATGTAGATGGACGGGGCCGGAACCGCTCGAAAGTGGATTCACTTTGATCTGCAGTTCTTTAGCATCTCCTCTGACAAGAGAGAAGTGTGAAGAGCAGAAAGAAGCGTGAAGGACTGGAAGGAGGAACTACTTGGTTTTCACTTTTATTACATGAAAATGCACCTTTTATTTTTTTAACCCTTTCTCTTCTACTCAAAAGAAAAAAAAAGCAACTGAATCTCAGAAAGGCAATGAGCGATGAAACGTAGCTTTGAATCCTGCAGGTCGTTCTCTTCCTGCGGCACAGCCTGATCCGTCCAACTTCTTGACATTTTCCACTTCGGCCTTTCCTGCAGAATGACACGTTTATGCTCCTCAAAGCACACAGTGTTATTTAAACTCCCCTTCCGGTGCTCTCCAGTAACCTAAGCGCTTTTTATTGAACCAAAATGCAGATATGTAGAAACAGTTTATCAGTTTTTAGGAGAATTATTCATTACGTTGAATCTTTTTTTTGCATTAACTGTGTACATTTCCCCAAAGTCATCTCCCAGCAGAGAATAGCATGATTATTTCTCACCTCTTTCTGCAGATTACTCCTTTTATCAAAGCCAGTGGAGATGGCTAGCGAAGAGGGACGGGCGCAGAGGCTGAATAGCCTGCATGTAGATAAAAGATTGAATCAGATTTTCCATGTTGACTGGCAGCACATCTGATAGACCCTGGAGCAGGCCTACAGATAAGCGTGTCATTATGAAAAACAGGCCTGCTTCGCTCACCACAGCAGTCACAATAAACCAGGCTGCCTGTCTCCTGCCACATTGTCCGTCCTCGCTCCGCCTGACAGTCGGTTCGCTCGCAGACCGGCTATACAGCGACCTTGTCCCTCTTTCTTCGTTCCTCTCCAGACGCTAAAAGTAGCGCTAACATCATACGTAATTATTGCCTCATAACAAATCGATCCTCTGCTAGCAGCGTTAAAGCAGAAGTCTGTTCATTTGCCCAGTATTTATCCACAGCCTAAGCCACAGTGTTTATTACAGTTTGAAGTGACGTTCCAAGGCAGCTTCCCAAAATTCCCAAAACAGAACATGTTTGTTAATGTCAGCTGGTTTTCCCAGTACAAAACGGTGTTCTGTGTGTGTGTGTGTGTGTGTGTGAAGGGGATTTTTCTACAGACCGGCCAGTGGCAGTGTTTGTTGACTTCATGGATTTTGTTTGTTTTCACATCTCAGGAATAGATAAAAATCTCCGAGAAGGCGCCAGCGCATATTTGAAGCCGTGCTATGAATACCAGTGCAAATGTTTATAATGCCACTTAGGTGCAAGGTTATCGCCGGGCTCTGTGGCACTCTCACTAACTCACGAGGCCTTGCGTTCCGTTCACGAGCACACAGAGATGTAGAGGGGATTTCCAGGATCGCCAAAAATCCCTGAGCTCAGGTGTTTGCTTTCTGCCTTCAGGTGAACATGACGTCAGACCTGGAAGGGAGCGACATGCTGGCGGAGAAGGCAGACAGGAGGGAGTTCATCGACCTGTTAACCAAGATGCTGACCATTGATGCCGACAAGAGGATCACCCCCATCGAAACGCTTAACCACCCCTTCGTTACCATGTCACATCTCCTTGATTTCCCACACAGCACACAGTACGTGCTCATTTCTTTACTGCAGCGAGAGGAACAAATACAGCAGCAGGCTGGTGCGGGCACTGAGTCGGTCTGTTGTGTTGAGAAAGGAGCTAAGCCGGAAGATGAAGGGATAAAACGACATTCCAATCCTCTTTTTTTTTTTGGCTATGAGCTTTGGGTAATGACCAAAAGAATAAGATCACTAATACAGGTGACCAAAACGGAGGTAGGGTGAGAAGCTCAGACATCCAGGATGCAGTTAGAGCCGCTATTCCTCAGCTTTAGCTGTGATGGTTTAGAGGTGTTTTGGGCCAACCTTGGACCCGGAGGAGGGATTATATCTTTAGGCTGGCCTGGAAATGCTTGGGATCTCATTGAAGGAGCTGGCAGAGGAGCCCACGGAGAGAATAGTCAGCACCTGTGACCCGGGCCCAAATGAGTGGAGGAAGAGGACAAGATAGGATTAAGATGAAAAGGAAATAAAAAAATAAACACAGAGAAATGCAAAATCTTGATCAAACTGTCTCCCGATTTTTCTGTCTACGCAGCGTAAAGTCATGCTTCCAAAACATGGAGATCTGTAAACGGCGTGTCAACATGTATGACACAGTCAACCAGAGCAAAACGCCCTTTATCACCCACGTGGCCCCCAGCACCTCCACCAATCTCACCATGACCTTCAACAACCAGCTGAACACTGTGCACAGCCAGGTAAGAGAGAAAAACAGACAGCTCATCATCTATCTGGGTCTCTGGAGTCAAACGCTGATCCAGATCTTCGATGCGGTCAGATGGAAGCATGTAAACACGTTTAGTTGAGGTTCATTGTTTTTTCCATGATGGCATTTGATGCCGTTATTATGGGAGTTTGTAAGAGCGAAGAGGGCTGAATAATCAAAACTAACAATGGTGCATTCAGTTTAAACAGCTTAACAGCCACTGAGTTGCAGTTTGTGTCCTTGTTTTATTTTTGTCTGTTCCTTTTTCCTGTTTGCACATTTTCAAGCTTACCGCCTTCTTCTCTGCCTTGGTGCATAGATATCCGTCTGCCTGAATGTCTGTCTGTGCCCCAGGTCCTGTGGGATTGTCACAAAGTGCTGATCACACACATGACAAGCCCCACTTCCTGCTTGCCTAGCATCCCTGGGCTTTCAGGCCTCAAGATTCCCCCTTTTTCCAGGCTTCCTTTCTTTTCCTTTTCCTCTTACTCCTATCCTGTCTCCTCTACCTTTTCCCCCATTTCTGTGGTTTTTTGAGCCTGTGGTGATTTACCCCTTTGTTCCCTTTACCGTGTGTGAGTCGAAACGGTTGACTTTTTGGGCTTCTGCCGGTGTCGGTACAGGATTGGCTCGGGGTCCTTCGACTGCCGATGACGTCACATTCCTGCAAATCTACTCGGCTTTCACACATACGTTTTGGAAAGACATCAGCAGTTTTGTTAATAAATTGTTGTTTGTTGACACCTAAATGTTTTCTTTATGATTGTAATTTGTTAATAAAACACCATATTATCTTTGTTTTGTAAAGAATGAGAAACTGCATAAAACCAACATCGGACTGACAAAAAATAGAACAGTTCTTATATGTGAAGCCACATCTGTTTGTATTCATGTGGAGTTCGTCTGTATAATTCCTTAGTTGTTATCTAAATACGTTCTTTGACTCAACATATTGCTTGGTGTCTTTCAATAAAGTTCTTATATTTTATTTTGCCCCATTTCATCAACATCAAGAGCTTTTGAGGGTCACCATTTATCATTTGCTTATATTTTACATTTCCTTTAGAAATTCAAACATATTTTCTCCAAAAAGTGTTGATTTTTGGACTAGAACCACCAAGACTATGACCGCAAATTTGTTCTGACCAATCAAAATCATAACGTGATAACGTCACTTCCGTAAGCTTCATGTTCAGCCAATCACCTACTCTGACGTCATCGACAGTCGAAGGACCCCGAGCCGATCCTGCACCGACACCGGAATCACCGAGCGTCTGGTCGCGAGGTTTTCCAGCTCTCTCCAGCCGTCCCTCTCTTCAGTAAACAGGGTTCTCTATCAGCGGCTGTATTGAGTGAGCTCAAACTGCGTGGCAAGCGACGAAAAAAATAAATAAATAAAACATAATCTTTGTGTGAATTAAATGGATTAACATTCCCCCAGCTTGTCTTCTTTTCCGCGGCTCATTCTCGGGGCATATAGACAGCCTTGACTTAGTGATTGATTCAGCTCGACTCATTTGCAAGAGGCTGGTGTTTTGCAGCTCTTGCGCTTGTTTCTGATGAATACCACAAAGCTATATTGATTGTTTTTCTCCCCTATTGTTCATCAAACTCAATAAAGAGGGCAGATGAAAAATGAAAGGACTATCGTTTTATTAACCTCCCTTTTCTTCTGCAAACGCCTAATAAAGGAGGCTAAAATTAGACTTCAGCGTCACATAAGGGCTGAAAAACAATGTCTGTTAAAAGCTTTTGTCTCCGATGTTCCCAGGTGGATGTGAGAACTCCACATTCCTTTTTAATAGTCAAGACATGTTGACGTTACCAAAGCGTACATAATTATATGAGAAATGTCAGCTTTATATCGCAGTGGTGGCGTGAAACTGTGACATTCACATTTAAACCATCTTCCACGATGATGTCAGAACTTTCACCGATTACGTAAAACTGGGTAAAAAAGGTATTCACTCTTCTGTTTCATCTATATTTGCAGAAATGTGTAAAATCTATAAATTCATGTTAATTGTGTTAATTCTAGACATGCATTCCCAGCAGCACGTTCTAAAACAAAAGCACTTTAATGCCAGTAAACAGCAAATAATCCATCTAAATGTAGTCACTGATGGCTTTTTTTTTTTTCATTCCATTTCTGGGATTGATTGCATTTCTTTTCACATTCTTGTTCTCCCTCTAATTTAATAAATCAGCTGTCTGCATATCTTAAAGCCTGTTCAAATGATTTTCCCAGTTTTCTCATTTTACCGTTGGCTTTCATCATTCCCGTCTCTACCTACCATCTCTCAGTTTCATGGTTTTTTTTTTGTTCCTTTATTTCTGCACAACTTCTCTTAAAATCAGAAAATGTTCTCCGACTCATCTCATTCACGCTGCTGCTTTCATCAAAGCATGTCCTCTTTCCTGCCATTCCCATAAGCGCCTCCATCCTCATGGTTTTTATTTCACTCCCGCCGTTCCTTTAGGCCACCAGCCTGGCTCCCTCCTCCACCAGCAATGCCACCCTTTCCTTTGCAAGTCCTGACGTCTCCATACTAAACTACCAATCTACACTCTACCAGCCCTCCGCTGCCTCCATGGCAGCTGTGGCCCAGAGAAGCATGCCGCTGCAGCCGGGCGCTCCGCAGCTCTGCGCCGCCCGACCCGACCCCTTCCAGCAGGCGCTCATAGTCTGCCCACCAGGTTTCCAAGGTAAAAAGCTTTACTGGCTCTGACATTTGACCATTTGCCAGATCTTTTTGCAGTAATTTAATAAAACCTGCACCATTGCTGCGGTCTTCTGCTGCGGTCATTTGATGACGACCTCTGTTTACTTACGCCCAGGGCTGCAGGCGTCACCTTCCAAGCACACCGGTTACTCTGTGCGGATGGAGAATGCCGTTCCCATAGTGACGCAGGCTCCCGGTGCCCAGCCCCTGCAGATTCAACCTGGCCTCCTTACACAGGTAGGAACAAACTCAGGTGTCACAAAAGGTGAACGGATAAAGCCGTTTTGATCTTAAAAAGTAACAGGGTTGCTCAAGAATCCTTCTGACCTTTGAACTGCTCACATTCAAACAAAGCTCTCTCTTCCTTTGAAAGCCTTCTCTAAGAATAGTGTCTATCGATGGAAGGTGAACGTCTCTCAGGGATGCTGCCCCTGCTGGCAGCAGTTTTTTTTTTCCTGAGTGCATTCGGGCAAGCTTTCCTGTGCTTTAGTATCCCCCCCCCCCCCATTTACCTTACCTGTCCTGAGCACAGAAGCTGCCACGGTCTGATGCACTCAAAGGCAGGAGGAGTCGCTCATACAGAGAAGGCCTTGAACGCAGCCTGCTCAGTGGGTCTGGAGTTTTACTTGCTGATACAGAGAGTGACTGTGCACCCCCCCCCCCCCCCACACACACACACACACACACATCTGCACACATGCCCCAACTGCCGACAACTTCCACCGCCACACTATATCTTCCTCCCTATGGAAATTTCCATGACGGATTTAAATGTCCCAGAGAATCCGGGGAGTTTGAAGTGATCCCTTATCTCCAGTTAATCATCCGGTAGGCAGGCATGGAGGCAGCTTCTGTGTGTGTCTGTGCATATGTCTGTGTTTCTATGGTGGGTTAATCTGTCAGACACCAAATGGTGATGAGCTCCACGGCTGCTTCCAAGTCAGGCGCTCCAGATTACAGGCCTCGGAGGATCTCCCGCGGTCAGGGGAGGCTTGGACCGCAGAAATCACAACACGACACAAAACTTTGCGTTCAGCTGAATCAAATAAGTACAAAAGTACAAAATGAGGAAAATTTAAGTTGAATTAATTATGCAACAGTCATGCATTTTGGCCCTGCCGTGCAGGTGTTCGCTGTCGCCTCTGTCTGCACACACGTTAAACAAAGACCGGCTGTGGTTAACATCAGCAGATGGTTTATACAGGCCAGTGAACAGCACACCTAATAACTGGGTGTGTGGTGTGTGTTTTTCTCTGTTTATTCCTCTACTGTGGGAGGTCTCACGGGCATGATGGAGCTGTGCTTGCCTTTTGGTTGCATTCTCCCCAACCTTTGACCTCATCCTCTCTCTGCACACTGTCAGCCATGGACTCATTTTGCCCGCTTTGCACCGATCGAAGGTTAGCCCCTAGGGCCCGGCTGTACAGAACAGGATGGCCCAGTGAGCGGGGAGCCAAGCTGGGAGGCAAAGGAACCAGTGGGACCTTTATCTGGAGCAGGAATGCAGAAAATGTGGAAACAATTGAGGAGTGAGAGCAGGGGCTTCGAAAGCCCTAAGGTGACCGAGGGGTTTTCACCCAGGCGCTGTAGGTCGAGGTGGGAGGCAGTGAGCTGCTGATAGTGATGGTGGGCTCTGAGAAGAAAACAACCTCTTAACTGGGTTACCACTTCAGGGCAAGACAAGCCGGTTACACAACCCAGACGGCTGGTGAGAAAGTCATGTAGAGTGGCAGGAATGAAGATAGAGCCAGGAGGAGGAGGAGGAGGATGGATGTATTAGTCTCTTAATGGTGTGTTGATAAAAGCCCCTGGATGTGGTCTCAGATGTAAAGACCATCTTTAGCTGCAGCGTGTTCCATTAGGGACGCCAGTCATCATTGCAGGGACAAAGCAGTCATGTTACACCACAGACGACCCACCCCCTGCAGCTCTGGACTTTTCCACCACAAGCCACACGACCCAAGCAGGAAAAAAAAGACTGTGTGGGAAAGCAACGGAGAAAGGACAGGGAAACTCGGAAGGATGCATAAAAACAAAGCTGACAGTAAGAAGATAAATAAGTAGCTTCATGCACGGATGAGTTTATTCTGCTCCTCTGTTGTCCGTGTCTCTGGTTTAAACGTGAGTGTGCCGCAGCGCATAGTGATGGTGTTGTAAACAGATGCGCAAACGGTATTAAAGGAACAATTCATTAGTCCGGACATTAAAGTGCTAATCAATAGAACTGCATTAAACTATTAGGGCCACACACACACACACACACACACACACACACACACACACACACACACACACACACACACACACACACACACACACACACACACACACACACACACACACTCCCTGTGGCACATCTCAGGGCATGTTACACCATCTAGTCCTTTTATTCAGCATCACAAATACAATGTTGCCTCTTTCAGAGCAACATGAATAGATCTAGGATTTTAATTAGGTTGATTTGACACAAGTCAAAGATGTAGTCTCACACACACACACACACACACACACACACACACACATGCACGCAGGCACACACAAAAAAGGTGTTGTAACATCAAATCCAGGCCGTCTCTCTTCTCCTGACAGATGTCTCCTTGAAACAGGTATGATATTTTTGGCTAGGTTTACTCCCTCGCCTACAAATGGGCTAGACTCAACCAGCTCCCTTTGTTCACAGTTTCATATCATTTGAAAGGAAACGTCGCAGCCTCTTTCACACTTTTTGAATGCTTTATTTCATGGCAGCTTTGTGTTTTTCCGCGTCTGCTGCTGCTGACCTTTAAATGTCTGTTTATCGCCGACCCTGTGCCCCCTCCTCAGCAGGCCTGGCCCAGCGGCACCCAGCAGATCCTGCTGCCTCCAGCGTGGCAGCAGCTCACCCACACCTCAGTCCAACACGCCACTGTCATCCCTGATTCCATGAGCGGCACACAGACTCTCGCCAACTGGAGGTAAGCAACAGGACTTTCACAAATGCCATTGACTCTCATAAGTTCTGATTTGTTTAAACAACTTATTCATCATTCAGAGCAAATAAAGGCTGGTGCTCAAATAGGAACCATTTTGCCCCCGTGAGTTGGGTTAGATGTCTACGTGGAGACGTCACAAAGCCTCTGGCCTGTCACTTAATTAACTTGATAAATAAACAGATAGATGGGACAGGATATGTGCAGGGACTTAAGGGGATGCAGGTATATACAGTAATCTGTACAAATGGAGGACTACTGGGGGCCGTGTATTCAGAGCTGTCCGTCTCTGACGAGACAGTCTCTCCCTCCCTTCCTGTCCAGTGGCAGCTCTGTAGTCCTCAGAGAGAACGCTGGGAAAGTGTCGCACTTCCTCTGCAGAGCTATCGCTCCGCAGCTGCTGGTGTCAGCTCCTCTGCCCTCCCTCTTTGCTCTCTTCTCATTTTCGTCTTCATTCAGTCTTTGCTGCCACCCACCGTCCACCACAGGAAATACTTCTTTATTTATCCAGCCAGCGTTACTGACTCTTCTCAGTGCAGTAGTATTTCTTTTTTCCACTTTGCATTGACAGTTTTACTGCGGTTGAATCGTCAGAACCAAAACTGTGTTTTATTTCAGGAATTCCCACCCCCACGGAAGCCATTATAATCCCATTATGCAGCAGCCGGCCTTATTGACTGGCCACGTCACTCTCCCGACGAACCAGACCCTCAATGTGGGAGTGGCGCATGTCATGAGGCAGCCGTCAACCAATAGCAGCTCATCTTCCAAAAAGAGCAAACAGCACCAGATGGCCGCCAGGTAATGAAACACCCACAAACCTTCACTCTGGCTGGTAAAAACCACCAGCAGCAGGAATTTGTCTTCATTCTAAAGTCCTTGATCCTCCTTGTCAATATCATTAGTCTTGTAAACTCATCCGCATTCATCTCTGTGTTTCTGGAAGGAACGTATCGGCCTACGAGGTGTCGTCCTCCCAGGTTGTGCTGTCGCCGCAGCGCTCCAAGCGAGTGAAGGAGAACACTCCCCCTCGCTGCGCCGTGCTGCAAAACGGCTCGGCGTCCAACTGCCCGCCCACGCAGGGGTTTGCCCATGGAGGGTGGGGGGCTAATGAAGCGGAGCAGGCTTCCAGCACCACTCGCGACCATCAGCATCAGCACCACGTCCCCAGACAGACCATCATCATCCCTGACACACCCAGCCCCGCTGTCAGCATCATTACCATCAGCAGCGACACGGATGAGGAAGATGAGCACAAACAAAACAACAGGTTAGTTCTGACCTGTAGGAGTTGATGTAGTAGTATGACATGCATCACGAAACTTTCAAGCTTCGACTTAAATAAGCCACATATGAGGATTTGACGATGAAATAATCACAATACGATATTATATGTCTTGATCATGGGGAAGGAAGGTCAGTGTTACGACCTGTTATGGTGAAAGCACATGAGCGTAACACGAAAAGCGTAACGGAGGCATTTGGAGTCAGTCATTCATGCCTTCATTACCTCTCGCCTGGACTACGCAAACGCCCTCGTCGTTGGTGTTCCGGTCTCTGTCCTGAATCGGCTGCAGGTTGTCCAGAACGCTGCTGCCAGGTTCTTGACGGGTACACACCGACGTAGCCACATTACCCCTGTCCTGGAATGTCTTCACTGGCTCCCTGTCTTTTTCAGAGTGCAGTTTAAGTTACTGACTTTTGTTTTTAAAGCACTCAATGACCTGGCACCTCCCTACCTCTCTGCCCTGCTCACTCCATATGTGCCCACGCGCATGTTGAGGTCGGCTGACCTTTTGCTGCTGTACACGCCGCGGATGAGACTCAAATCGCGGGGTGATCGAGCATTTGTGCATGCTGCCCCAAAGCTATGGAACTCATTGCCCATTGGAGTTCGGCAGGCTCCATCTCTGGCGGTTTTTAAATCTCGTTTAAAGACCCACTTTTACACTTTGGCTTTTAGACAGTGACTTGTTTTATTGTATCATTGTTTTAATTGTGTTCTTAGTATTCATCATGGTTTATCTGCCTTTGATTGAGATTTGTATCCTCTGTTTTAGCTCCTTGTAATGGTTGAGTTTTGTTTTAGCCTGTGCAGCACTTTGGGCAGCTCCAATGCTGCATTTTAAACGTGCTATATAAATAAACAATGCTATGCTATGCTATGCTATGCTATGCTATGTGCAAGATGGTAAAACAAACAAAGGATTTAAAACTCCACCAGCAGTAACACCCCCTCCCTTAAAAGAAAGAAAAAATGTTAAAACAGAACCAACACCAATGTCTCTTCTTTCCAACCTTCTGTCCTCCTGTGGGGTTTTTTTCCTCTTTGAGTTATTTTACCACTTTTACCATTCCCTCTAGCTACTCAGGTGAGACACAAACTAATCTCCACCCTGGTCTTCATGTGGGGCTGGGGGAGGCAGATTAAACATGAAATCAGTGGGGAGTAAGACGCCCTAACAATAAACAGACTCATCCTAAAAGAATGAGCCCCTACAGCCTACAGGGAATCCATTTCACTAGTTTTTTTCTTTCTTTCTTAAAACTCTGAAAACAGAGACAAAGATAAAATAACAAACAACCACAAGGACGATGACACAGCTCAGCAAACAGATTCACACCTAAAATCCTTCTGAATTTAACCCGTTTGAAAACACCTGACAAAAAGTGATATGTATGACTTGTCTGGTCTTGCTTGTCATCTATAATCTTCTGCTGCTGGTCCATAACTGGCAACAGCTATTAAACTCACAGAATGGCAGTGAGATTGTTTAAAAAATGGACTGCAGCACCCAAATTTGACCACAGGATGTCATTATTACTTTATGCTTACTTATTGCTCCTTTAATGTTGCTATTCTTATAATCTAACATTTCCAGGTTTGCAGCTTAGTGTTTGTGATGATAATTATTAGCTCACATGTGGTTTTTTACTGCGCTGGATAAGTAAATTGTAGGGATGAGCCGGATACTCGTTTCAGACGAGTATCCGGTACGGATAAAGCATTTTTGACGAGTACGAGCATGAAACGAGTAAAACTCGTAAATATCTGTAATCGTGCTGAAGGAAAATCCTCATTGGGTAACTTACTGTCTTCACGCTCTGTGATTGGCCAGTCAAATAGAGCGCCCGCCCCTCCCTACACACAAAATTCTGCAGCCGGGAGCTCACAGCTCAGTCCGCGTCCGGTCCATCCACACACACACACACACACACACACACACACACACACACACACACACACACACACACACACACACACACACACACACACACACACACACACACACACACACACACACACACACACACACACACACAGACAGTAACGGATCTCTCTGTGCTTGCTTCACTGTTCACGTTTCTTCAGTACTCCCTATGTTTTCTTCAGTCAGCTTCTTTTTAAAGTTACTTTAAAGTTATTTAAAGTTACTTTTTTCGTAACGTACGTGGTGCATTTGACAAGACAGAGCTGAAAACGGCTCGTGCTGCGTCAGTCACTGCCTCCGCTCCGGTCGGGGTTTTTTTCCTCTCTGTCTCTCCTCTTCCTCAGGATCCACTCCCTCTTTCCTATTCACTCTCGCTCTTTCTTTACATTTTTTAATCACAATTGTCTATTTTTTGCTCATTTAAAATATATATTTAATCATTTTCTAAATTCTTTTTTCTATTTTACATGTTTTGTTTTGGTGAAGCGCCTCGTCATTGTTATCTTGAGAGGCGCTATAGAAAATATCTTTTCTTCTCTCTCTCTCTTAATTCATGCACTTAAATATTAATGTTCTGATTTTATTGAAAAACTTGATTTGTAATAGTTCCTTTACTATTGTGATCAAAAACATTTAATCTCAACTCTGAGGCTGCTCTGTAAATAGTTTTCACATAAACAATACACATATCAACTTCTGATCAGACTTAAAATAACGTATTGATGTAAACCACACCCACTTCCGGTTAAACTACACCCACTTCCGGGTTAGGCCACGCCCACTCCGAGTACAGATACAGATAATTTAGATGGTTGAACAGATACAGATAGTGGTGTACTCGCTCATCCCTAGTAAATTGGTATGGTAGTACGTGGTATAATTGTATCATTAAAGGCTACAAAAATAATTTAAAAAAAACGCATGTGACAACATGGTATTGTTTTAAAAGCTAAAGGGGAAAAGCTGCATGATGCATTTTATCTATTTGATCAATATTCAGCATCAGGAGGAATGGCTACTGTCACAGTGAATATAGACTGTTTATTATTGCATTACACTGTTAAATGTACTTTATGTGCAGTAACAGAAATTTCCCAACGGTGGGATGAATAAAACATGACCAGCTTTTTTAAAATGGCTTTAAACGTCTGTACAAACTGATCAAACCTAACTGTCTTCTTCCTGCTCCCGGTTCATGCAGCTCATCTTCTAAGCAGAGAAAGAACGTCATCAGCTGTGTGACGGTCCACGATTCACCAGAGTCAGACTGTTCGAGCAACAACAGCCCCTACTCTATGGACCCGAGATCCCACCACCACCACCACAACAACAACAACAACAGCAACGACACAAAAAACACCATCCTGGACAACTACAACAACGGGAACCCACGCACCATCATCATCCCCCCTCTAAAAACACAGAACAGTGAGGTCTCAAATGAATGTGAGCACTTGATGCCAGGTAAAAAAATGTATGCTGTAAAACCCTTTTCTTACCCATTTCTTACTCAAGTAATAAAAAAATTGTTACATTTATAAAAATAAAAAAGTACATATTGGACAGATAAGAGCTGTCTGTTGTTTCCATCAAATTTTTTAGAAGCTATATTGAAGGCAATTCTTTCTAATTAAGTTCTTTGTTCTCATCAACAGACGGGATGAACCTTCAGAATTCATCATACAAGGTAAAATCCACCAATGGAGTGATATCTGGCAATAATCGCATACCAGGAGGTGTGACTGGAGGTGTTTCCTACCGACCGCAGCGCTCAGGGCCACACCCACTTCAACAGCAGCCTCTCAATCTCAGCCAGGTATGATCAGAATCATCCGATACTGAATCCTGTGAGATCTCAAGAGAATCAGTCCAACAACATCCCTGAAGCCTCTGTCATGTCCCCTCCAGGCACAGCAGCACATGGTGGCTGAACGAAACGGAGGACATCGGCGACAGCAAGCCTACATCGCCCCGAACATCGCTGCTCAAGCCCCATACTCCTTCCACCACAGCAGTCCGTCTCATACAGGAAACGTTCACCCACACCTGGCTGCCACACACCTGCCCAGCCAACCGCACCTGTACACCTACACAGCCCCTGCTGCACTGGGCTCCACCAGCACCGTTGCCCACCTGGTGGCGTCGCAGGGCTCGGCACGCCACGCGGTCCAGCACGGGACCTACCCTCCGAGCATCGTCCACCAGGTTCCAGTCAGCATGAGTCACCGCGTGTTGCCGTCGCCCACCTTGCACCACAGCCAGTACCAGGCCCAGTTTGCCCACCAGGCCTACATCAGCGCCTCACCTGCCTCCACTGTCTACACTGGATACCCACTGAGCCCCACCAAGGTTAACCAGTATCCTTACCTCTAGAGAAGACACTGACTGACACTGGAGAGCCTGACCCAGAACTGCTGCTGCTCCTTCTACCCCGTCCCCCACAGTCCCCCTCCTGAACGTCCATCCTCTCCTCGACCTCAGACATGAACAGAGACAGAGGAACATGCAATCCTCATGGAACTGTCACGTGCAACCTGAAGAAGAAACGACAGAGAGACAAAGAAAAGTACGATTCACAGCCTCTTGAGAAGGGAAAGGCGGCTTTTGACTTTTCGAGGGGTACAGCTCAAATTTTCATATTTTTTCTCTTTCTTTAGAAATGGCCAGTTTTTGCTTTTTTTTTTACCTTATGGTTTACTTTGTGGAAAAAAGTAACATCTCAGCTGCTTCGCAGGGCAGTTTGAAGCAGGCGTCTTCTGAGATGGGAGAGGCTTTCTGGTTTGTTTCCTTTTTATTTCCCCTCATAAATTTAGGAAGTGACTGTTGAACGGGGGGGGGGGGGGGGGGGGGTAATGACAGGAAGTTTGAAATCCTAAAAGATCTAGTGACAAGGTGAAATACAGAAACCTGCTGCTCTTCTAAGAAAAAAACGATGGCCTTGAACTGTCTTAGTGTTTCCAAATCATTCATGTGTGGGGAGAGAAAAAGAGAGGCGACTCCACCCACTCAAAACTTCTCACGTAGAGAAGGCTAACGGAAATCGAACCAACAGAGGACAACAAACTTTTTAGTGTATTTATAAAAAAAAATTCTTTGTTTCACTTTCATGATAATTCAGTTTTATTCTAGGTGTCTTAGCTGGGCCCCGTTTCTAGAATGTAGCAGTCTGCACCTGTTCTATCTGTTTTTTTTCACCCCGGTAGATTTATTTGTTCCTGTTTTTTTTTTCAATGTGATTGCACAAAGTGGTTATAATAACATAGGCATGTACAACGTGATTGTCTGTGTGCTACTGTCAACCATGCGTGTGCAGTTTTATCTCCTCCAATTCCCCTCCGCCCTTTAGAGTTTGGTCATTGTTCCCTCGTAGTGCCTTACAGATTCAACGAAACCGTTTACGCGGCTTGGATCCTGAGAGCCACCAGAGACTGTAGCTAAACTTAGAGAGACGTGTTTCCCTGGTTTGACATCCCAATCAGGGCAGTCGTAGCTTTCTTCCAGGTGTAGGCTCAGGCCTCGCTGTTTCTTGCCCATAATGACAGCATAACGTAAATGATGATGATTAACACCAAACCCGATGCCATGCTGAGCTTTTTTCTTTTTTTTTATTACATGTGCATGCGGTACTTATCGAGGTCATGGATGAACTCTTGTCTCATTTGTTGGATGTCACCGTGCTGCTGGGAGCTAGTGCTAGACAAACAAACCGCATTTGCCAATAGAAAAATCACTGATGGAGCGCTCGGATGTCGATAAAAACAAATCCACAGAAACCAAATAGAAACATCCATGCTTTAGCAGTTGTTCATTACTCACAGTGCTCAAGCAACATTTTTTAAAAGCTATTTTTTCACATTTAGGTTATTATACATGCCACCCACCTCTGGTCAAAAGCCTTTTTCGCCCACGTTTGGATGTTTTTTGGCCGAGACGTTCAGCTGGACACCTTCGTTTACCCCGCTGCCTCCTGGATAACTCCACGTCTGAGAGCGCTGCCTGCATCGGCTCATAATTCTTGGATGTAGGACTTTCCCTATTGGCAAAATGTATGGAACAAATATATGCACATGCCATGATCTGCTGCCTACATTAAAAATCCACTCTTCTTCCTAAATACCGCCACCACTTTGCTTTTTCTGTCTTCTTGATCCGTTTCCCTTTCCAGCTGTTTCATCTTGTCGCTGGCCTTACTCGGCTTTGGAAATTGGATGAAGAATGTCGTTCCCCCCCACCCACCCCCCACCCCGACATCCGATCTGGGCACCTAGAGTCCGATTATCACCACCCCCAACAGTGGTGCTTGGTTCCTTCCCGTTCGAACATATTTAGGAGACAAAACTACAACTTTGGGACGAGCAGAAGGACTCTGGCCCATAGGCACCCATGCAAAATGCACACTAGTTTCTCTAGGGCTACATCCCACAATGCATTGCAACTTCACGTCATGATCTATTTTTGCTACTGTAGAGCATGCTATTGGTGTAAATATGCAAATGCACTGTTGTAGCTGAGGCTGTAGAGCTCTGTCACAGTGGCACCCAAACTATGGGATGAAATTTGTTCTTCGTAGACGAAATTGTGACGCAATTAGCAAGCACGGATCTTAGCTAGGTTTTGTGTTTAAATACGAATTCCAGCATAATGTTTGAGTTTTATTTTACTATTATTGTAAAGGTTAAGAGCTTGTCTGAGGGAAGAGCCTGACAGAAAGCGATTGTTGCCATGAGGGTGATTCGGTGAGGCCGGAGATTGCCCATCTGCAGCTAGGAGACAGAGCGTCAAGGGACGTTAAAGAGAGAGACCGTGTGGGCGCGAGGTACGGGGCTGGTTGAACGCTTAGGGTCCGTTTAGGAAGGGAAACTCTATCTTAAATGGGACAAAAATGGTATCAAGTTGGCAATGAGCAGGTTGAGAGGAACACGGAGCCCAGGTGGTTGGTAGGAGACGCACACTTAAATTGATGTTAGGAATTTGTTCTCGTCTGTTGCTGCTGTTGGTTTCTCCCCAAAAAACAGAAACTTGGAGTGAAGAGAAACAGAAAGGAGATGACAGCGTGGAAGAAGTCTTGTGGATGGTTTGTCGTCCATTTGTCTTCGGCCCAGGTACACCCTAGACATCGCCACGCCAACCAGACGGGATACCGAAACACCCGGTGAACCAATAGGGCTGTCGCTTTGTGTGTGTGTGTGTGTGTGTGTCCTTTTATCATAGCCAATAATTCAAACCATCACTCCTGCTTGTGTGTGCGATTGGACATGGATGCTTAAGATTTGACAACGTTTAGTGAAAGCCTTCTCTGATTTATGGTATGCCATAGTACTCGCATTTGAAGTGTGTTTTATTTTATTATTTTTAAATTAACATTATCTGAATTTTTTTAAAGGTTGTAGTTACACTTTGTGTTTCTTTTTAGAGATTGTTGCAATAATTCTCGTGGATGTTTTTCAAAGCGTGTGTGTGTGTGTGTTTTTATCATTATTATTATTATTATTATTATTATTATTTGATTTCTGGCTCATTTTTGATTTTTTTTCTTGTGTAACCTGATGTACAGTAATATTTTAGTATTCCATGGAGGTGGGTGCACCTGTGTAAAGTGATGCCACACTGCTGAGGATAGAAAGCAGAGAGTTGATTGTTACTGGCACTCAGTTAGATCCATGCTTGGCTGTGGGGGGTGCAAACACCCAGATTTGAAGTCCAACATCCTGGTACTTTCCTCAAAAACTCTCCAGCGTGCAAGCCATGGGTCCAGGCACTTGAAAATGTCATAAAGTATGTTGCTGGCTGCATCATCTGTCTACGTTCTGACGTTTTGAGTGTCTTTTTAAGTTCCTCTGGGTTCCTGAGACCTGAGCACACACGCGTACGGAGGAGGACTTTCCATTTTGTATCTCTGTCAAGACAAACTACTGAAACATTCCACTGTCTGAGGGAATTTAGCATTACCCGCTACTGTCCTGACCTCCCCGTCCCGTCATTTTTCTTTTCTTTTCTTTTCTTTTCTTTTCTTTTCTCGTCCCACCAAAGATCTTCAGAGATGGACCACGCACATGACAGCACAGTACAGAGCAAACAACCCTCCACCGCATCGCCATGGCAATAACTGCTGGTCTCATCTTAAAATGCTTTCAACACCTTTTCTCCATAATGAGTGAGCATTAAGCAGAATTCATTCATGCAGAAAATTCACTTATTTGCGGCCTTTCAGCCTTCTAAAGAGCTCTTTATCCGCAGTTACTACTTCTATAATTTCTGACATTTGACCCCCAGTTTAATCAGTTCTGAATAATGACACAACTTCTCCCCAAAAGATTTTAAACTCTTCTGTTGTCGATGTTGTAGCTTTATTATTGCTGTGAAAAACTGAATTTCTATAGACATTAGTGTTCTGAGGAAAGACCTGTAAAGGTGAATTATCAAGAGTGTAAAACCTTTAAAATCACGGTCACCTGCACAAAATGAATGTAATATGTGACCCGACGACATTTGACATGGCTTTAGATCTCTCTCAAAGGGGTATTTTTTGGGGTGCACCGTTTGTGGACATGCATGAGGCAATAATGAGCTCTGGCTGAATCCCACATGAGACTGATGATAAAATAATACCACTAATTCACGTGAAAACGAGATAATCAATGGTCTTTTTCCCCCTTTCAAAAGAAACATGATCCGTGTTTCTGTTTCACATAACCAGTGTTTTGTATTTTGTGTATTTAAAAAAAGAAGTGGTAATCAGAAACGTGAGCACCATTGTGCTTCAGTGTCGCGCAAAAAGGTTTCGTGTCGCCAAGGCGACTCTAGCCTTCCCAACTTTGTTTTTAACTACTGCCTTCCAAATAACCAACGATACCTCCGAGCTTTAAGGTGATGTTTAAATTAGAGAAAACTAAACAAGGCAGCCGCTCCATCCATCCCTTTGAATTTTTCAGTAATTTTTAAAATTTACTCAAATTTCTAATGTTGCTCTTGGTATTAGTCTTTAAACTCCTGAAACACACACACACACACACACACACACGTGCACACAGATACATTAGTCATCTCAAAGCTTAACAAGTGTTCTAATCTGCAAAATCAAACCACATGATGCCAAGGCTGCTTCCCAAAGTTCAGGCAGGAAAAATCACCAGGGAATGCATAATAATATTAATAATAATAATAATAATAATAATGATAATAATAAAAATCATTATGTTTCTGGATTCAGATATTTTCCTATTTTGTTTCGCTTTCTTTAAGCTATAACAAAGGGATGTGATCTTTTCGCTGGCTATTCCTCGGGGGAATTCAGGGTGGGGTGGTCATGGTTTGATGCCATCATGGATGGGTGGCGTTTTCGCTTAATGTGTCGCGTGCAAATCATTTAAGAACCAAAACCGATTCAAACCGGATTCCCCACCTCGTTCACACATCAGTCATTTAAAACCAGTTGAAAGATAGAAACTGGTTTTATTTTTCTAGACTGCAATCTTGAAGCTTATTTATGTTCGGACTTTTAACCCTCTCAGGCTCAAAGTAAGTTTGGATAAAAGGACGAACAACTAAGTCTTTCAGGGGTACTTTCTGAGTTAAAAAATGCTCATGAAATACGTGTGTGGAGTAACCAGGTAGGTAGGATTATAACTGTTGCAAATCTGCAACGCCTGCCTCCAGAGGGTTAAACCCCAAAGTCCATGTTAGGAGGAATTTTTATTCTCAGTAAACTAGAGATAAATAGCTACCGATAAGGACCTAAGAGAGCATCAAACCCTGACCCCGTTTTGTTTCCATTGCTGTATGGTTTCTCAATGTTGTAATATTTCATTCTTTGTCAACGACGTTAAGGTGTGCAGTATCTCCTAGTATTCTCTGTTATTTGTCTTTTTTCTCAATTTTTACATTTTGTTTCATTGGGGAGTGACGTCACATTATTTCAATGTAGCGTTTTTTACGTACACCCTGTTCTTTAGCCTAAAGTTATCAAGTATGTTATGAGAATGGTTATTTTACTGGCTTTGTAGAATGTTTAAATACATATAATTATTGACAATAAGAAGAATGATTAATCAAACCTCCTAACCAGTCCGAGTACATTCTACCAAGCGCTTGTGTTTCCGTTACGACGTTGTGTGCTTCTCTTACATCATTTTCGTTGTAGAAAAATTGAGTGATTTTTATACTAGGCTTCAAAATAAACTAATGATACCGTTGTAAATTTTACTGGAGGGTTTTAATAGACAAACAGCTTCATCAAATAGAAGAGTAGTTCTTTTAATTGTCCTCCTTACTAACTGTAGGATGAGAAGGGGCTCGCGTTGTGGTGAACTATGTTATAGCTTGTTATTCACTGTTACTTTTGATCATTTTTTCGGTCTCAGAGGTGAATCGAGTTATTAATGAGAATTTGTATGCTCACATATGCATATTGTATATGTGTAGAAATGTAATCACACTTTGTCTTGGATTTACATTAAACTGTTAAGTCACGGCACTTGTCTCCTGTTTTTTTGCACCTGTGTGTGTGTGTGTGTGTGTGTGTGTGTGTGTGTGTGTGAAATTAAACAGGCTTTCTAAAACTTATTACCTTAAGAAAAAGCGTTTTAAAGTAAAGATTTACTTTGGCTGGAATATCAATGATTCTGCAGCAATAATCATGAAATGTGTCAATATAAAACATTTAAAACGGCTTTTATTTGCATAAAGTTAGCTAAAATTTTGACATTAGGATTAATTCAATTTAATTTTCATGTGTACTTGTTCCCAGTCTGGTTAGCTGTTAGCTTGTTTGCTCATGAAACCAAGTCAAAATCTTGATTTCTCCAAACAATCCATCAATCAATCAATCAAAGCTTTATTTATAAAGCGCCTTCCGCGACCCTGTCGGGAAGCCCAAGGCGCTGAACATGGTACATGAGAAATGTGAAACATGATGAATAAATCGAAAATAAAAGCAATTCAAATGTGCAAAAAGGGTAAAACATTAAAGTAGAAGACAAATGGGTAAAACAAGGGATAAAGAGACCAATGAAAACAGGGAAATAAAATCAACAAAAGAGGGCCAAATTCAAACACGCTCAGGGAACGCCAAGTTCTCCAAACTGAGGTTGTTTATATTTATTTATTTATTTATTTATTTTGTTTATGTATTTGTTCATTTATGCTTGTAACTGAATCATTTTAGTTAAATACATTATCATATTGAATCGTATTACACAACTGAGACTTAAGAGTTTCAGGAAGTTGTGGTCTTGGAAAAAGCTTTTAAAAATATATTTTTTTTATATGTGCAACATAAAATATTGGTGTTTTGTTGTTTCAATTGACTGATGGAGCAATTTAATTTACTTGATAAAAAGGTGTTTTATTTATTATAAATTGAGTCTTGACGGAACAAATGTCTTTTAGACACATTCAGCAAGAGAAGAAAGCATTGTATATTCCCAAATTTGGTGCAGTATTATTTTAACATTACTTTTAATCAAGATGCTTGGTTAGAAATACTTATACTTCTTCCTGATTAAAAAAAAACATCTTTCACTTGAATCATAGTCCTTCTTGACTAAATATGATAATAAAACTGATCAATATACAGTGACGTCAGTCAAACCGTATGCTACCATTAGATGTCAGTGTGCACCAACATTTTCTTCTGCAGGAATCAGCACTGAAGTGTGGCTTCTGCTGATCATCTCCGTTTCATTTCAGACACAAAATTTTTCTTACAGGCTGCTGAAGCAGGCCAGGTTTAAAGTTTAAACCCTGAAATCACCTCATCCGGTTGATTATTATTATTATTATTATTATTATTATTATTATTATTATTGTTATTATTAATAATAATAACCTATCTGGAATATAATAATTTTGTCTCTTCAGTGCAAACGCTGTCTTTTAATGGGTTAATACGATGGTAATACATGATGACGTCATTGAAAAGTTAAACACAAACTCTAATTTATTAATAGAAAAATTAATAATTACAATTCACCCAGAAATAAACGTGGTGACTCTTCAGCTGTTTAGCTCTTGCATGACAATACTCCTACTTAGCCTCTGAACGAGCTGACACGAATTCGTCCACCCGTAATGTTGCATGAAGCAACGTTGCCGTGGGAGCCGCAGACGCCAGTCATGGATGAGCAACCTAATAATGTTAAAATCCTGCCGTGACGGAAAAGCGCCTCAGCCAATCAGAGCAAGGGGTTGGTAAATTAGAACCTAATCAGAGCTGTCAGGGGGCGGGGCTTGGCCAATCAAGACGAGGAAAGGTAACTGTTTCCAAAAGAGTGTCAGATCAACGCGGCTGCTAGCGCGTGTGCGGCGCGTCTACGCTGACTGAACTTTACGTGCAAGGACGAGCTCGCGTGAAGGTTACAAGAGGAGAGCTTCCAGCAGGTTTTGTGTCTTCAAAGGGATATTTTTTCTCCTCACTGAAGCTGACTCAGACGGAGGTTTTCCTGGGGTAAGTCTCTGCGTGTGCTCAGCTATGAGGACACGCAGCACGGACGGAGGGGGGACAGCGGACAAAAGACGTCTCATCTGCGCTTTTAGACCTAGCTCTAAGAAATTATACCAAAGTTAGTCCATGCAAACCGGTTTTTAGCATTTTACAGTGACACTCATAGGGAGGATGGTAGCCAGCTTTGTCTAGCTTTATTATGGAGAGCCACATGAGCTTACAAGTTACGGGACGGGATGTAGGACAAGAGACCGATGAGACCAACGGAGCTTGGTTTGTTTAGCCATTCTAATCAGAATCTTAGTCCTGTGAGAGCAGAGCTGGTGTGATGTCATTCTAGTCCGACCCGTCTCCTTATAATAACAGAAAAAAAAATTAAATTCTATCTATTTTTATTTCTCATTAGAATTCCAAAAATACATTTCTACAAAATAAAAACAAAAGCAGACCACATTCATGATCCTGTCCTTGTGAGGTGGGATACCACCAGTGTGTGGGTGATCCCTCTGACCTCATTTCTCCACATTCAAAACAAACGTGAACTCAGCTAAAACACATTAAAGCCCACTGCTTGTATATTACTGACCATTTATACAAGCCTCTATTTCTTTTAAAATGACATGCTAAGCTTATTTAGTCCAGTAACTGCCTGTTGTGACTGATGGAGGAAATGTGTACAGTTTTTTTTTTTTTTTTTGTAAATTCAAGCTTGTCTGCTTTATTTTTGAGCCACTCTGTGCCTTTTTTTGTCTTCCTGCAGCCACCAGCCGAGGATGCAAATGAAAAGAGGAGGCATAAAGTAAAGAAGACCAAACCAAACAACCTAAAATTACCCCAGCCTCAGTTTTCTCTCTGCAATGAACCTCCTCTTCTTAACTGGATGAAATGCCTTGACCCTCACCCACCGCACCATGGCAGGTTTAGTCTCCTCTGTGGGTTTGGTGGTGATGCTCAAGGTTCTCGTTCAACGAATGCTGTTTCTGGGGATAACAGTGCTGGTAACTGTGATCGCATCTGACTCACCTGCTGCAGGTAAGAGAACACCATTCGCTGGCTCACACAGCACGATCCCTTATAACTTATACTTTGCTTCATGCAACATGCATGGGTCTGTATCGTGTGCTACTTTCAGTTACGTTTGAGGAGCATGAAATACCAGAAATGGCATTAGCTGCTAGCATAAGCTGAAGAATAGCAGACATTTTAGAATGAAATTTTACTATAGCTAATTGCAAATGCAACAATACATAAGATGACAAATAAAAAACAATCCAATACGTTCACAAAACCAAAAGAAAATATCCGAGTTGCTTTTATTTTCAGTTTTGTTTACCTTTTGAATTTAAGAGCCTTTTTATTATCAGAAATGTGAATCTTGATGGGTTAAACTTTTGATGTGCTTTATTTAAATGTCCTGTTTTCTAGTTACACAAATGAATGAACATTCTCAGCAGTAAGTGACATAACTCGCAATAGATGCGTAGCACAGCTGAAGCTCTGTTTACGGACCAGCTGCACCAGAGCTGTCGGGGTTCATTGTACATCTTACACAAGGCTTTTCAGATTTGTACACAACCACTTCTTCTCACTTTTCAACATGAAGCTTTTCTTGCTCTAATATCAATAAACTAGACAGACGAATTTAATAGTTGAAGAGACTATCAGTAGTTTTACCTTTTAATCTCTGGAGATATCCATCGAAACGCTGTTGAAAATGAATAAAATGATGTCCGGTTGTTTTTGTTGGTGTTGTACCATATAACTATAAAAATTGGGTCTAAAGTACATAGGTCTAGCGACTTTGGGGGACGCCATGTTTCCTTCTGGCCAGCTCGGGGTCCTGCGCCTGTCATTGACATCACCCTAGATGACTGGCTGGATGTACGACCTACAGAAGTTGCATTAACCTGTTCAAAATCATTTAGGCAGTAAGGAATTTAATAACAAAACTGCTAAAGTCATTTGTAAACATATGTGAAATAACATAATTGAAAAAACAAATACTCAATATATTTTGGCCGAGCGTATTGCTGTAGTATGATGATGTCAACGGAGGGCACAGGTCCTCGAGCAGATAGGGAAAATTTCTGCACCAGAAAACTACAATTGGAATTGGATTCTCTCATGGAATTAAAGAAAGGGCCATCAAAGTCTGAGGAGTCACTCCCAAGGTTGCATGTTTTCTGCTCCACATGTAACATTTACTGTAATTTTTTAAACTAGCGGCAGAAAGATATGGGGTGTTTTTAATGTCGAGGCGCCTGGCCTTGCAAGGCGATGTCTTGTGAGGCCAGGCGTCTTGCTTACGAGGACACTGTCGTTTCTTGGTCAAAGAGAACTGTTATAAATGGAACAGACTTGCATCACGGGACCGCGGCTTCCACGACGGTCACGTTACGTCACGTCACACGGGAGGTAACGTTATATGTTTAAGTTTCAATATAAATATGTAACGAGCCTTCTACTTTTGAAATAGTGTATATATTTGTTAGGGATGTGAATCTTAGAGCAACTCACGATTTGATTCGATTCCGATTCTCGGGGTGCTGATTCGATTCAGAATCAATTCTCGATTCTCAATTTAAATCGATTCACAATCAGTATTAACAAAGAGGTCAGCTCCAAGATTAACTAATTTGAAAGGACATGTTCTTATTTTATCTAATGTTTGCAGGTGTAGCCCTGATGGAACCACACAAGCTGCATGGTTCTAATTTGATACAATTTATGAAGGAAGGATTTGTTCAGACTGAATTTTAATTATTGTAGTGTTATGTCTTTCTTACAGGGAAGTATTTGTCCTGATTGAATTTTAATTGTTAAGTGTTATGTATTTCTTTCAACTTGCACCCGGGAGTGGCTTCCAAATTTCGTAGTACGAGTGTGTACAGTGACAATAAAGGATATTCTATTCTATTCTATTCTATTCTATTCTATTCTAACTACTTTGTTGTACAAGTTAGTTAAAGCTATGGGACATTTTTATTTGACTTTAAACTGGTCATGCTCCAAAAATGCAAATTTACTATGTAAACTAAAGTGATTCTAAAACTGTAAACAGAAACAATCTTTTGACTAAAAGGCAACATTTATTTTTGCTTACCTTGTAAAATATAACAAACCTGTAGTTACCTAACAGTAGCTTTGAAAGTAATACAGTCAAATACTTTTCAAGTATGTGTAGAAACAAGTTACATGAGTAATCCTGAGTACTCATTCATCAACTTAGAAAATAAATATGAGAATATCTCAAATTTCTGAGTATGGAAAAAATTCAATTCAAGTGCCCTCTTATCAGCAGATTCAAACAAAAATCATCTCATCTTAGGTGTGTTCTTGCTCTGTCGTGTTTCTAATTCCATGCTGTAGTTCTTTTTTAAAACACAGAACAGTTTTGTTACCTGTTTTCCCGCTACGCTTCGTTTGCAAACTTCCTCAGGCTGACGCATCAGGCATAAATAAAAGACAGAAAACATTAAAGGAAATGAGCCGACATGAACGATCGCTTGTTTAATTAGTTTTTGAGGTGGCGACACCTGATTTGATAATGTTACTGTGGCCGTGCTCAGGACGCAGATGTCTGGAGCGCGTCAACGATCAGAGCTTTGCATGCGCAAACTGGTTAAGATTAGGATGGGGGTGAGGGGAAGGTTAAATTGCAAGGGGGAAAAGGTCACAGTTTGGTTAAATGTCCGTTTTACCGCCGGTGTCAGTACCGACGCTCTGGTACAGCGCGTCGCCTCCGCCTCCCGACGCGCAGGGGCTCGTCACCTGCTGTCTTTTCCGAGGACTGCATCTCGTCAGTCATTATCACGTGACAGCGACTAGTCGATGACAGGCATAAAAAGTCACTACAGAGCAGTGAAGTCGACTAGTTCATACAACCCCTAATGCCACCCCATATAGATGATGGCTGGGCATAAATGTATTTATGCTGACGTTATCTCATCAATACTCCCCATCTGAGGCCCAGGGAGAGAAACACGTTTTCAGTTCAGGTAAAACATATGAAATTAGATTTTATTTCTGTTAGAACAAAAACAACGGGCAAGAAATCAGGAATGACTAGGCTAAAACTTTTATTTACACATTATCTTGATATTTACTTACTTACCACATTGGGTTAAAAGTAAGCCCATCATACACACGTCACAGCAGCTCTTCTGTTATAGACCACACCTGAGTTTTACCTGAATTTAGGGATTGAGCAGTATATCAGTCGGCCGACATATTGGGCCAATATTAGCCTGTTGTTATAAAGGACATTTTAGCACACAGTTAAGGCAGAAACCATCTAGATATCGGCCAAAAACCTCTGCAGCTTGTCCGTCTATCAGCTGGCCTTGACCCCTACATCTGAAACGATTGTCAGTGTTGTAATTTCACACCTTTTGCACTTTTTCATTGCAATACTCATATTCTTTGTATTTCAAGTCAAAATCCTTGACTTTTAGGATATCTTGCGTGTTTAAATGCTGTTTTCCTTTCAGATAATCATTTGTTTAACAAGTGTCTCAATTTGTGTAATTGATCAAAAATTCTGTTTTAGGATTTCATGCTCACACACATTCTTTTGATAATTTATTTCCTTTGGGTAGATAGCCTACTGAAGACATTCCCGGGGTTGTTTCATGTCTTATGAGGAGATAACTTCCACCAGCTCAAAGGCAGGGATTCTTTGATATGTCCTCACTGTTTTACCAGAGATATGAATAAATAAACCAGCAACAGTTCTCTGAAGACTCCAAACCGAGATGCATGTCGTGTAAATGAATTTAGAAAACAAGGCTTTTTATTATTTTTAAATTTAAGAAGACTTGAAGTAGGTCATCAGTCAACACCTGAGCCATTTTATGCATTCTTTGTGAACTATGTGTAGGGTTCAAATGTAATACTCTGCCTAGATAAGCGCTCTGGAGAGAGTAGAGTGTCATTTGGTGCATTTAGCCTTTGATTGCTGATTGATTCTTTCAAATGGGGTTAGAGTAGAAAATATAAAGCTTCCAGCTTTGAACTGCAGTGGTTCTGTGGTGGTTTAACTGAGAACATTGCACTGACTGTTACTGCTTTTTAAAGATGCTCCATCTCCTTAACTGCACTTCTTAACAGAAAGTCATTGTTATCACAAAAGTTCTTGAAACTGATGGGACTGCTACAGCATTTAGCCTCACAGCCATGCTGGCTCATTGCTCACACAGACCAGCGTGTCTTTCGTATTTCACTCAAATGCCTTTGCTATAATCATAACTGCTGAAGCACAGCCATGCACGATGACCGTAGCCGCCTAAGATATCTCACCCCGTGGCTGCAGTCCTGATCACAGTGGCAGTACAGCTCATCTCATCAGGCTTGGCAGCAGTTTTGGGGAGACATTAACTTGCTTTTCTCTCCAGCTCCAATAAGACTAATGCATGAGTCAGCTCAGACAGATGATTTACACTGTTGCAGGAATGTTACATAATTTATGATGTTGTTGTTAGGGCTGCTTTTGTTACATTTCACCTCGCAAACCTGCTCTGGAGCAGCTCTGGTGCACCTGTTTCACAAACTAGAAACGAGCCAGATCGGAGCTGAGCTTCAGACGAGAGGATTTGGAGTCATATTTCCTGGTATTTGGACATCTCGCCTCGGATTGGCTAACAGCAACACGGCTCTACCACTGATTCTGTTTGATCTGCAACTTTGACGCTTTATCTCCACAGATAACACAAGCCTGGAGGAGTTCTGCAGTGTGGCGGAGTTGCTAATGCTAACGATTAGCCTATACTAGCCGAGACGTTCTCTGCTATTTCCTGGACGCTAAAACAACAACATCCTTCGCCACTGAGGGGTAGGGATGAGCAGGGGCGGATTAAGGACTGAAGAACATCCGGGGCTTAACACACGCACACACACGTGCGTGCATGCACGCGTACGCGCACACTCATGTGACACCCACTAGTCAGCATCATATATAGTTGTCTTGTACCCCATAATTTTTAATCTGAAGCTACATATTAAGCATTTTCAGGGCAGAGTGTTGTTCCTGTTAGTGTTCAGTGTGAGATGATAGTAAATATTCCCTTTCTTTCTCCAACAACTTTACCTGATAAGCTAACTTCAGGCAAACCAGCAGCACAACAAATATTTTCAAATAAGACTCACAAACATGAGTCAACACCAGTCTCATCAAAGCTGGGGTTCTGTCGCGGTACTTTTGGTCTAAAAAACATCCTTATGTCCATCTTCACTCATGCGTTTCAGGCAGAGAGTGTAGAAGAAGCCGGCTGCTGAAGGGCTTCTTCTTCAGTGGTGGAGGCTCAGGCAGGCTGTATACAAACTACTGCCAGCTGCTCCCTCTCTGTTGGACTTTGGTACTGCATGTTACTTCCGCGATTTAGATCCGGGGCTTTTCATGAAACATCCGGGGCTTCATCCCAAGCAGCCGGGCCTAACGCCGCCCCTGGGGATGAGTGCCGAATACGGTACTTTTTAAGGCACCGATCGAATTCCATAGTACTGACTGAGTACTGATTCATGTCATGTGAAACGGTGCCTTGTTTCGGTACTCGTGCCATGCGCAAGAGCGTAACGTCGTCCGTCACTGTGGGCGAGCTGTAAACAAAGAGGAAGCGTTCTGAAGTTTGAGCCCACTTCACAAAATGCGATGGGCTATTGGGTGATGATGAAACCAGCGATAAAGATCTGAGGATGAGGCATCTTAATCTGCTCCAGCAGCTAAATAAACTGTTTAAGATAACGTTAGCTTGACTGTTTAGTTTTTGTTTTACATAGCTAATGGTGCGTTCACTTCCTCCTTGGAAATTCCAACATCCGAGTAGGAAAAATAAACAGTTTGAAAATGAACGGCAAAAAGGAACGAAGATACACAGTAAATTTAGTTCACAGCCAAGATGTTTGCTTCAGTGTAATTTGTAGTTTATAAAACTACAAGGACCCACTAACACACAGTTTGTCCAGATGAGAAATGAGAGGAAAAGGAGTACATGGAGCTGGGTTTAGTTTGTGGAACACCACAATATTACAAACTGTTGTACGGTATCGACGTTTGCTTCAATTTCATTTGTAGTTTATAATATATGGTCTCCTCATCAGAGTTATTCCAGAGGGCATAGAAGAGGATTAGGAGTACATGGAGCTGGGTTTGTTTTTGCATAATTTAGTAACAGTTGTTGTTAAAGGTTTTCATAATGAAGTATTTTATACAACACTACGATGAAAAAATGCAAACAGTTGTATGTTGTTATCGTGATATTTATCAATTATGGTTATATATTGGAAAAATAATATATATTTAATTAAAAAAAGTGATTTAAGTAATTATTAAACACTCAAAAGTATCAAAAATTGGCACCGTTAATTACCGGTATCAATTCGTAGGTACCGGGAATTGGCACAGTATCGATCCAAATGTCAAAGGTACCCATGGGTTCAATATGGGTGAGACCATGAATGTTAAGTGACATTGTGAGATAGATCAGTCAGGCTTTTCAAATTCTAGTGTTTCACCGTCTATTTTCTGTCTGAAGCTAATGAAGGAGATGAATGTAGGAGAATTCTTTCATGTTGACTCTGCATGGAAAGCTCAGAGTAACTGATTATAATCAGAAATAATAATTTAAAAGTTATTTTTCAATGAAGTACCACTTTAATTTTGGTTGTCAACCTACTTTTGATCAAAAACACATTTTAAAAACAGTTTAAAAGGTTTCTTTGTTGCAATCCTACCAAATGCAACTCTCCTTTCTCTCTGCACCATGCTGCCTGGCACATTCAGCCCAGCAAGCTGAAGGCCAGCAAAGCCCCTTTCTAATTTCCAGGGCAGCTCGTTGCCACATGAAATCTGATCTGTGCAGGATGACAATATGGCCATTCATTATTCATTAGAGCTGGAAGCAGTTGTAGATCAATGGGTAGAACCTATCAAAAGCCAAACACCGAGTCTTATTGCACTCACCAGGTCTGCTCCCTGAACAGAGTGATGCATTATTGGAACGTGGCCAGTAGCTGACCCTGCATGTCTATTCTCTGGCCTGTCCCAACAGAATTAGGCTCTGTTTGAGAGCAGTGGACACAAGTCTGCTGGTCAAGACTTGGTGAGTGATAACAGGAGGACTCGTACTAGGAGCAGCTCTGCAGAGTTATTGTTGAAAACACTGTTCAGTAATGGTTTTTCCATCATATTCACACCTCAGAGTTTAACAATGCCTGCAGTCTTTTTAATGTGTTGTTTTGTAACAGTGGTCCACTCTTCCATGCAGGATAATTTGCAGTCGTGAATTAACAGTCCCATAATGCCTGAGCTTATTAATATACATGTGTGAGTAATTTTGTGTAGCACTGTTCGTATTTTACGAGGGCAATTTTCCGTTGCAGGTTCAGAGCTCTGCAAAAGCAACTATTGTTTGAAACAGCAATCCCAGTACCCCAAAACCTAAATACCTCACCAGTCAGCGTGTCTTGTTTAGTCCCGAAGTCATCGCAGGTCATTAATCACTGTAGTTACACTGCTTTCAATTTTTTTTCTTTAGGGGAGGCGTTATTTTTTTCACGATTTATACTACGGGTATTTTTCAATACCAAGGCGTCTGGCCTTGCGAGGCGATGTCTTGCGAGGCCAGGCGCCTTGCTTACGAGGACACCGTCCTTCCTTGATCAAAGAAAACGGTTAAATGGAACAGACTTGCATCACGTGACCGTGGCTTCCACGACGGTCACGTGACGTCACGTGACACGGGAGATAACGTTATATTTTATACATATTAGTTTCAGTATAAATATATAACAAGTCTTTTAGTTTTTAAAGTGTGTACTGTATATGGGCTGCATGGTGGCGCAGTGGTTAGCACTGTTGCCTCGCAGCACGAAGGTCGCAGGTTCAAAACTCGCCTTTCTGCGTGGAGTTGCGTGTTCGCCCCATGCATGCGTGGGTTTTCTCCGGGTACTCCGGTTTCCCCCACAGATCACAACATGCCCTATAGGTTAAAAAAAAATTGTAAGTCGCTTTGGGTAAAAGCGTCTGCTAAGAACATAAACAACATAAACAACAACATATGTTTATTAAATCAAAAATATAAGTGAGTTACTACCCGCAAGCCACCGAAGCTACAACTAATAAGCAACTAACCAACCATAGATAACTTCTTTGGATGTAAAAAAAATATATTTTAAATTAGTTGACTTACTTTGTGTGGTTGTGAAGCACTTGCGGCAAAAACGGTTAACCAGCAGCTCTTCTAATTACATTTTTGTTCGTTACATCTTTTCTGGATTTGTATCTGATCTGTTTTAAGCATTTAGAAATAAAGTTCATAAGCAGAATTACCACAAATATAATGAATAAAAACTTGGCGCGTACTTTTAAAGGTGTGACTCACTCGTTCAATCAATACAATTGCAGTGGTCTCTAGTGAATCTTTAGTAAAAGCTCTGGTACGCCTGTTTCAGGAACTAGGGGTGTTTCTCAATGTCAAGGCGCCTGGCCTTGCGAGGCGATGTCTTGCGAGGTCAGGCGCCTTGCATATGAGGACACTGTCCTTCCTTGGTCAAAGAAAACGGTTAAATGGAACGGACTTGCATCACATGACCACAGCTTCCATGGCAGTTACGTAACGTCACGTGACACGTGAATTAACATTATATTTTATACATATTAGTTTCAATACAAACTTTTTAAAATGTATTTATGTTTGTTAAATTAAATATATAAGTGAATTACTACCCGTTAGCCACCGAAGCTGCAACTACTAAGCAACTAACCAACCATAGCTAACTTCTTTGGATCTAAAAAAACATTTAAAATTAGTTGACTTACTTTTAAACTTGAAATTTGCCCCTGAAGTAGCTGCCGGCTTCTGATCCGCCGTCCTTTTGAAAATACTACGGTGTATTCTGGGTAATTTTTGACCAAGGCTAGGCTACAAGACACCTCCCGTGTATCCTCGCTCAGCTAGCTAAACGGCTAACAAACGGAGAACACACGCCTCGGTAGAACATGAACATTTTGGGGCTCCCGATGATGTATCTCCTAGGCAACCGGGGCGGGGCCAAGACATCAAGGCAAGGTTCCCTGACTCTACATTTCACTTCAGTTCAGTGTTTATGTTGCTCATAGAGTATCATTTTATGCTAATTTGTAAATAAATTCTTTGCTGAGAAATTCCTTCTGTCATTCATCCCCTCTGCAGTAAGTGAGTGTATAACTGCTCAGTTTAACTGGTACTGGCATTATCCTGTTACACAACAACGCAATAATCGGTACGTGTTCGATACATTAGTATGTCTGTGTCCCTGATGCTGCATAGTTCTGCAAACCCAAGTTTTATTTTTATTTGTTGTTTTTAGTGGTTGAAGGTTACAATATTAGTTTATTGCCTTTGTGTGTTTTCTTATAATCTTATTATCTTTCTCCTTCCTTTTCTCTAAGTGTATGTGCTTCTGTAGCAAGTGAATTTCCCCACTGAGATTAATAAATTCTATTCTATTCTATTCTCGTCGTCATCTTCCTCCGCTTATCCGGGTCTGGGTCGCGGGGGCAGCAGCTCCAAACTGTCCTCACCCCGGCCACCTCCACCAGCTCCTCCGGCAGGACCCCAAGGCGTTCCCGGGCCAGATTGGAGATGTAACCTCTCCAACGTGTCCTGGGTCGACCCGGGGGCCGTCTGCCAGCAGGACATGCCCGAAACACCTCCCCAGGGAGGCGTCCAGGAGGCATCCTGACCAGATGCCCAAACCACCTCAACTGACTCCTTTCGATCCGGAGGAGCAGCGGTTCTACTCCGAGTCCCTCCCGAATGCCCGAGCTCCTCACCCTATCTCTAAGGCTGAGCCCGGCCACCCTACGGAGGAAACTCATTTCGGCCGCTTGTATCCGCGATCTCGTTCTTTCGGTCGTTACCCAAAGCTCATGACCGTAGGTGAGGATTGGGACGTAGATCGACAGATAAATCGAGAGCCTGGCTTTCTGGCTCAGCTCCCTCTTCCCCACGACAGATCGGCTCAGCATCCGCATCACTGCAGACGCCGAACCAATCCGCCTGTCGATCTCCCGATCCCTCCTACCCTCACTCGTGAACAAGACCCCGAGATACTTAAACTCCTCCACTTCTATTCTATTCTATTCTAATATATTCTATTCTATACTTGTCTAATCATGCCATTGAAAGTTATTTTGGGGAAAAACAATATATTATCCTATTTTCCTAACCCTAACAACCTAATATTTATTATGAACCGAGGTAACAGGAACACTTGTTGACCTTCAAAGGCCACTGGCTGCTCTGCTGACCTTAGTTAAACTTCTCCAGGCTGCATCAGTTTGTTGAACTTCTTTCACTTTTTGCAGCTGTACTTTGAAACCGACCATACCCTACAGAGATGATTCCTTTCCTACCGTACAATTTGCAAACTCTAAAAAAAATGTTTTTCCATGCGGGCTTTACCCAACACAGCAGACAGCATTTGTTAGTCCAGAACCTCGAGTCTGACAGCGACCTGTGGGAGGATTGAAACAAAGTGGGAGAGGGTGCTGAGTGGTGCGGTCCTTCGTGTCTCTCTGGTTACAAATCTTTGCCTTCCTGTTTTTAAAGAAAATCAGGATGTGGGGAAGGGAAGACGTGCGCCCGAATGTTGTGCTGGAGCTATTAGAAACATAGAAACACCATCTTTGCAGAGAGACTCTTCTTTAGTTTTAGTTTTGTGAAGGTTTTTTTTTTGTCCTCAGTCTCCTAGACATACATGTTGAACGCCCTAAAACTTTCTAAGATAGCTGTGGGAAGTCAGCTGTGCCTTGTAGCTCTTTGTACATCCATTTCTCTCCTCTCTCTGTTACACTCCTTCCTTTTTTCTCAATTGGGCTCTTGTACTCCACTCTTTTCCCCTCCCCCTTATCCTGTTCCCCCTCTTTCTTGAACTCCCCTTTTGCTTATCTGACAAAGTATTCCCTCAGGAAAGAGAAACAGAGGGTTAAATGGATATCGCAGAAGATCCATGCAGTCCCCCGTTTAAAAAGCCCCCAACTAAACTGGAGGTCTTAGTTTTGCTTGAACTTATTGAACTATGAAGACATGAAACCTGATTTTAACCAAAGTTTGAATGTGCTCACACTTGCTTGATTGAATGATTGCTGCTGAACAACTAAAATCAACGATTTAAGTGCGGTAGAGAGTTTTTTTTTTATTAGAAACAACACAGCTGATGCATGTTTTCTGCAGGGTGTCAGTTCGGACTTTGGCAGAGACCGTGATCTAATTCGACTCCACTGATAAAAACAAAGCAATCTCTTCCATCTTAAAAGCTTCCCTGATAAACCAAATGTCAGCACAGCCATATCTTGATTGTTCGACTGCTCTCTGCATGCACAGCTCTTGCCAGCTGAAAGGAGCCAGTCACGCGAGGGGCTCAACTGAAAGCAGAACCATGTGTGAGGTTGTAGTTAGACCATTAATACAAAAGAAACTCTTTCTTCTGTCTCCTCTCTTCCAAATTACACAACCAGTAAATTACTTTCTTCTTTGGCCGTAAGGAGTCTGGCGATCAAAGGAAATGATGTCATTGCAGAGCTCCACAGTTGGTGTCTCGGCATCCTTTGTTTTAAATATGTATGATTGTGGTTCTGACTAAGTGTGTGAGCGCATCTGTGCTGCTGCTGCTTAGTGACTTTATTCTAATAAGCAGGGATGACCCATCTAATTGGTATTAATGGTCAACTTCACCAAAAAACATTTTTTTTAGTTATTATTTCTGATTATAATCAGTTATTGAGTTTTTCATGCGGGCTGAACATGAAAATAGTCTTCAAACCCAATGTTCTGCATCAGCTTCTGATAGAAAATAGACGGTGAAACTTTAGGATTTGAAGAGCCTGCCAGATCTACGTCAGACTGTCACTTAACATTCATGGACTCACCCATCCTGGCTCAAACTGGGGAAGGCTGTTGTTGGTTTAGCGTCCAGCAAACAGCAGAGAACATCTCAGCTAGTAGAAGCTAACTGTTAGCATTAGCAACTCCACCACACAGCAGAATTCCTCCAGGCTTGTGTTATTTGTGGAGGTAGAACATCAAAGCTGCAGAGCAAATGGAGTCAGCGGTAGAGTCGCATTGTCAGGAAAAGACCTCATATCCTCTCACCTGAAGCTACTTTTTCCTCCAGCTTACTCAAACAAATGCACCGGAGCCCCCCCCCCCCCACCCGAACGACTTACATCATTCGTTTCTACTTGTGACCGCTGCAAATGTATCAAAAAATATGAGCAAATATGACCTTTAGGCTGTTAAACTGGAACATATGTCTGTGGTGAAAGTTATCCTGTTCATGTGGAGTTAGTTAGTTTTGATAACCACAAAGTATTTGCCTTGAGCTCAGTTACAAATTCGGTTTCATTGAATAAAGTAAGATGCTCATTTTCAATTGGGTTTCAAACTTTTCTCCGTTTAAAGTGAAAGAACACTTGGGGATGTGGTGACACATTTGTTTTGTTCAAACGCTTTCTTTACTGCCTTTTCTAATATTTATTTTACCCGACCTTAAAAGTTACAAATTCAAAACTGCTTAATTTAATATTCCTCTGGGAACAATAGTGTTCTTTTGAATTTGAGCTGGTAAATCCTTAGGTCAGGTAAAGCTGTGGTCGGGAGCCCATTGGAGGTTGGAAAATGGAGGTTTGGGGGTTTAGAAATAAATAATTAGAAGTAAACCAAAATAATGGTGAAACAATAACGACTTGAGGTCCAGTCAAACTTTTGGACTTCTTGATGGTTCTTGTACCGTTCACTAACAGGTTTTTCAGGACCCGCTACAGTCCAGCTCCAACGGCAGTGCGTTGGCATGCGGGGGTGTTTGACTGGTCTCTAAACAACTTCTGTTGGTGGCAAAAATAGCTTCCCTGTGAAATTTAGAAATGAGTTTTTCTCCCGTGCAGAACTTTGCACTGTAGCAAGTTTACATCTCAGTGCTAGAACTATGGCTGATTTGTTTAAGCTAGCTGTGCATAGTCCGTAATCTATGACTACAAAAGGTTTAGATGATCGTGCTATTGTTGGACATTTTTTCTGAGGAACGCGGTTGTGTTTGAATTAGGGATTGTGTCTCCAGCTTCTTTCATCTGCATTCATTTGTCCTGCATGGAGATTTTTTTGAAACATCAGATCAGCCACCACCAGTAATAATCCCTCGCTTGTCAGAATCCCTCCATCGTGATTGCTATCAGTAATTCAAGGCCGGACTAAACCGAAGCACACAAACCAGACCCACCAAAATGACCTCATTTCCGACTCACCACAAAAGGATTTAAAACCCACTGCCTATAAAAACTTGTGCATGAGCTTTGTTTTTAATCTAAAGACCTACTGCATAAATAAAGATGTATTGCCAAATGGAATAACCCGTGAGGGAATATTGCAGTAAAGTGGACAGATGGAAAATAATAGAAGATTAAAAGCAATGTCTCTTTAAAAAGTTGGAAAATTTTCTGTGTGTGACCAACAAACTTCCCACCAGATGGTTCAGAAATGTACAAGCATAATTCTCATTGCCTGCTCTTGCCTCTATTTGGAGGTTTTGTGGCAAAATAAATGGGACGAACTGTACGAGTGACATCAGGAATGCAGAAGGAAAATTAAACACTGTTGTAGGGCTGCAGCTATCGAATATTTTTGTAATCGAGTACTCTATCGAATCTTTTTTTCGATTAATCGAGTACTCTAATAAATTACACTTTTGTGTTTGTAAACCTTTATATCATATATTGATGAGCCAAGATGGCGCCGAGTATGGCTGCCTCGTCGCGAGCTCCACCAAGTTCCAACATTACACGCTCCATACTGTACATTAATGCCACTGTTTTGCACATACCAACCTCTGTACATTTTATATCTCTTATCTTATTTACTTTATTCATTTTTATACTTAGATTAGCCATTTTTATATTTTACTTGTTTTTACATTACTGTATTTTTGCACAACTCTGTTGCTGTGAAGCTCGCACACAAGAATTTCACTCGCATGTACTGTACCAGTGTACCTGCACATGTGACGTGACAATAAAAGTGATTTGATATCAAATAGCATGTTATAATTATGAAAGACCTCTTAAAATGAGCAAGCAATTGCCAGTTATTCAAGTTTTATTCAAAATTAGTTTGCATAACTTCAGCACTTCAACTTTACTTCACAGTAAACAAATGCCTGTGCAAAAAATAAGTAAACCTGAGCCGATTTTCCCCTCGTGCGAGAATCTGCTAGCCTGCAAGTCAGACAAAAACTAGGAGGATAACTGTTGAAGTAGTGCTGCGAGCGGCTGCGGCCCAAACAGAACCAGAACCGCTCACGGCGCAAACAGCTCGCCGGCTGTTTCCCTATTAAAACACGTCCGTTTTAATTTCCACACTTTTTTTCTCACAATAACAAGGATTGTCGAGAGCATGTTTGCTGTGGTTTTGTCAAATTATACTGATCACAAAACATTTATTTACTTTCTTTCGTTTTCCTCCGCCACTCATAAATACCCGTGTCCTCCTGCAGAAACCCCGAGGGACAACGGACATCAATAACACAATAAAAAGTCCAACGTGTTGTGTAAAAACTGCTATTTTTAGCACATTTTAAGTCCGACGTGTTGCTACCAGACGTACGGTGTGAGCTGAAACTGAGTGCTACAAACGAAAAAGTCGCAGAGTCCGCAGAATATATAGAAAAACAGGCTAAAATGCATTATCTTGTAGAGGCTCCGAGTCCGCTTGCAGAAGTGACATTTACAGGTGCTGCAGCACGGAGGATGTGGTGTTGTGCTAGGCTAAATCCATTTTACTGTATTTATACTAGACTACGTTTTCCACCTTACGACGTGAAAAATGGTTCCACAACTTTGACATTTTCTGTCTTTTTCGCACTCCACCGGGGTTCAAGTTGTCCGCCATGGCTTAAGAGAAAGTTAAGTTGTATTTGCTACTCGCGTGTGCATTCAGTCCAGTGGGCATGTGCGTCACTTATTTCGGTCCGGGTGAAACATGACCCCGGGCGATTGCAAAGCCATGAATTAATTAAATATGAATTAAACGAATCCTCGAGGCAGAGAATTTGACTCGAGGATTTTTTGTACTCGAATTATTCGAGGTACTCGAGGAATCGTTTCAGCTCTACACTGTTGTTTACATTATCTGAGGCCCTGACAGCCCTTTGTGACATGACATGAAATTTGAAGGTGCAAGTTTGGCGCTTGGTGTTTAGTTTCGTGGGCAAGCCCAACAATGAGCTGCCAACCAACTGTGGCGTGCTCATGTTTCAGGGAACAGGTGGCACCGCTGAGGATCCTTTCAGACCTTATTCAGTTTTTGCTCTCTGTAATGTCAGCGTTAATCCAGGCCAGTCTCATTGTTTATGTACCTGGTTGCTGCCTGGTGCTCCGAGCTTTGACTGTCACTAATAAATATTAACCTTCAAGGATAAGTGCATTTATTTGGAAAGAAATTCTCCATAAAATATGAAATCAATTTAGACTTTTCTTAGTTTAGCATTTTCTTTTAGCTGCACGTTTTCATTTGTTTTTCTTTAAATATTAGGAGAAGTTAAAGGGACTATAAGGAAGTTTGACAGCCAAAACATGTATAGAAATAATAAATTTCTTCTTCATACATTCTCCTGCAATGTCCTGGTCCTGTAGAATGAGCTCTGGCATTTTTACTGTGATTGCCTGTTTTTCTGTAAAATCACAGAAAAAGAGAGCTGCTCGGGTCGAGCAGGCTGCTTCATGCGCGTTCACACTCAGGCATCGCCCGTAGCATTTGCTATCCGTAGCTTTAGCAGCAGAGAGAGGTAGTGCCAACTCAGCGACTTTGTCGCTGTTCCTAACGCCTAGTGATGAACCTAGCTACATTTCTGAGGACCATTATCTACTTTCTGTAGAACTTTCTTCTAGATTTTTCCTGCAAATTTGCAACAAAATAGCCATTTTTGCTCAGAACCGCTCTTTGGATTGACGTTGTTTCAGCTGTCATCGAGGATATAAATGTTACAGATACATCAAATGTTACTGGCACTTTAACTTAATGGCTAACTCTCATGCTGAGGAACTGGGTTTGATTCTGGGTGTGAATAGTTTATTTGGAGTTTCTTTTTTACATTAATTGTAATTTTTTTTATAATAATAAGACACCCAAATTTTTATTTGAGACTCGCCGAACGGCATTGAAGTCACGGAAAAAAAGATGTGGCTTCAACTTTCATTTTGGAACAATTTTTCAAGCAAGGGAAGGGAATGATCTGAGCATGCAGGAGGACTGACCCATCTTAAACCTTTGTCAGCTGTGCTGAATAGAAAGGTACAGAACCAAATTATTTAATTAATTAGTTGCATGTTCTCATATCCTCTGTCCTCCGGGCCACACACACACACACACACACACACACTGCACATTCGGCCGGCCGATGAGAAGTGCAGCTGCAGAGACAGAGGCACATTATTTTATTAATTTGCTGTGTTCTTCTGTCCTCCAGGCCACACACACACACACACATGGGACGCTCTCAGAGCTCTGTCTCTGCTGTTATTTTCGTTACGGAGTGTGAACGTACAGCATGCACGCCTCGTGCACGAGCCTACTATTGAAGCTGCCGTTACGCTTTTGGCCTGAGGGGGCAATCGCGAGCATAAAAATTCAAAACTCCGAAATGTCCCTTTAAAATAGCTTAAAGCTGCTTTAGCGGGTTTACAGAACAAGCTAGGTTTGGTCACGGAACACTCTCACCTTACCTTGAGTATCTTGCCTAAGATGCTTCTGCCGGAACCGGACACCCACATTTCAAGAGGAAACAACATAGTGCTAAACACCGGTCGCTGTTTTCTAGGCCCAAACATCTTTTGATGACCACGACTTGAATTGGTGTTATTCGTTTTGGGACTCTGGTAGTTTTTCCTAAAGTTGAAGTGGTAGCAGCCGGCTGTTTTTCCTTCTCTGATATTATTGAGCGAAGAACCTCTCACATCACTGGTGTTCTGTTGTTAAATACGCGAGTGCGTTATAAATGGAGGACCCAGGGAAGTGTGGCGGTTTTGCATGACTGACAACTGGATGGTCCAGTGATTGCATTCAGTTCTATCTTTGTTCTTGGCAGAGATTAATGCGAGAGAACCACATCATTAATTTTTGTTTGTTTTTTTAAGTCCCCACAATATCTTCATAGCTATACTATGCTACAAAGTTGTTGTAAACAACATTGTCAAAATCGTTCTTTTATTCTTCACATCGCCTGTCAATAATTGCAATTATACCGATTAGCTAGATGCGTTCAGTCTTCCATCCATGCATGTTTATTTGCCTTAAATGTGACAACAGATAAAATAGTTTGTCATTGTTGGGGGGTGTTGAAGTGAGTTGACATTTTGGGGTCACGTACAACATTTTGACCTCAACCATCATCGTGGTTTTCCTAAACAGGGATGGCTGTCTGTTTGGTGGAAGCAGTCAAAAATGAATTTTACAACCAAATAAATCATCAAATGTTGAATTTTTTAATTTATTCAGTCAAAAAAACATAATAATAATATAATCAATAAAACATTACATTACATTTAAAGTGACTGAAAAGGCTCAGGCCGAAGCAAAATGCTTATATTTCTGCCTGCCCTTTTTAACCAATTAAACAAACTAATCTACCCCTTTAACACATAAATCTACAATTTAAGCAAAAAATAGAAAGAAGAAGAAGAGAAATATACACCATTTAGTCAAATAAGTTCACAATACTCTTACATCACAACTTACAAACTTAAAAACTCTTGTAACTGTCAAATATTATCTTCAAAACCATTCTTTTACAACCAAAAAAATCATCAGATGTTGATACAGAGAACATTTTAATTGTCTTTGTATGATGGAAAGTTGACAAATGGAAATGAAATAATTACTCAGATACACAACTGTTGCAAATCAAATACCATCTCACAAAAAGCCTCAATTTCACCAAACCTTATGTGTATAAAGCAGGTTACCACATGTTGCCACCTCCACTTATTTGGCTTCTGTTGCACTAATGGTCAATCATACGTGTGTGTGTGTGCGCGCGCATCTGCTCGGCTGTGCTCCAGCCCTCTGGGTTCAAACACTTGGCTGCTGCTCCAAGTCTTTGAACAGAAAAGCCTGGATATTTCCCAACTCCTTTCCAGAGTGTTCTGTAGTTGTTGCATGCTGACTTAATTAAGGTACCAGTAGGTTACAATTAAGTTGGGAGTTTTCCAGGGCCATGCCAGTCACTGTCTGCTTCTATGCAGCGAATAGAAGATGATGCTCCAGAGGTATCCTCTCATGTTAATGATTTGTTCTGTTTTCTTGGTATTAAAAATAGTTTTCTCCCTCAGATGATTCTGTTTCAGTTTTTCATGGCTGCAGGATTCTGCAGAGCGTCTTTGAACTACAGAGAGAAACGGTCTTTGCAGCTTCTGCTGGTTCAATAAATAGAAACAGTTCAAAGCAAACTTCCTGCAGAAATGATCATAGTGCCTCTGCGGTTTGCACCGACTCTATTCAGCAGTTTGTTTATGATGGGTAACATGTTACGCTGTTTATAGATAGCACTGTGCAAAAGTTTGTTTTATTTTAATCCAAAGGAGCCAGACTTTAGTGTTTCAGGATATATATATATATATATATATATATATATATATATATATATATAATATTCCACTTGCGACTTCAGACTGGCGGGCCGTCCAGAAGAACGGAGCTGTCCTACCTGGCGCTGCAGTTTGCTTCCAGCACGTTTCCTGCATGATTTAGATCATAAACACAGCTGATTTGTTGGTGAGGAATCACTCATGTATGTCATGATCTGGGGAATCTGTCTAACCCAAGACATGCAGAATCACAACAACTCACGAATGGATGGTAAAAAAAATAATATTTATTTTAAAATGGGAACTGAAGGTGCACTGGTAAGTCCAGTGGGGATCGAGAAACGGGAGTGCAGCGTCTGAGGAGGGGAGAGCAGATACAGGGGAGTCCAGGGAGGTAAGTCTTAACTTGGTGGGTGCAGAAAAAAAAACTTACTGGGAAATGGGGAAGCACCGGAATGAGGGAGGGCAGGTTGAGAGCTGGGGTGTATCCAGGTGATGGGTCCAGGAGAGGGAGCGTGAGGAGAGCAGGAGAGTGGGTCGGTAGGAGGAATGGAGAACGGTTCAGAGCTGCATCCAGAAGTCCTATGGAGAATGGGTGAGTAATCCTGAAGGGGTCTCTGAAACCAGAGACGTCCAAAAACCTGGAGACGGGTAATCACAAAAAAATCCAAAGTTCACTAAGTCCAAGAACATGAGAGCACAAAATCCAAGAATCACTAGGAGGCTAGAAACTACCAAGCAGTAGTAATCATCCGGTGTCGAGGTGTGTTCTCCCTCCTCCTTATGTAGCCGGGCCCGCTGATTGCAAACCAGGTGCAGCTGGGAACCTCCCTCTCCTGCAACACACAGCTCAAAGATGGAATGTTGAGAGGAGTACTCACCCCAGCTCATGACAATGTAGGCACTAAGGAAGGCTGGGGAAACATTTCAGATGTTAGATTAAGGTGATAAAAAAGACAAATGCAAAGTGAGGAGATAAGTTTTTCTTTTGGTCTTAAAAACGGACACTAGGGGGTACTAAAAGCAAGTCAGAACAGCCTGGTTCCCCTTTAAAAGTGGTCTTGATCATTTTTTTAATCAGTTTTCTGAAGATATTTCTGTTTTCTTTGGCTGCTTTAAAACACATTTTCAGTAGAGTTTTTGTACCTGATCGTGATGGCATGTTACGCTAACGTGCCTTCAAAAATGAGGAGAATGTCAGCTAGAGGATAGAACAAGTGTCTCTTGCACGAGAATGCAATGTAACTGGAGAAAATTGGGAATATTGTCTGGGAATCCTCTCTTTGAGAAACAGTGAAACTTACGGAAAAGTCCAAACAAGATCTGAGAGATCAGCTGTATGCCAGACTTGCAACTATTAGCTCTTTGTCACTCAAACTGATATGTTTTGTATTGTTTGTGAATTCTTCCTAAATATCTCATTTACTGGCTAAAATATTGCGCAGAGAGAAAACACTGTTAGGATCCATCACATTTCTCTACAATGATCAAGTCCTAAAATGAAAATAGGGGGAAAACAGCCAATTTCCAAAATTAATACATCAAAACTTTTTTTGTGAAAGCCTGAAAACATTTTAACCTGCATTTTAAAATGATTTTGTTAGTCTGATTTAATCCTATGGTTTATAAATAATTAATTCCCCTCGTGATGCTTTTTGAAAAACCTGCCAGAGTCTCTGCAGTGAAGCCAAGGCTTTTCCCAAATTAAATCATGTATGCTATGTGAGGTTATGCAATATAAAGATTAAAGCCTTTGGTACCTAAATTAAATTTGAAAAGTGTTTCATAACCTTAATTTCCCTTTGTTGTTCTGTTACTTATAAGGTTGTTTTAGTGTTGTATGTAAGAGGTAGGTTTGTTCTTAATGAGATGGAAATCATATCCATCACTTCCAGAATAATGCTTTCTCTGCAGTTCTCTGGACAAATGCTAGACACATGGTCTGTGTCTACATGTCAGCATATTCCCATGATTCAAGTCGGAAACAAGGAAAAAAATCTCAGTGTCAGCAACGTTATCTAATTACCTCTAGATGATTATTTTATCGTTGCTTCTATTTGCATTTTCTCCAGGAATATTTTTGGGTTTTATTCCTTAACTCAAACATTAAATTCTGTAAATTGAAGTGAATTCAGTTATGAAGTATATATATTTTTTGTTATTTTAGTAAAAAGCTTGTAGAAATTATGGTAACACTTTAGTTTAGGGAACACAAATTAACCATTAATTAGCTGTCAATTAATATGCATATTAGTGGACTACTAAATCTGAACTAGTCATTATTAAGCATTTATTAACAGCTTATTACTAATGCCGTCATTCTAACATTAACAGGTCATAAATTAAGAGTTTTATCATAACAAGCCATTCATAATGGTTTGTTAACTGAAAGTAAATGTTTTGTTGTTGATTAACGCACATACTAATTAGCTCTGACTTTAGAATGGGGAGCGTATTCTTGCCTTTAAGTAATTAGTTCATTGTTGTTTAGGCTCTATTAACATGTGGAGTTTGGTGTTTATGTACATAATACTTGAACGTAATATTTTTGGTTTTGAATGCAGAATAACTATTCCCCTTGAATTACTTCTTTAAAAGCCAAATATTTATTTGAGCTAATTAGTATGTGCGTTAATCAGCAACAAAACATTTACTTTCAGTTAGCAAACCATTATGAATGGCTTATTATGATAAAACTTTTAATTTATGGCCTGTTAATGTTAGCATTACATCATTGGTAATAAGCACCTAATAATAGCTTAATAATGACTAATTCAGACTTAGTAGTCCACTAATATGCGTATTAATTGGCAGCTAATTAATGGTTAGTTTGTGTTCCCTAAACTAAAGTGTTACCGAAATTATCTAACAAAAAGGTTGTTTGGCTATTATTTAAAGCTGCAATAGCAAATTTGCAAAACAAGCTAGCTTTTAAACACAAACACGGTCACAGAACTCTCACGCTTCCTGTCGGTTATCATCCCCATGCCACGTCTGCCTGATACGGGAACGCACATTGCCTCAGTAAACGAGAGAGCGTTAAACACCAGTTGCACTTTTCTAGGTCCAAGCATCTTTTGTTGCCTGGACCTCTCACACCAGTGGTGTTTTGTTCTAAAATGTGCAATCTTCTTTTATTTGGTCCTTTACTTAAACTAATATGTGTTCCCTCCTTGTAGATGGCTACCAATTGGATTCACACTCTACCCCCATGGGATTCCTGGGAAACAACACAAGTCCAGCAAGATCTTCACCGTCAGCCTTACTGGAGTTACATCAGGCTGCCTTTCAGAAACCAGAGTCAACTGTTTCACTGCTGTCAACTTCTGAGCCAATCCAAACTTCTTCTCCATCTCCGGAAAGTTCCAGGCAGCTACACCAGGCATCTACATCCATAACAACCGCAAGTCTTTCTGCTTTTACAGGATCAACACCACATCAAGGTCCTCATTATGAAGGAAAAGTGACTTCCAGCCCGTCTCAGAAGGGGACATTAGAGCAGATGCAACCAAACACGACACCAACACCTGGCCAGACTTTCTCTGAGACTTTAACAAGCAATTATCTTAGTCCAATCGTGAATTCAAGCCAGCTGAGCCCAAACCCAGATGAGATCATGTCACCTGGTTACCTCGTGCCTTCCATCACCCCCCACTCCACCCTGTCTTTACCTGAACCTGCTGAGGTGCCTTCAGACGACTTCTACCCCACCATCACCATGGATGTGGACTGGGGGTCTGGAGACTATTTGGAAACGATTTCTTACTTGGATCAAGATAGGGACGACACCTCTCTGGTCACGAAGGTTCCCTCTGACCCTTATGATCTGGAGGAAAACACAGAAACCTACGACACATCGTTTCCTTCCAGAGTGGGCATATCCCCCTCATCACTGCACCCTGTTTATCTCTCTCCGTCTTCCAGTTTCATGACCGCACACAGCACTATCGTTCCTCATACATCCATACATCCTTCTTCATTTTCTGCAACAGCTCACCTTATACTCCCGACGCCTCACACGGATACATCTAGCACATCAGATGTAGACTGGGGAGACACTTTTACAATCCAGCCAACAGATGTCCTCTTACCAGACATGAACAGCTTAGAGTATTACACCACTCAGCTGACCAAGGAGAGCAACGTCTCAGCAGAACATAAGACAAATATAACCAGAGTTGCCATCAACGCTACAAATATCACTCCCACTAGCGGCTTCACCAGTAATCTAACTGACGAGGAGTCCTCCGGGGATCTGTCGGGGTTTGAGCCTCCCGATGAATCGACCACGGTAGGTCCAACTGAGGAGAACCTTCAACTGATCAATGCCACTAAGCCGCTTCGTGATCCTTCCTTAATCCCGACTCATTTCCTCAATCCGTCTTCTTCGATATGGAATGACCAGTTGTCTACCACGGGTTGGTCCGTGCATACACGGACTGAGGATGTGGACACTGCAATAACAGATTCTTTGCAGCCTGGTGCGACACCTCTGCTTCCAGAAGATTTGGCGACTTCCTCCTCTCTGACAGATGTGCATTGGTTTGTCACAGATTCGTTTGACGATGAGTCTGTACACTTTACTACTGTCGTAACTGAAACTACAGCCTTCTCCAGTGTTCCTACTGAACCTGCTGCCAGTGACCCTGCTGTAACTGAAGAGCCTTTCAATAATGCTTCAGCTTCAACCAATTCCACAACCCCTAGTGTCACCCCAGTTTCCCCTGTCATGTTGGGTGATCAGGGCATAACTGGTGATGGAGCTGACATCTCCACCACAATGGCCTTGATCCCAGAAAGCAGTGATGTTAATACAGTCTCTGCCTTACCCACAAGTCAACCTGGCACAACCAATGCTCATCACACCACCACTGAGACCTCTACAGTCAACAGCGTTATTACAACTATGGCTGATGAGACGACAATGCCCAGGCCGTACCTCTGCAACGTGGAAAGGCCTGCTTATCTAACAAGGATGGGTAATTCTGAAGTCTCGTTTTTGTTTAGCTTAAATTTGTAACATTTGATTGAGCAGTTCAGTTATTGGACATATTTTAAAGCTGGAAACTTCCGGTTGTTGTGCAAGGTTTTCCCCCTGGGGTCACTGTTGGTCATGCCAAATCACAAGTTCGAGACGTACTGAAAAGGGAATTCAACAAGTCAGTGGAACTGCAGGTAATACTATTCACCATTTGAAAAAATATAAATAATATGCAAAACATGGTAATGTGTGAAATTAGCAGTGATGGGAATGACGCCATTTAAAATAACGGCGTTACTAAAGCTATTTGTTTTTTCAGTAACGAGTAATCGAATTAATTACCATCTTCTTTTATCATAACGCCGTTTCCGTTACTGATAAGAAAATGTGTGCGTTACTAATTCAGCAGCGCGCTGTGTTGAAGCTGTAGTCAGCTGATTGGGAGCTAAAAGAGGCAGAAGTTTTCATCCCAGCGCATCACGGCCCGTGAAGAGCGAGGAAGACGTGATGAATAGTCTATGGTTGCAGACCCGCAGAGTCACTGCTGCAGGCGTAGATCTGCAGCAGTGCCCTTCTCGGCGTTACAGCGGGACGTCCCGCTAGAAGATTCTAGGATTCTTTATTTATTAGGGGATTGTAAACACTTTGTTTTTATTCAGAAAACAGTCAGGTTTATAAAAGTAAGAATTTATTTTACCAACAATTAAAACATGACAAGTTAACTAAGCATTTCCTGTGATGGATGGAACTAGATGTGATGTATGAACCTATGTGTGAATGCGATGTTAGTCAGAACTTCCGGATCTAGGAGAGGTGAGTTCTGGATGTAAAAGAATTTGGTTTGCGTTAAGCCATGAAGTTGATTATTATTAAAAACACATCAGACATTATCTGTGTGTCTACCTCACCCGTTTTCGGAAACCCTCTTGGTGGATCCAAAGGTCAGAGAGGTCGGATGACCTCTGGCACCGAAGGTCCAGTAGATTGACCACAGCACCTACTTCTCCAGTCCAGAGATGTCTCGGGTCACGACGGACGGATGGAACCGCGCGTTTGAGACTCTGAAGGAGTCGTAACAATATCAGCTTGTTCCGCGTGAACGGTTTGCTTTATCAGCTTCGCAGGTGCAAAAAGATTTTGACGGTGTGTCGAAAGCTTTGCTGGTTAAAGAGGGTTTTGCTTCAGGTGGCCGGTCTGAAGCTTTCTCTAGAACTGATGAATCACCAGAGTGATCTGGTTTTAATGTGCTCATGTTATGATTTGTGTAGCCAACCAGAGGTTGACAAGTTTGAGGAATATTACCAAGAATCTCAGAAACCCGCCTTCTTTGATACCGGATGCTCTGATCTGGGTAAAGGACTATCTATATGTGTCATGAGTTCAACTTAACTTTCTTTTGTCCTTGTGTGAATGCAAATGGTGATGACCTTGTCATATAAACATGCTGAAACATATTTCAATCATTTCAAACTTCAATCATTGAGCACAGATTAATGAAACATTTCATTATATTATAATTATTATAAGTAGCAATAAACAAACGTTTATTTAATGATCATCTAGCTTATAAGTTGTAGAAGTTCCTATCTGATTTAGGAAATCATTCTTTGACTTAGCAACTGATCCGGGCTGCGAGTGTTCCTTATATGGAGGCATGAAGTATCCTGAAAGATTGGACCGTGAGGAGAGAACATTATTGTTGACATTTCGTTATCTGTGTTCAGAGCTGCAGGCTCTGAGCTCCAGCTGGTGGGACGGAGGAAGGCTGATTTAGAGGGGACACGTGGAGTCTCGTGTCTCCTTTTTGACCAGATGTTGAATGGTCAAACAGTACCTAAAACTCACCATTGCTGGACATTACACCAGCAACAGAAATGCTACTAAACACATGCAGTTATGTGAAGCTGGACAACTTAGAATACTGTGCAAAATTACATTTATTTCAGTAATTTAACTAGACTGAGAGACCATTTAAAGGCTCAGGAACCTTTACAAGTGTTTTTATTTGCAATTATAAATTTTAGCTGATTGGGGTCTTGTTAAATATCACACAGTGATATTTTAATAGTCTAGATTAGTGTCATGTTCCTGTTTGTAGTTCTTCCTGCTACGTGTCCATTTATTTCAATTATTCAGTTTTATAAAAAACATTTGGACATACATTTTATTATGTTCCAGTCATTAGTCATTTGCAGTAATTTATAGTAAATTAAGAAAGTTAAATTAAGAGGGGAACCCATTTTTCTTGCATTCTTCAATGGAAAAAAGTAACAAAATAGTTATTTTTCTTGATGATTGGTTACATTTATAATCTTGTAACTCTGTAAGTAACTGAATTACTTTTTTGACAAAGTAATCAGTAACTATAACTAATTGCTTTTTAAAAGTACTGTTCCCAACACTGAAAATCACTAAGAATTTAAGGGGATTTTGGATTAAGTGGAATATTTACTAACTGAAATTCTCATTTGGGATTTGTACGTTTATTCATCGATGTCAACAGGGTGTTCTTGTATGTTTAATCCAGACAGTTGAAAATGGTTTCAAGTGTAAATAAAACACACCCTTACGTTTGATTTGTCTCTACAGGTCGTGAATCCCCCTCCAAGCTTCGAGTTCCGTGTGGTTTCGGGCCCAATTGTGTACACGGCCATATCTGTCATTAATGCACTGCTGCAATATGAGAGGAACTTCCTGAATGTGACTCCTAACTGGGTGATACCAGACAGTAAATATCAGGTCCAAACAGGTAAACCACTCATCGAAACATGTGTTGCAGTAGCTGTGAACAGCTGCAGACTTTAAACGTCATCACCGTTTTCCCCGTGACTGTCCTTTGCAGTGCTGCAGTTTGTTCCCGGTTACATCGACGTTCGCTTCTGCAACTTCAGCGAGAGCTTGGAGAAAGGTTTGACCCTGGCTTTTGCAGAAGTTCGGCGTCGCTCAGGAGAATCAACCAACTTCACGGTGCATGTGAGTGGAGCGTTTATGTGTGCCAGCTGTGGTAAATCAAAGCTTTCTCAAATGGAAGTCACTACTTTGTTTATCAAAAGAAAAGATAATTCCTTACTGAGTCAGGCAATTTGAGCAAGTAAGCTGAACATGTGTTTATTAGACCAAGCTGCTTCGGTCATTTGGGTGTGAAATCTCAATGGTATGCAGAAAAAGTGAGTCAGAAAACCATATTTATTTGCAGTGACCGACTCTTTTATTCATCAACGGTTGAATTCTTTGGACCAGTGGCTTCAGAAATACTATCCCAACGTAAATTTGAAACATTTTATTATTTTTAGCTTGTCACATCTGTAGAGTTGTAGTAATAACCCGAATTCTGATGTCATCATATCTATTGTACTCCTAATGTTTGACTGAACGGCCATTGCAGACAGTAGATAAGATGGTTTCTTATCTTTCTTTTAGCATTAAAGCATGTGAGTTTTTCTCATACAGCCTGTAATTTATTCAAAAAATAATAATAAAAGAAGGTTTTTGACATTTTATTAGATCTTATTCAGGGGCGCCTCCAGAAAATTTTGATGGGGTGGCCAGATGGGGCCATAGAAACTTTTTGGGTGGCACACCAAATTGGTCCTTGTGGTAACTCTGGGAGAATTTAGCTTGTGGCGATGTACTGCATTGCACTTTTATTCGATTTTATTAAAATAACAGTACGTATCCAAAACATTTAACTAAAATTTTACAAACAGAAACATTTTATATATTAAAGGGACTTTACGGACTTCTGAATTTTGATGCTCGCGATTGCCCCCTCAGGCCAAAAGCGTAACGGCAGCTTCAGTAGTATGCTCGTGCACGAGGCGCGCATGCTGTACGTGCACACTCCTTAACGAAAATAACAGCTGAGACAGTCCCCTGTGTGTGTGTGTGTGTGTGTGTGTTGGGGGGGGGGGTGGGGGGGGGACAGCTAATTAATAGAATAATTTGGTTCTGTACCTTTCTCTTCAGCACAGCCAACAAAGGTTTATGATGGATCAGTCCTCCTGCATGCTCAGATCATTCATTTCCCTTGCTTGAAAAATTGTTCCAAAATGAAAGTTGAACCCACATCTTTTTTATCTGTGAATTCAATGCCGCTTTTTCTGGGGGGGGGGGGGCAACAATTTTCTAGGGTGGCCAAGGCCACCCCTGGCCACCCCTTGGGGGCGCCCTTGTTGAATTTTATGGTTACTTTGTGTTATAGGAGTTTAGTCTAATTCAGTTATTTCAGTGCTTGTTAGTAAAGGAAGCTTTTAATACCTCTTTTTCTAATTAGCTATTGCTTGTTTTAGATAATAGACATTACTACAGCTGTGCCCAAATATGAGAACCGGCAGCTGATAAGGCAACCAGTGGACATCATCTTCACTATTAGTGGCTCAAGGGGCTTCCTGACGGGGTCAGAGGTCAGCGATGCTCTGTTAAAACTCACAGTGGTGGAATTCAGCTACTACATTGGCTTCCCTGTCCTGCAGATTGCTGAACGTGAGTACCATGAAGTCACTTATCTTGTAGGTTAAACTTTCTTTAATTCCATTTTGTTTTGTTTTCCCAAAAGCTTTACATTATCCAGAGCTCAACACCAGCTCTTTGCTTCGCTCCTCCTGGGTTCGAACAGGTAAATATGTGTTAGTTTTTGTTATAAGAGACCTCTGACCTTTAACATGTAACATAAAACAGTTTTACTATGGCAACGACTTGTGTTTTGTGGGCTTTGTAGTACTTCTGGGCGTTCTGGAGCAGAAACAGAGCGAAAGAACCTTTCAGGCCAACATAGAGCGCCAAGTGGCCCTGTTACTTGCAGAGGCAATGGGACAAACGAGACGGGTTAAAAGAGCCACGACTGTTGGCAACAACAGCGTCCAGGTTTGTTTTTTCCCTTCACACATTTATTCAATAGAAACGGGTAAAAGCAGGCGGGATAAATAAGATTTAGTGCTAACGTGTTTAGCTTTGAAGCTGTGTTCTGGAAGAGGTACTGGGTTACTTGTGAAGTATCTTTCCTTGTACCAGTAATGTAATCGCCAGTGGAAGAAGCTGCTGAGTATTTAGTCTGAACACAGAGGACTCGGTGTGCGAGTGTTGCCGTTTAGCCTCCCAGAGACAGCCTAACCGCTTTACTAATCAAGCCTCAGCTTTTGTGGCTCCTCTGCACCTGCTCATCTCAAGTCTGAGGGGACAGGATGTGGCTTTGCCTCCATGGCAACAGCATCCCAGTCACCCCAGAGACGGGCCACTCAAAGACGACCACCTAAAGGGGGGTTCAAATTTCGGCTCCTTTTCCTCATTTCTTCACTTGCTGTGAGAGACAGAGGGGCTAATAGCAGATCAATAATTCATTGTGTCCTTTTCTACGTCCATGTCCCTCAGTGGGGACGATTAGTTGCTTGCTGCTTTCGGTGGAAAAGAGGCATTAATGGAATGGGTGTCAGAGATGTAAATTATTGACGAATCTGAAAAAATCTGTGGATAAAGAGAATATTACGATGTGTTTTTTTAATTTTGACTCTGTGAATAACATAAATTTGATACACAGAGGCTGTCTGAATGATAAATGCCATCATCAGCTTCATATATCAGCCCCACTGCTTCTGACCTTTCTGCCTCTAACATTATGTCTCTAAAATCCACTGGATGAATGAGTGCAATAAAGGATAATATTCACGATCAACCTGTAGTTTTTGTGTTTTATCCTGATTCGACTTATGATTTGAGACCCTGACAGCCATTATAGAGTCACAAATCCACATCACACATAGAAATACTATTGTACCTGCACTTTTTATTCGTTTTGCGAGCCCTAAATTACACAAGCGCGCTCCTTATCTTGCTTTTGTGCACGTGAACTCTCATGCTTGATCTCAGACAGAAGCCCTGAACAGTCATGATGGGATTAGCGTAGTGTTGTTTTCTCTGAAAATGCCTTCTGAGCTTAGCTAGACAGATGAAAGAGGAAGCTGGAGGGGGGTTAGTGTGATAATACACACATTCACCACCCTCTTTCCACTCTAATAACTGTGCATAGACTAGATTTGACCCTGAATGAGGGTGCCTGCCCGGCCGCTTTTCTGTGTCAGCCCAGACGTGACCTGAGTTTTAGGCTTTCCGGTAATACAGACAGCAGACTGCGCCGTGCCCGAGGGCACTCAGTAGACTCTAAGCACTCGCATGCAATCAAACATGGATGCTTTCAGCAGGCGGCATGCAGGATATTTAAATAAAGGCCAGTTTAATCTGACTTTCGTCCAAAGAAGCTAAATCACTGAGGCATACTAAGCAACCTTTGCATATTTTTCAATCATTTTTTTGAGCTAACATGTGCTAAAATGACCCTTTATAAGGTGAATGAAAAGTCTGGAGGTTTCTGAGCACCGAGATGTTTTAGATGGTCAACACAGCGGATTGGTTTGATTTAGTGATGAACCGCTCCTAATTAATGTAGAAAGTCTCGTGTAGAAACTCACGAGGGCCGAGGAAACATTCCAGCGGTTAGATTAAACAAACGCACAGCGCGGAGGAGTTTGTTTTGTTTTTTGACAGTGAATTAAAATGGACTCTAGGGGGTGCCAAAAGCAAGTCAAAACTGCAACGTTTCCCTCTAATGTAGTTTCTGAAGTCACGAACTTAAAATAGATACGGTTTTGCAGAGAATGATGAATGTGATCCTTTATTACAAGATCGTTTTATCACTGGTTTTATGACAAGTTGCTCATTAGGACCCTCATCGTTCCTAGTTCAGACGGGAGGGGGGGGGGGGGTCGTCATCCGAGAATCCTCTGGTCCCTTCTGGAAGCGCTTCTTTCCCACCTGCTTGAGCATCTCCTTTTAGCCTCGTATGTTTCATGTTGGAAACGTCTAGTTGGTGGTGAAGCAAATGGGAATGTCATGATTAAAATATAGACTTGGATCTGAAACCTTCTGGAATATTCACTAAATATTGAAACTGAATCCTTAGCAGATACAGAAAGATCTCATAAAAAAGGATTTGTGGGTCTCAAAATCCTGCCAAAGAGATATAAATACCTCCAGCAGTGTGATTACTGGTAGGACGGCAGTCTTGCAGTTGCTCTGAGAGTCCTTCAGCCTTTTTTACAACATCTGGACACATTTATGTTTGGGAGAGAAAATTACATGTCTGAAAACTAGAGCGGTGGACACTGACAACATTCACATAAGCTTACTTAATATTTTAATGTGTTTATTGAATGAATCTTGATAAAAACGATTTAAAATAAATCTAATGAAGCTCTTATGTCTCCTTAATTGGGCCCTTTCCTCTGTCCTGTGCACCAGATTGTGAACATGAGTCGCCTGGAGGCTGCTGACCACCCTTTAGAGATCATGTATTTTGTTGAGGGTCCGAATGGTGAGAGGGTGCCAGCGGTCCAAACGGCCGACCTGCTCAACAGGCTGGATCTGCAAAGAGCTGCCATCATCCTGGGATTTCGTGTGCAGGGTGTCTTGGCTCAGCGTGAGTATCTTTCTGTCCTTCACCTTCTGGGAAAAAGAAGTTTAGTCGTTGTAAAAGGAATCTGGCAAGTTACAATCCAGTCCTTTTCTTGAGTTCTTCAATGAATGGTAAATGGTCTGTATTTGATATAGCACCTTCTAGAGTCCTGGAACCCCCCAAGGCGCTTTACAACACAATCAGTCATTCACCCATTCACACACACATTCACACACTGGTGGGGATGAGCTACGATGTAGCCACAGCTGCCCTGGGGCGCACTGACAGAGGCGAGGCTGCCGAGCACTGGCGCCACCGGTCCCCCCTACCACCACCAGCAGGCAACGTGGGTTAAGTGTCTTGCCCAAGGACACGACAGCGACAGACTGAGCGGGGCTCGAACCTGCAACCTTCCGATTATGGGACGAGCACTTAAGTCCTGTGCCACCGTCGCCCCAAACAAATGTGTCCATTGGACATAAATGGGGCGGGGGAAATGGCCTTTTGAGTTAATACATGTTTTTACCGTGGATTTTATTGTTCTATCTATTTTCATCCGCTTATCCGGGGTCAGGTCGTGAGGGCAGCAGCCTAAGCGAGGCCCAGACCTCCCATTCCCCATCCACTTGGGCCAACTCCTCCGGGGGAACCCTGAATCGTTTCCTGGCCAGATGAGAAATATTGTCCCTCCAGCAGCTCCTGGGTCTTCCTTTGGGTCTCCTCCCCATTGGACGTGCCCAGAAAACCTCACCAGAGAGGCATCCAGGAGGCATCCTACTCGGATGCCCGAGCCACCTCAGCTGGCTCCTCTCGATGTGGAGGAGCAGCAGAGCTACTCCATCTCTACCCCCCGTCACGGATGACCGAGCTTCTGACCCTATCTCTAAGGGACAGCCCGGACACCCTTCGGAGAAAAGTCATATCGGCCGCTTGTATCCGTGACCTCGTTCTTTCAGGAGCGAGGGAACGATGGAGCGTGAGACTGATAAGCGGACTGCTGCGGCTTCCCCCACAACCTGACCCCGGTCGATCTACGCCCCTACTCTCACCTAAGGTCACGAGCTCTGAGTCGTGGCCGAAATAACAGGATTTTACTGTTATGGATGTTTTTTTAGTTAATGTCCAAACTCCTGCGAGCTTCACGTTTCTATGTTTCTCATTGTCTCAAAAGCCCCGTTACCCTCATTAGAACACTGAACATGGAATGACGGTCTAATGAGAGTCGCTCAGGGGAGTTATTTCCCTCAAGCGGCTTTGTTCTTTAGCAGCATTCTTCTAAAAGGACAAATGAGGGTTTATTTTTTTTATTAAGTGGGATCTTTTTTAAAGCAAACTCTGATTTTTGTTTGTTTACAGCTGTAGAGAAGGTGGAGAACAACAACAACAACATGTGGATCATCGTTGGGGCGGTTATGCTCCTTTTCGTGGTTCTCGTCGTCATCTCCGTCCTCTACTGGAAGCTGTGTCGGACAGATAAGCTGGAGTTTCAGCCAGATGCCATGTCTGCCATACAGCAAAGACAGAAGGTACGTTTAACATCGCCCATGCCGTTGCTGTTGCTGGTAACTCCTTAACCACAATGTAAACTAAAGTGATTCTAAAACTGTAAACAGAAGCAATCTTTTGACCAAAAGGCAACATTTAGTTTTGCTTACCTCGTAAAATATAACAAACCTGTAGTTACCTAACAGTAGCTTTGAAAGTAATACGGTCAAATACTTTTCAAGTATGTGTAGAAACAAGTTACATGAGTAATCCTGAGTACTTATTTATCAACTTAGAAAATAAATATGAGAATATCTCAAATTTCTGAGTATGGAAAAAATTACATTCAAGTGCCCAGATTCAGCAGATTCAAACATAAATCATCTCAATTTATGGGACCACACAAGTAAACGGAGTACCGACTGTCCTAGTAAAGATAAAAAAAGTTCATCTCAAACCTGTAACATAACAAATATTTGAGTTCTTGGAATCGATTCTGAATCTTTATAAATAAGAATCCCGATTCAGACGTAAATCGATGTTTTTCAGCACCGCTGAAAACCTTTCTGATGTTTTCTTCATCAGCATGCTGGAGGCAGCTGCAGCTCCATTCACTGACTCCAGATCGTTTCATCCGTTTATCCCCTGAGATTTTAAAAGCTTTTTATGACTTTTTGTCTTTATTTTTAAGATGATTTGTGCAGTTTGATTGCAGTAAGGTGGCTATCTGTCATGATATTGCATCTTTCTTGATCTAAAGCAAATGCTACTTTATTTCCATGAGATAAAGGGCATGTGAGAGATTTGTTTTACCCTCGAATATCCCACATATGTATTAGTTTGTCTTTTATTTATTATTTAATGACAGACTACATGTAAACCAATCAGTTACAACAATAACCTGAAAATGAAAGGCAAGCTTTATTTGTACTGCACATTTCAAACACAAAGGCAATTAAAGTGCTTTACAGAAGCAAAAACAGCAAACACAATCAATCAAACAAAGAAATGTAAATACTGATTTCATATTCAACAAACAGATAAAAGGCAGAGTCAATAGCAGAGCAGTGACAGTGCAGAAAGTGCAGCATAAGAAACATTTATTCAAAGGCTGACGAATATATGAAGGTTTTTAATTTTGTTTTAAACGTTAGAGTTGGTGCATGAGGTCATAAGGAAGCTGATTCCATCTGTGTGCAGCATAGTGACTAAAAGCAGCTTCACCCTGTTTGGATCTGGCCCCGGGGTGCTACCAGCTGACTGGAGAGCCCTGCTGGGTTGAGGAGATCCGACATGTACTTTGGCTCCGTGCCATTGAGAGGTTTATAAACTCTGAAGTCGATTCTGAAGTTTACCGGTAACCAGTGTAGAGATTTAAGAACAGGGGGTGGTGTGTTCGGTTCTTTTAGTTCTTGTTCAGACTCTAGCAGCAGCGTTCTGAATAAGCTGCAGTTGTTTTACAGCTGTTTTTGGGAAGGCCAGTAGGAACGCTGGAGATGAATGTATGATTTAGTTCCTCAGGGTCGTGTTTTGGCACGAGACCTCTGAGTCTTGCTAATTGATGGAGACGGTAAAACGTGTGTTGAGTTTGGTGGCAGGAGAATCTCGTCTCTGCTGTTTGCGGATGATGTGGTCCTCCTGGATTCATCCAGCTCTGACCTTCAGCTCTTGCTGGGTAGGTTCGCGGCCGAGTGTGAAGCGGCTGGGATGAGGATCAGCACCTCCAAATCTGAGACCATGGTTCTCCACCGGAAGATGGTGGCTTGCCAACTCCGGGTCGGGGGAGAGGTCCTACCTCAAGTGGAGGAGTTTAAGCATCTCGGGGTCTTGTTCACAAGTGAGGGTAGGAGGGATCGGGAGATCGACAGGCGGATTGGTTCGGCGTCAGCAGTGATGCGGACGCTGAGCCGATCTGTCGTGGTGAAGAGGGAGCTGAGCCAGAAAGCCAGGCTCTCGATTTACCGGTCGATCTACCTCCCAATCCTCACCTATGGCCATGAGCTTTGGGTAATGACCGAAAGAACGAGATCGCGGATACAAGCGGCCGAAATTAGTTTCCTCCATAGGGTGGCCGGGCTCAGCCTTAGAGATAGGGTGAGGAGCTCGGACATTCGGGAGGGACTCGGAGTAGAACCGCTGCTCCTCCGGATCGAAAGGAGTCAGTTGAGGTGGTTTGGGCATCTGGTCAGGATGCCTCCTGGACGCCTCCCCGGGGAGGTGTTTCGGGCATGTCCTGCCAGCAGGAGGCCCCCGGGTCGACCCAGGACACGTTGGAGAGGTTACATCTCCAATCTGGTCCGGGAACGCCTTGGGGCCCTGCTGGTGGAGCTGGTGGAGGTGGCCGGGGAGAGGACGGTCTGGAGCTCCCTAGTTGGGATGCTGCCCCCGCGACCCGGACCCGGATAAGCGGAGGAAGATGACGAGTTGACAATAAAACGCTGATCTAGTCATAGCTTTAATGAAAGCTGCTCAAACAGTTGATCTATTTTCCCGTTTTGTTCCCTTTAGTTCAGTAAACACGACGTCTTGGTTGGCTTGAGCGAGTGGATTTGAATATTTTAATTACTTTCAACGTGACATTTAATTACATTTTAGTTTATTTGTGTCACTTTTATATATAAGCATCTTCAACTTTGTTCAGTGCTCTTGTGAAAGTTACACTGGGATGCGAAAATATTTACCACCCCTTAGAAAAACAATTGTACAACCTTTTGTTCTACTTCCAAGTCCATTATAAGTACGAGAGATCAGTTAAACGTTGCATTTGGTTTCAGTCGTCACTGATGAAGCAGTGCGAGCGGCTGACGCCCAGCTGTGTTGCGTCTCACTTGTTGACTTGAGAACACGCATCCCAGTGAAGACGCGAGGTTTTGCCTTTTTTTGTAGTGTGCTCTATTTTTACCATTTGTGTTTTTATTCTCCCCTTCACTACATTTCTCTTCTTATTTGACCTTTTCTGGGAACGCACTTGAGCAGACTCGCTGAATCTCTTCCATTACTAACTAACAACTTGTCCTTTCTGCACGCCGCAATCATCTGTCACCTAACACCGCCACTCCTCTCTCAGTCCAATACGTCATTCGGTGAATCCAGAGCTCCTCTTCACCAACCACTCCCTCCAACTAAAGGGGGTATTGAGTTTAGTGAGGATGAAGAGGGAGAGTATGAGGAGGAGGAAGAGGAAGAAGAGGAGGAGGAGGTTAAAAAGGGGAAGGTACAGAGTAGTGTCTGGTGGTTTGTAGAACATGTAGTCAGACCAATACGCCTTCTCCAACAGCACTAGTCATCCTAAACTACCCACGGTGTGGGTTAACTCAGCTTACCTCACCAAGAAGTGGGTGCACTCCTCATAGCATGGGGGAGGGGGTCTTTGGTTGAGACAAACGTAGCATGAGGTGATCTGTATGCTACACACAAACATAACGCAGCACAAAAATGCTGATGATGTTGAACATCCTGTTCAGTTTTATTGCTTTTTTGTCAGACTCTGAACCAGGAAATGGTTGCAGGCTGCGAGGCCGCAGCTAGAAAGCTCAGAAGCAAACAGTGACTCTGCCTCCTAGCCAATCAGTGGCTGACAGTCACAGGTGCAGGTCCAACTCACCCTGACCTCACCCTGGAGGCATCAGCGGCGCGGAACGTTTTTGCTTCAAATAGAATCCGTTATGGTTTATAGGAATGATCCAAACGCGGAGATGTTCAGGTGCGTCCCGGAAGCAACACGCTGCTAAAGATGGGATTGGGTACTAGTTTAGCTGTGAGGCGATTCTGGGACATGTCAGTTTCCGCGGTTCAGACAAGGCTTGACAGGAAATCTCACACAGCTTCAGTGTAAAACATCTGGTAATTTTCAAAATAAAAGATTACCGCAGCAATGCGATTTCATATCTATGTTGATTACGTCAATGCAAGTGACCTAACGGCTTATTTACTCCCAGCGTCGCTCGAGGAGTGCAGCAGTGTGATTTTCATGGCTTTAATCCCGGCAGTATGTGACGTTTCCTTCTACTCGTTTTTGGTTTAACGGTGGACGGCATAAACAAACCGTGATCTTTGAAGTCTCGAGAGATTTTGTGATCTCGCAAGGAAGGCGAGAAAGGCTTCAAGTACACAGTTCCGCTACCATTCTGCTCCGCTCGGGCGAAGTCGGAGTCGGCCCTTGGAAGCAGAACAGAGCAGGGACGTCAACTTTGAGGGAAAGTAGAGAAAATACCAAACTGCGTTGTTGGAAAAAGCAGTCCGAGTGAACCAAACCCTCGGAGCCACGCGGAGTAGTGCTGTTGGAAAAGGTCTAATAGTTTGTGTTTACTGTTGTTGTAGATGTGTGTGCTGTTGTTATTTTTGTGGCAAATTTAAATGAATCATTTCATGCAAGTTATTTAGGAAATAATGGGAGTAATTAGTGTCAGCAATTTCTGAACAAACATGCACTGTTGCATTTGATTAGAAGTCTGAGGTTCTCCCCAAGAGTAGAAGGATGAATAAGGATGAAGAGGAAGAAGAGGAGGAGGAAGAGGAAGAAGAGGAGGAGGAGGAAGAAGAAGAAGAGGAGGAGGAGGAAGAAGAGGAGGAGGAGGAAGAAGAAGAAGAGGAGGAGGAAGAAGAAAAAGAAGAGGAGGAGGAAGAAAAAGAGGACAAATATAGAAAATTTGAAAAGAAAGAAATTCCCTCTCAAGAGCAAAAGCGACAACAGATGAAAGCGATCCAGAACAAAGCAGGGAGGATGAAGACTACGGAGGAAGTTTTGTCTAAAGGGAGACGAGCCAAAGAGGAGGTACACGATGCTGTAGGAGATTAGTCATTTTGTCATTCCAGCTTAAAATCCTGGCTTCTCCTGATATCATAACTAAAGGAAACAAATAAAATCTTGTAGTTTGAGATTTTCTGGTTGGTTCCTTGTCTGTAGAGCAGGTCAGTAGCTGCTGCAGTACCTGCATGATGCAACTCCTCGCTTTACCGTTAAATTAAACTCCGTAGCAATTCCTGTGTGTGATGCTTGGCAGAAATTATTAGCTGGGTGTTTGCTTTTGTTTTTCTCTCCTGCAGCTTTTGGGATGTTTGTGACTCAAAGACTGGTTCTAATTATGTGCCATGAAAAGCAGCACACACACACACACACACACACACACACACATTTACTGACTCGGGATTAGTAGTATCACACTGGATTAGCGGTTTTATGCCTACAAGCTTCTAAGCTGCCTGCTTTACTACTGCACACTCACCCAGTGATAAGTGAGAATGAACAGGGACGTGTCCTGCTCTTCTCTCTCTGTTGCAGCAGCTTGGTCGACTGTAGACACACACACTTTAAAGAGTTTGCATCTTCTGTTTACACCTTGGAAAGTCTGGAGAGCTTTACACAGGAACAGTCAGACTGCTGCTGTTTTCAGCCTCCGCCCCTCACCACCGCCTCAAAGGAAAGCGAAACCCTCAGTGTTTACTCGGCCCTTTCCCATCCCCTGCTTTCCAGCAGACTCTCTGGCTCTCTCTTTATTCATTCATGTCCACTTGTCTCCCACCTGAAGTAACATTTAGTTATTTGGCCATTTTGACTTCCTGCTTGTCTTTTATAAACAGTTTCTTGTTGTTCATTATTTTAAAATTAAAAATCTCGTTTATCATTTTACCAAAAAAATATATATATTTTTTTGTTAATAGCAATAAATGATTGCTCAGTGATATAGAAAAAATCATGTTTCCCTCTTCTCGCCATATTTGCTTTATTCTTCCTTTATTAGTTACAGGCTCCCAGTGTGAAGGGCTTTGATTTTGCTAAGCTCCATCTTGGCCAGCACAACAAAGATGACGTCATGGTGATCCAGGAGCCTGTCCCAATGGGGTCTGGCTCCGGCCCCCTCCCTGTGTCTGCTAAAGATGGCATCGCTCCATCTGAAAACGGCGATGCTCCCACGACCAAATCTAGAACATCAGCCTCCTCCACCAAGGCGTCCCGCAGCAGTCGAAGGCGAGAGAGGTGAGTGGGGGGTGGGAATCTGTGTGATGAGTTTGGATGATGAATTCACATCACTGAATTTAAAAAGCACACAAAAAATGATTTTAGACAAATATTTCCCTACATCCTTGTGGCACAGTAGGGCAAAACAGTTTACCTAGAGCTCCAGTCTGTTTCACTGATATTTTTAGTTATGCATTTTGTTATTGTGTTTACTTTTGCTGCATATCCACGTTTTCACAGAAACCAGAGGTGATGCATTAACAAGTTGATAATTTAACAGGACCTTAGGGGGCTGTAAAAGCGGCCAGCAGTGAGTTTTCTACTCTTGTAACAAGTTAAAATTGGTTCATGCAAGCATTTTTGTTGAAGCATTGACATCATCATCAGTTTTAACAGAATTCTAGAATTGTAGCATCAGCTGTCTCCGGTGCAGCCTGGGGTGCTTCCTGCATGACTACTAGAATATTTCTGCTGGTTTAACAATTTAATGTGAAATTATTTGTTGTCTTATCACATTATAATTAGGAATGGGACTCAATTTTAATAAATTGATCTAATTAATTAGAGGCTTTTAATTAATTAATCTTGATTAATCACAATTTAATCGTTAAAGACAATTTGTGCTCACGCTTTCCCTTCAGTCTATGTGTTACCTCATTAATCCAACTGAGGTGAAATATTCCTCTTAATTGGATTCAATCTCAATTTAAAAGTTTCACATCAAACGTTGTGCTTAATAATAAAATACAGATGATTTTTTTATTAGTTCTTACCTGCGGGTGGGTTAGGGTAACCCCAGATCTACAATGGGGCATCAACGGCATGGCATCTGTGCCATCCTCTTCCCTGAACTCATGGAACCACCAAATCCCTCAAGGCTTCATCCATCGTTAAAGCAAAAAGAAGAAAAGAATATTCAGCATATATTTGAAAAGAGAGATAGCAGTTATTCATTGAAGGGATTTGAAATCTTCAAAAAACCTAGATTTAGAACAAGAATGAAGGAAATGAGTATATCTGTGAATGGTGTGAAGTTGTGGAATTGCCTGGACAGAGAATGGAAAGAGTCAAGAACTCTAAAAGTGTTCAGTCTACACATTAAATCACGTGTGTTGAGTGGATATGACAACGGACAATTGATGTGGACATAATAATTAACAAATGTGAACAGTTACGGGACTGAAAGAACTGGTGAGGGACTGCACAAATATAAATTGATATTTAAGTTTAAAAAGGGGGTAGAAATAATAAGATTTTTCTTCTATCTGCTCCCTTTCATTCAAATATATATTGTGTTTTCATGAATATTGTTTAGTGTCTGTTGTGTTATTTTTTATTGAATGAAATAAAGATAATTAAAAAAAAAAAAAAAAAGGAGATCACAACCATGAAGAAAAACACATTGTTGTACTTCTTGACGGATGCTGGTAGTAAATAAGCTGTGAGGTCACACGAATAGATGTTATTGACATAGATGAGACATCACATCTCTGCAGTAGAATTTTATTTAGAAAATTAATGGACATTTTACACTTGTGCGATTCCCTGTCTTGTTCTACATTAATTGCGGAAATTGACACATCTCTGAAGTGGCTTGCGACAACTAGGGATGCACCGATACGATACTGGTATCGGTATCTGTGCCAATACAGATACTGATACCAGCATCGGTATCAGTAAAAGTTAACAGATACCAGTAACTGATACCAATGCAGTTGCTTGAAAGTGACTTCACTGTAACTTGTCATTTCTGTTCACCTAATATTTTAGTTTTGTGATCACTTATACTACTTTTTATCTACCTCACAGTCTTTTCCTATTGAAAACAGAAGAAAATAAAACCTGTATTCCAATTCATTGCATTTTTTGGTGTGGTAGAAGTATCTGTATCGGTAATCGGTATCGGCGAGTACTCAGATCCAAGTATCGGTATCGTATCAGTTTGGAAAAAAGTGGTATCGTTGCATTCCTAGCGACAACAATAGAACCCAATCCTATCTGATGCCCACAGTGTGGACCCAGGGTTAGGCTTAGGGTGATGTAGTCCCCATTTGTGACAGAGGTTTCACTTTAATTCAGTGAAGAATAAACTTGTCTTGTTGGTTTCCTGTGGGAAGATGTGGAAGAATGTAAAAGATCTATTAACACTTTAATGCTGGTATTTATACTCATTATTTTCATCCCATTAGGGTCATGCTCAGGTCACCCTAACTGTTGCACGCTGTTAGCCAGACTAAACAGGTTCTGACAGACATATTAATAATAAATGTTTTTATTCCTTGCCTCTTACCAACAAGTTGATATCACAGAAATAAAGGACTTATTTTCTTTTTCAACATTGTACAATTAGCTCTACTTTTTAAATCCGTAAAACTGTTCTCGTGAAATTAATCATAGATTTAATGAAGAATGTTTTGTTTCTTATGACAGAGGAGCAGAGTTTTTGATTATGCATGACATCTCAGCACATCGGTGTGTTCCCGGCATCTATTATTTATGTAAGTGTGTGTTTTCTGGACAGGATCTCCCCATCAGATGGCGACTCAGTGGTGAGTGACCGTTCTAGTGAGCGCGAATCGACCGAGGAGAACCTGAGAGCCCACGCCACGCCCAGCGACAACAAGCACACCCGTAAGGCCCCCATCAATGTTTTAAACGGCAAGTGGCCTCGGCAACACTCTGCGGCACTCGTCCAAACACACAGAGCAGAGACGTGGGGGGGGGGGACTGAGTGGAAATGACAGAGATGAAGAGATAAAACAAAAAGCAACTCAAGCTGGCAGGGTTGATTGACAGGTTTAGGGCAGAGAAATAGAAAGCAGTGACGTAAAGATTACAAACAGGAAACGTAACATCCAGTAGGATTTCTGTTTGTGGTCGAATGAAGTCCAGAGAGAAGATTAAGAAGGAAGTGGGAAACGAGCATTGGCTGAAGTTACTGTTATCTGACAGCTGCTTGATTGATTCAAGCTTGCAGTGCCACTCAGAGACTGTGTGCAGGAGCCAGACGCAGCCAGGCACAGGCTGACTCACTCACACAGGAATGGGCTCTGTTGCTGCAAAACACTCCACATTAGAGATAGACTATTCCTTTTGATCTGTGTGTTTTCTGCACAACTTGTATTCAAGCAGTGTCTTAGAAACCTGAAGAAAACACTTTATTATCTATGAAGTCTTTCTCCTTCATGCTTCATTCGAACTATGTTACAGCGTTGGATCACTTTTCTCTGTTGACTTTGTAACACTTGATCTCTTTTACCTCAGTAAGACTCTTCTTTTTTACTTTCTTTTGGATTTACAGGCAAGAATAGAATTGGTAAGAGTCTTTGTTTTTCTGTTTCGCCGTAGATCTCAGGCTGGACCTCCAGCAGCTGTCTGTGTGCCCTCTGTCTGTCTCTCTGCTAGTCTCGCCCTCTTGCTTGGTTTCCCACCATCCATCACTGTCTGTCGAGCTGTCGGTCACAGTGTGGAAACAATAAACCTCACCAAAAAGAACGAAGTCGCTGTCTAAAATGAAAAGTGTTGTTTACTGTTACCACTGGAAGCGTTCCACTGCATTTCTGTTAGATCAGCATGTCAGTGAAACAGGAAGTTGTCATTAAAACATGCTAGATGTCCGTTTCATGTACTCCTGCTTATATGTTGCTTGCTTTCGCCCCCTGCTCAGGTCCTCCACCTGCTGGTGGCGCAGCACTCGAGCCGCCGACGGCAGCTGCCATCTTTGAGCACGTTGATCGGATGTCTCGCCCTACAGATGCCAGCCGTAGACTTCCTAATAAAATCCAGCTAATTGCCATGCAGCCCATGCCTGTTCCACCTCTGCAGGGTCCAGCCGCCAACGGAAAACTGTCCGACACAAACCAAGTGAACAAAGAGGTGTGCTTTGAATTATTTTATTTATTTTTTTTACTTTGCAGCATTTTTGGCTCACATTTGTTAAATAAAAGGTTTGGAAATAATACAAATTTTTAAACATTATTAGTGTTTATTATTTTTTACCAAATATCAGCTAAATTCTTTAATTTGAGGTTGTTTCTTGGTTATCTTCCCCTCAG
>NC_091744.1:79072460-79142460 GCF_043380555.1 Nothobranchius furzeri
GAAGTTGCAGTTTTGGCTTGCTTTTAGCACCCCCTAGTGTCCGTTTAGTCAAACCAAAAGTGAAATATATCTCCTTACTGTAGGTTTGTCTTTGTAAGACATTAATCTAACAGCTGAAATGTCTCCTCAGCTTTCATTGGTTTCTAGAGGAGTGGTTCATCACTAAATCAAACAAATCAGCTGTGCTCACGATCTAAAACATTCAGGAAACGTTCTGGAAGCAAACTCCAGCCCCAGGCATGTCCGCTCCACTTTTACTAAGTCCAGCAGGAGGCAGCCCTCAACTCTGAAGTTGCAAGTGCAATATTCTAGCCACAGTTGGCAGTGGGTCTGAATGACATTTCATTAAACCTGTAAAGCAGGGGTATTCAGTTCCAGTCTTGGAGGGCTGGTACCCAGCACGTTTTAGTTTTAACTCTGTTTCAATGCCTGATTTCAATCAACAGGTAATTAAAAGGCTTCTGTAGAGCTGGATGAGCTGCTGTACAGGTGATTCTACCACTGAATCAAGTGTGCTGGAGCAGAGAAACCACTAAAACACCCTCGATACTGGCCATCCACGCCCAGAATTGAATACCCCTGCTGTAAAGGGTCATTTTAGCACATGCTGGCTTAAGAAAATGATATAAAAATATAACAAATTTAGCAAAGAATGCCTTGAAGTGTCTCATGTTTATTTTATATTTTACCACTAGGGGGTGTTGTTGAGTACTTCTGTAATTTTTATTTTTGCAACAAGCCCGGATCAAATTAAATGAAGCAAACCCCTTTTTTACATTTTATTTTATAATTTTGTAATGATTTTGTAACAATTTTGAAACAAATATGCTAATTAACTTTTGACTGAATGACTGCAAGTATGACACCAATAACTTTGAAACATTTCAGACAAATAAAGGCAGCCAATAACCTCGTGCAATTTATTTTTTCCCTAAATGATTCAAGCAGCTGATGATGTTCTAACACCATCATGTGACTTAGAATAATAGAAATGTATTTTGGCCTTTAGCATACTGAGTGCTGCACTCTGCAGACAAAGTGCCTCTTAGACTTTGTTGATTAGATCAAAGTATATTTGAGGAGCTGCTGAGGATTGGGTGTCGAGTAAAGTAAAGTCTGCTGTGTGTGTTTGTGTGTTTCTAGGTGCCCAGCTCCATCATCTCACACAAGTAGGCTTGTCCAGCCGGATGAACGGTTACCCAGCAGGAATCAGGACGGCTCCGGGCCAGAATGGAGGCTTGGGCTGGAATCACTACCATGATAACAATTTCTCCAGGATAGAGGCAGAAAAAGATGCTGTAAGATAGAAAAATATTTAGATTTTTACTCTTGAAAACCATGTCTTTTTAATTCAATCGACAAAGACCGCCCTGACCTCTTGACCCCCACTATCTTGTGTTCTAGATGCACAGGAGTGGAACCAGGGAGCCCACAGCCCCTCCTTCCCACTTAGACGCAGCAGGCGTGGCCTATCTGACAGCTCCACAGCCCCTCGGCACGCCTCCTCCCACGCAATCCTCCGCATCTCTGATCAAGGCCATCAGAGAGGAGCTGCTGCGTCTGTCCCAGAAACAGGCGGCGGTTTCCAGCTACCACAGCTGAATCTGTAAAAGTCGCGTCCGGTCTGTTCCCTGAACTTGACAATGCTTCCCATGGAAGCTCCAGATGCTGTACAGCAGAGAATTTGTCCTGCTTTACTGAACTGAAGACGTGGGACGTTTGTGAGACTTCTACTAGGGGGATGTGTTAGGATATGTGGACTATCCCCTGGAGGGTGGGACAAATCCACGGTTTTGCCACTGTAGATGTTGAACGTTTTAGATTTCCACTGTATTACTGCAGACTCGGTATTCTGTGTCATGTCTGTATTCCTAAATTGCCTTCATGAACAGAAGCACCCTCGTGTCATGTTTTAAGGAGTTTTTATTAGTTCATCCCTCAAATCACCGTGGATGGATTTCTATAATTCCTCCTCAACTTCCTCCTTCTGTTTTCTGCCGTTGACACGGTGACGTAGTTCACCGAAACACACAAGCAGACTACCAACCTGTGAGTTCTGGAGAGTCCCAGAACAGCCTGTGTGCTCAGGGCCGTTGTCGGCACTCCCCAATTCCCGCTAATGCACATGGCCGGATAGATGGAGATATTCCATATTCCAGGGCTAAATTATAATCCCAGTCCACTCCTGCAGAAACGTGTCTACTGATTGAGCCTAAAGTACCGTTGCAGTTCCCAATCAGCAAAATGGTTCAGTTAGCTGTGTCATTAAAGAGCAAGTCACCCCCTACCAGATTATTACTCCACTTCCACTTCCTGTTTGAAAAATGCACCAAATGCAGTTGCCTGGCAGACCGAAAGGGCGGAGCTGCTAACAAATACACACTAACAGGCTCACAACGACATTGTGACATCATATGGTACTAGCTAACATCCTAGGGTACCTCTTAGCCAATAGCGATGGCAGATTTAAATTCAAATGCAGTGCAGAGTTTTTACCTACACTTTTACAACACTAACAAATTAGGCAGAAAATTAAAAATTTTTACTAAAAAGCACTAAAGTGCTAAACTATTCACTGCACACACATGCATGTCTGCGGCATGAATAGACACGCATTTATATCAATCAGATTTTATTTATAAAGCGCTTTTCAAGCAAAGTGCTTTACAAAACGACCCGAAATTCCCATAACAGTTTAAAACATTAACAGACATATGCAAACACACACACACACACACACACACATCAGTAAAAATGTATATTTAGTTTATCAGAAAAAAAAAAGTTTATTTGTGGGTGACTTGCTCTTTAATGTATGTTTTGTAGCTGATTGGCAAGTTCCCACACGGGACAGAAATGGCCTTTAAGCATGATTATAAGGTGACAGCGTGTGCTGCGTGTGTTCTGAGTTGGAACTGGATCCACGCTATAGACTACTTGCTACAGCTGATGTCTTTCAGAAAGATTACAGTAAAAGGACTCTTAGGTGTCATGCAGTAAAGCGTTAATTGGGGAAAGTGATGAACTTCTGTTTCTGTTGCCACGTCTTTTACGAGCAGTACTTCAAAACGTGTTCTGCCTTTTTAAAAAGGGAACGTTCTCCACCATCTGAACGCGTCACATGTCCTTTTTGTGCTTTTCAAACTGCTGCTAATTTCTTTGTTTTGTTTGTTCTGTTTTTGGGGGGTACGTGGCATTTCTCTGATGTGAAGTTACGTGACGCGTTTGGACCTGAAGTATTAATTTATTTAAGTGAAATAAAAAGATAAAATATGGATTTTAAAAGCAAGCGTTACGTATGTTTCTGGAGAGCGTGCTGCTGTCCCGGTATGGATTATAAATGTTTGGCCGTGATCTCTGTGATGTGCCTTTTGAACTGGCCCGAATCAGTAAATCGCAACGCAACATGCAGCTAAAACACTTGAACTCTACTAGAAAACAGACCAAATGTTAAACCAGTTTGTCTGTGGACACTTGAAAGCATCGCTGTAAATAATGAATGAAATGCAATGACGTCACAGTGACTCAAGCTGTTGTCTGTCCATGTTCACGTTACCAACCTCGGGCTCAGCGCCCCCATCTGCTGGCTCTGTACTGTAACTACACATTTTCTTTTCTACACTGTAAATGATCAGCTGGCTGGCCCAACTTGTCATCTGTCTCTTGTTCCATGTTTGATTTTTGCTTTTTCACTGGTTTGTTTCTGTGCATGCTGTTTCAAAACATCTTGAAATACAAAAGAAGAAACTTATCACTCATGGTGTCTCCATGTTACATGTAAAGATGGGTTAACTTGGATGTCAAACACACCCACATCACATTAAATGATTAGACTTTTTGAATTAATTATGTCCAATTTTAGGACTACAGGATTAATAACCCACATGTTTTTGATGTTTTTCTGATTCAACACACCTGATTGAATAACTGAGCTATCAGTGCAAAAGCCTTTAATCACCCTTTATTTAAACCAGGTGTGTTTTCATTCTGCTGATTTGCGTCAGCACACCTGACCGGGGTTGTGCAGTTATTAACAGGGTTTTGCAGTGCGAGAGGACATGCTACACAGGTAGTTCAACCAGAAAACTGGTAAACATCTAAAGATGATAACTGCTACTGAAATGCTGCAGTTGTTATTCAATGTATGTGTTGTAGTTACCACCTGCAACCACAGGGTGTCAGGACAATGCAAGAAATGTAGCTTAAGCTTGAGTTTCTGTTAGCAACTGTCAGCCCAAGGCAGAGGATCTTTAAATTGTTCGACGCAATGAAAAGAAACCAAATATTATTTCTTGTTATAGAAATGCAAAAAGTGTATATATATATATATATATATATATATATATATATATATATATATATATATATATATATATTAATTTTTTTTGTGCTGAAAATTAGGTAAAATGGGTAAAAGTCAGAATGTAGAAACAGTCTATAAAAAACAAGAAAACATTCTACCACTAAATGCAAAGAGGGGAACACAAAATCCCCCAGAAATGAACCCAAGGACGTTCCTGTCTTAAAGACTGAATCGTTTACAGCAAAAGAAGAAGAAGAAATAGTTTTGTTTTGATGCAACACGAGATTTTCAGGTAAGACATAAATATATAGTTTCTTTAAGCACGTCCTGCTCATCTGCTGAGTTTGAACTCATCACTGGAAGCTGAGGCAGCTTATCCGGCTCTGCAGAGCACTCATTAATATTTGATATTTCTAATTAATACAATTGCATTGTTTACATGTAGAATTAACCTGGGGTGGTATTTATTAAACTAAATACAACTTGAAGAATTTCCCTTTTTCTGTTTTCTATAAAAAGTCAGTTTCATATTAAAAAAAACTGTCAAGACCTAAAAATTACAACTCATCTGTTTGAGTTCTGACTTTAGTTTCCTCTTAGGCAAATTCAGGCTTTCTATTCCAACTGATTTATTATTCTTTGCATTCCAGAGATTTTTCTCAGATTTAGTGTGCCTGTATGTTGCAGATCTGTGTGCTTTATGTCTCCAAGTTGGTTTCAGGGGCGTGTCCAGGGAGTGGCCTGGGGGTAGCACATGCCACCCTTGGAATCTGATTGGCCACCCCAGGTGCCACCACACTAAATTACCTTTAAATAGGCTTTTCATTGTCCACAAAAGGCTTGGGGGTAAAACAAAAAAAGCATAACCATTGGTGCCTCCCATGCACAAAGTTGTGCCTCACCTGGGCCACCCCGTTTTAAAAGATCCGGACACGCCACTGGTTGGTTTTTGTCTCCAGTTCCCCGCATGTTTCTGTCTCGCTGCTTCTTACTCTTTTTATGGGGTCTTAACTTTGCCCTTCATCCACCCATCTTCCCAAGAGGTAATCCTGTCTGCATGTTGCCCATCGCAGCACAACAAGAGCACGCCCAGGAGTTAATCTGGATCATGGTGGTAATTATCACTGGGGTGTCCAGCCTGTAAGAGGGTATTGTACAAGGAGGGAGGAGTCAGATCTGCTGTTCTGCCCACTGACCTTGTGAGCAAGCAAAGAGGGAGGGTGGAAGGGGAAGGGAAGGGAGGAAAAAAACTGAAGGAGGCAGGTCCTGGCTGGCATTACAGCACACTGACAGTTTCAGCACTGCAGATCTGTCTGTCTCTGTGTCTTCAGCTGCTTCAGCGTGCTGGTGAAAGGCACAGGGGGGTTTCTGGGACAGAAATCCTTTGACGGAGGAGAGAAGAGGATTTCTTCCCTTTCCAGTGATCCCAGCGTAGATTCGGGAATCCCTTGTGAGTAAGACTGCACATCTCAGGACTTTAGAGGCAACAAGCCGTGTGTCTGTGTAGCACTGTTGTTTGTTTTGCTGCTGGGCTGTGTGCTCTCTAGGACTGACTGCACTTGATGCAATGTGGCTGCTGATATTTTTGTGCTGTGCGTGCAGCTCTGTGTACACTTGACTCTCAAAAACAGGTGCTGTGTCTTTAAAAACTGGCATCCATGTTTTCTGCTGACAGTGAACGTGGGAATATGTTTGCGTTTTATGATCAATAGATGAGAATGCAGTTGTTGCATTGGTGGTACTGTGGAGGACGTGGACTTTTCTCACCTAATATGCAATTCCCAGCATGCTTTGTTGTTATAGAGCATGAGACCTGCAGCTGTAATTTGGCTCACAGATGCTGCAGCATCATGTGCAGAATCTAGCTGAGGACCATGAAATTGCTCTTGTCTGTGTGCTGTGTGGATGGATCTCTTAGTATGGAAACCCTTTAGTTCAGTCATTTCTAAAGCTGCATGCACTGGTGATTCCTGCAGCATGTTGTTGTTTTCTCCTCTGCTGTGCACCCTCCACCAGACCACCGCCATCAAATCTCTGGTTCCTCCTCCACCAGCCATCGTAGGCTTATCTTTGCCCTGTAATTGGATCCGTTTTTCCTATCACCGTGTCTCACTGGCATCAGGGAATGCAAAGTTTTTTAGTGTTCGTTTTTAAGGTGGAGACCGAAACAAATGTTGTTAAGTTATGGTTACAGCTCATTTAATTAGCACGACCTCCTGCATCATCGGTCTGTATTGCAGAAAGAGCAGAAGTGGAAGAAAAGTTTCCCCAAAGCTGATGCTTCCCTATGTACTGATTTTTTTTATTTCATCAAACTTAACGACCCATAGTTGATTTCACACGTTTTTTTCATGTCGGGTCATTCTCTCTCGCTCTTGCATCTCATTCTGCAGTGAACGATTCATGTGCTCAAGGTCAAACAACCAGGTTAGCCTCCCTCGCTCCCTCCCCACCAGGCTCTGCTGTATCCGAAGACACTGTGATATTGTGTGCTGTGCTGTGCAGAGTAGGAGGTAACGTTCATGTGATGCACAAGAGGGAGGTGAATAGCTGTCATTCATGAGCAAGTGCCCATTTGTTCAGCAGCTGCCCTGAGCTCTGACTTCAGACACCGATCCTGCCCGTCAGCTGCTGCCAGTTGCTTTCTGCAGGCCAAGCTGCAGAAAATATCAAACAGTAAACGTGTACTCACCGTTACTTTTGTGAAATAACAACCCATACTTTTGTGATTTGTGCATCTTCTTAGACTTTACAAAGCTTCCCAGTGGGCCACAACTAATCTGATGGCATTAGTCTCTGTCAGCAGACCCTGGATCTGTCCAGCAGATCATGTCAGACCATCAGTAGCAGTGGTCTTCAGGTTTGGTTAGTGGAGAATAGATCCGTTGATGATCCAAAACCTCACATTTTCACCATGACTGGACCTAATGTGTAATCAAGCTGGGTATAAATCAGTCATTTGAGATGTTTGAATCTGTGAATGAACACTTGCCTAACAGATCTAAAGAAATCTGACATTTTTCCAGGTCTGTGGGCTTGCTATCTCTAGTTTTGTACTTCCAGAATCATCCTTTTAAAATTATTCAGAATTAATCATTTGACCTATGCTAGTTATTTGAGATAAATCGGTGTCAACATGTCAAAGCGGAACGAGCATCTGAAATAAACAGGCTTATCTTGTGCCGGAAATCCAGATAATTTTGGAATGTGGAGTAAAATAATGCGTTTTTTTAGATTTGCTGTATTTAAATAAATCCTGATTAGCCTTATTTAACAATTTATTTAGTCAAACAAACACTGGGAAGTATTTTTGTTGTGCTTGATTGGCCGTGGAGGACTTTAGACATGATTTTCTCTGATTCGAGATGCAATTTCAATACTGTGAGTTCAGTGATCGGAGTAACAACAGACTGTGGAGTCACCCAGAGCTACCCTGAACACAAGCTTAACCAGAAACATTAAAAACAAAACCTTCTAATCTGATTTAAATAACATTATCTTGTATCTGTGTGTGATTGATGAGAAATATTTCCCCCTGAACAGTGTCTTGGTACTGTTTCCATCCTGTTCTGTCAGAGAAGGGAGACGGAGTTAAGCTGACATCATCAGCAGACATCAGCATAACAAAGCATTGCTGTGCTCAGCATCTACCGAAGGACGAGCGCGTAAAACCTCCAAAAAAGGAACGTTGAGAAAGAAATGACGACTGACAGATTTGTTGACAGATACATCCAGTTGTGAGTGCAGTTCAACATTTCTATCAACAAGTTGGTAGGCATTTTTTACAAATGAGGACCTAAATGACTACATCCTCTCACGACCTGTTTGAAGCCATTAAATTACTTGTTCTCATGTATTTAGTGTAAAGATAGCAAACCGTTTCAAGAAGAAATACTGTTTGTCAGGGATGTGTATTTTTGAAATTCTGGCGATACGATACATATCACGATACAGGGGAGACTATACAATATATCGCGATATATTGTGATACATTCAGTCAGACGTTACAAGCAATTTTTTTACTGAATTTATTGTAAGAATGTTCAATAAACAGTCCAAACTGATACGTAACATGTTTAACATGAGGTATCTGAACCATGATGGGAGGGATTTACAGTTCAATGGTGGAAACAAAACCCGTTGCACACTGCTGCCAACTAGCGGGTGGCGATTGAATTGCACAAAACGAAAAGAAAATACACAAAAGTTTGCATGTAAATTATTTCAAGAATTAGATACACGGCTTTTAAATATTGATGTAATACTCGCAGGAAAAAATATCACGATATATTGCCATATCGATATTTCCGATACACGGCTTTTGAATATCGATATAATATTGTTGGGGGGAAAAATCACGATATATTGCCATATCGATATTTTCTTACATCCCTACTGTTTTTGTTACATTTTTTTGTTTGTTTTTCAAGATTTGTTCAGGTGTTATTTGATGTAATGATATACATGCATTAATTTAGTTATTAATTCTATATGTTTATGCACAAAAACAGGTGATTCTTTAAAAACATTGATCAGTTTTGAAGAAAATAAAGACGTACTGAATAACAAAAAACCTGCACCATTTTAAGCCCAACAGCTCTTTAGGGGTAAAAATAAAAGCTTGCTTTTAAACGAAAGTGCAGATCGATGCCTAATTATAAGCAGCTTGTTCTGCAGACACATGGGCTCCATATGATCATTTAGTCCGACTTCTGCATCGAGTTTCACACACGTAACATTTACTGATGGAACCGCTGCTCACACGAGTCAGTGCTGGGACTTGGTGAGGCACCTCATAGCAAGAACGGTTTAGGAATTTGCAACTAAAATTGAAATTACATCTTTTTGGAGGTGCCTCTAATTTATAAAACACATCTGTTGTAATTTATCAACCGACGTGAATGCTGGAGAAGGGCGATAAATCTATCTGATTAACGTGCCTTCAGCTGAATTCATCACACTAAATAGTTTCAGATATCTACGACATCTGATTCTGAACTGGAAAATAAAAAAGTGTTTCTTTAGGACACGAATAACAGCAACAAAATGATCTGACTGTGCCTAGTGGACAACTTTCCCTTCACGTTTTACCTGTAACACTCAGAATCTTAACAGCTGTAGTGAAACACGACAAGCAGCTGTCATGACTCTTGTGAAATGGACGAGACTAATTCCAGGAGTTTTAATCATGTGACTCCTAAAAAAAGTCTGGATATTCTTAAATGTGTGTTAGTTCTGGTGTCTGAGTTTTCAGCTGAAGGACTGCCACGTTCATCCTTGGTATCTTCAGTGCCACCAATCCATTTTCGTTCGCTTATCCGGGGTCGGGTCGCGGGGACAGCTGCCTAAGCAGAGAGGCCCAGACTTCCCTCCTCTAGGGGAATCCCAACGTGTCCTTCCTGTAGGTCTCCTTCCAGTTGGACGTCCCCAGAAAACCTCATCAAGGAGGTGTCCTAACCAAATGCCCAAGCCACCTCAACTGGCTTCTCTGTGGACCCAGCAGCAGATCTACTGTGAGTCCCACCCAGATGACCAAGCTTCTAACCCTATCTCTAAGGGACAGTCCAGACACCCTGTGGAGAAAACGAATTTCAGCCACTTGTATCCACAGTCTCATTCTTTCAGTCATTACCCAAAGCTCGTGACCACAGGTGAGGGATGGAACAAACATCGACCGCCTTCCACCTTTCAGCTCAGCTCTCTCTTCACCACGGCAAACCAGTACAACATTTGCATCGCTGCAGATACAGCACCAATCCGCCTATTGATCTCATGCTCCATCTTTCCTTCACTTGTGAACAAAACCCTGAGACACTAATGGGCCATTCCCATCTGTACCGGGTCGGGCCGGGTAGCGTAGGTTGTCTACATATCTGGGTGGCCTGGTATTTTTCCGGGTCAACCAAGGCTCATTCTCAGCCCTCTTCTCGAGGGGGTCTGCTTCAGGCCGACCAGGGCCAACACACCCACTGCTGACAACAAATTCACACCTTCCATTAGAGCAAGCCTCTGATTGGTGGGTAGAATCAGCCCACATGGGCTTAAGACAAGGATGTGTGGAATCAACCGGGCCAGGCTGGGGCCGACTGGGGCTACCCGGCCCGGGCCGACCCGGTACAGATGGGAATGGCCCATTAAACTCCTCTACTTGAGACAGGACCTTGTCCATGACCTGGAGAAGCCCTTCTATCCTTTTCCGATTCAAGACCATGGTTTTGGATTTAGAGGAGTTTCAATGCCATTCAATCAAAAGTAAATGGCCTGTGTTCGACATAGCGCCTTCTAGAGTCCTGGAACCCCCCAAGGCGCTTTACAACACAACCAGTCATTCACCCATTCACACACACATCCACACGCTGGTGGGGATGAGCTACATTGTAGCCACAGCTGCCCTGGGGCGCACTGACAGAGCCGAGGCTGCCAAGCACTGACGCCGCCGGTCCCTCCGATCTCCGGGGCTCAAACCTGCAACCTTTACGGGGCGAGCACTTAACTCCTGTGCCACCGTCAACCCATAAATTGAATGATCTGCAGAAATATGTTCTAAATAATCTATAATCTAAAAGGTCTAAATAATAACGAAAGGCAAAAAAATTCTGTTTATCTTTAGTCCATCCATCATTACGATGTAGGTTACATCCTAAAATAATGTGTGGAACATCTTTTGTGCGTAAAAGAAGAGTGAAGATCAGATCCTGATAAGTTACTGAAGTAGAAAACAGCCTTTTTGGTCTGCGATGAGCTAAAGTCACTCACATCAACACACAAAGATCAGGGGTGTGATGGCAGGAGGGGTAGATTACTATAAATAGACGTAACGCACATTCATGGCTAATTTTTACACATGCGGCGTGCACCTGTTCCCCTGCTGCTTCATCCCTAACTCACCCGAGTCAACTTTCACACAGAGGCTGAGTCAGGCGGCATCCCAGTCAATGAGCTGAAACGGAAACCTTCAGGATAAACACAAATCGTGTATTAATATCAGTTAGGGTTAGAAATAAATGAAAACAAAACAATAACAGATTAAACGGTTCAAGAATAAGACATGAAAACAAAATGGTACATTTTATTGTACAAAAAACACAAATGAATATTTTGCTACATATACTGAATACATTTTTATGTATTCATCTGTGAATGGCTCCATATGTTTGCAGACATGACTTAAAAGTGACAATGTGTAGTTTTTAGTGTTAATTTCTGGAAATATCCATGAAAATGTTGTTGAAAATCAATGAAATGATGCCCAATTGTAGAAAAATCTTGGCAGCGGTGTAACATATAAATTAGGTCTAAAATACACGTGAGTGGGTCTAAGTCTCTGGGCGATGTTAGATGCCATGTTTTCTTCTACGGGAGCCCTTGAGGGCAAAACACATTTACTGATTTGTAAGAAACGGTTACAAAACTTTCACCCTTAATAAATGTTGTTGTTTTACACATTTACCTCTTCACTCTTTGGCATGGAGTCTCATGTGCTTGTCATTTTGCTGAAGTTTGCACTCCCCGCACCTTTTTGACCCTAATGGGCATTCGTTGGTGAGGTCTTATTCCAACACAAAAATACTGCGTGCTTGCAATACTTTAGTATTTACTGCCCCTATCACCAGGAAAAATACACACTGTCACTTTAAAGTAACACAAATCATTTTCCTTCTCCTCTGCCCTACAGTTTGAAATTGGAACTACAACTGTCATAAACAGCCCTGCTGCAGCCTGCTGTGGCTAGCGCTAACAACAAGCTAACTAACACAAACCAGTTAACACTAAAATGAACCACAAAATCAAAAGATTCACACAACTGGACAAAAATATAATTACTCACAAGTCCAGAAGCAACAAAGCCAGGTCACTATTGATCCATGGTTTTGTGGCCGGTTCCCTCAAACTAGTGTAGGTCGTGCCGATGTTCACTCTGGTTTTAGCTCTTTGCTTCTCCTCCAAATACAGTACTCTTACTTTTACTTCCAGGCTTTCCATGATGCCAACAGGAAAAGCAAACTCAATTTTATTCTTCTTGTGATTTTAATTGATGATCGGCAAATTGGCAATGCTAACTTGCTAACATTAAAGCTAACAGCTGTAGAGCAGCCCTTGGGACACCTACCTGACCCACAAAACTGTGTGGTTTTTGGTCAGCAGAGGACTGCAGAGTGGTGTCAAATATCAAACTGGTCTAGTTTCTAATTCAACGATCACTAGGATCAACGTTAAAGTGTTAGCTTAAATTTAAGGAAAACTATCTATTGTTACTTTAACGTTGTGGACTCCACATTTCTTCAGTGTGATTTTATATTAAAATCAAATTCTCCATCCTGCAGAGAGTTGAACTTATCTTCATCACTGCTCCATTCCTAAAACAATATTCTCAGAAATAGACAAGCATGCAAAATGACACCACAGTGATTATTTGTGGAAAAATAAGAGATAGACATGAAAATAACATCATGAGCAAACTGGTTGTTTATATTTTACAAATATTGATCACTTGATTTTCTTGATCCAAAGTTTCCAGAGCTCAGACCCCCCCCCCCCACACACACACACACACACACACACTGAAGGGATCGTCTTTGATTGTCTCACCTGCATGTTTGTCCCATTTGGTCCTTGAGGAACAACCGGATGTCTCGTTACCTCAGTGAAACCTGTCTGTGTCTATGAAGCTCACACAGGAAGGTCTGATATGACGCCACACTCTGTGACAAGCTGCTGACGGGGACAATGGCGAGAGAGCGCATTTACCGTGGCAACCAGTTAAATGATACCACAAGAAGGCTGACTCCATGATTTAAAGTCACCTATATAGTTAGTTTTTTACACCTACAAATGAGAAAATCGTGTGATGACTGTTTGAGCTAAAATTAATGTTTCATTTGATCCACCTGTCTGTGCAAGACTGAGACTTTAATTGCTATTTGTTTGTATTTTGTTAAGTTTGCATGTCAGTGTTGAGTTTATATGGATGCTAGTCAGGGGTGGACTGAGACCAAAATTCGGCCATGGCATTTTCGCGAATCATCGGCCCTCAGTCGGCCCTCCCCATTGGGAGAGCGGTGGGGGTGGGGGGTGTTGCCGCCGGTGGACTCGTCTCTAGGCCGAATGTGAGATCTAATATGGACCGGGACTGTTATATTACAAGCAGGGCCAGACCGCTGCGACCGGGAGCCCTGGCCTTCCAGATCAGGTCATTCTCCACAGGTGGAGATCAGCAGGACATCCTACGCCACCGCTCTACTGCGTTTTTCTTGCTTAAAACGCCTGGAAAAACTCTGTTAGCTTCGGGTTACCATGTAGCTAATGTTCTGCAGATCACCAAATGTGGAGTAGTATTGGCCCAAGCTGTGCAAGCAGCCCACTTGGCCAAGCGGCCCACCGAGACAGTGCCAGAATGCCAGATAGGCCAGTCCGCTCCTGATGCTAGTCATTTAGCCGTTGCAGATTTCTTTTTTCTGTCAATTAGGACTTATAACACTATAGCTCGTAAGTTTGGTTTTTGTTCACCTCCAGTTAAGGTGGCTTTATTTAAAGCATATTGTACTCCACTTTACACAGCCCAACTGTGGTCATCCTACAATCAAAGCAGCATGAATAAGCTGCAAGTTGCATACAACGATGCCTTAAGGATCATACTTAAAATACCCAGAGGGGGCAGTGCCAGTCAGATGTTTGTAAAAGCAGGCATTTGTACTTTTAAAGCACTTTTAAGAAAACTCATATTCACTTTTACAGGCCGACTGGATAGCTCTGCCAACAGTATAATTTTAGCAATCACTGATCCTACTGTGAGCAGTTGTCGCTATTTCTCCAGTATAAGGAAACACTGGTTGAAGTGTTTGTGTGGTTAACCTGGTGTGGAACAGTTTATAGTAAAGCTTTTAATTACATTTAGATTTTTATTCAATTTTATGCTGTTATCTTTTTACTTCTATTTATCTATTTTGTTTCATTGATCTGTTGTTTTCTATGTATTTTATCTGGACCTAAGAGTCTGTCAATAAAGATTATCTATCTTATATTTTCACTTATGACTCACTGAGAGCCTTCTCGGACCCATATGTGTTCTAATTAAATGACTATCTGATTGATTTAAGTTGTTTGTTGACTACAAAAATGCAGTCTGACAGAGACACAGAGCAGAATACCAAACGTGATGACCAGTCTGAACTTCAGGGTGTGGTCCTTTCTCAATGAGAACAGTGATCTTGTCCAGACGTGGTTTTTATTAAACCAGCATGTGTCCAAGAACTGTTCGTTTAGCCGAATGTGGCAGACGCTCCTCTGATAAAATGGTAGTTTCACATCTCAAGACGAGTCAAGTCTGCAGAGCCTCATGAGGCTGTACAGAAAAGTGGAAATGACAAAGTTTACACGAGGTCTCTTTGGAACAGTTGGACTGACCACTCTTCTGAGAGGGCCTTCGCTTTGTTTGAAGATGCTCTCATGATGTCAGAACATAAGAAGATGATTTGAGCAATGATTTCTTTATCACACAAACTGACGTGAAAATGCAAAACAGCGTGAAATGAAAATATTCATCCGAGTTGATTAGCTTCCTCCACACGGTGCCCAGGCTCTGCTCTGCATGAGGAGTGCAGTTATTGGGAGTGGAGTTGCTGCTCACCCCCTATCGGAGGATTCAGTTGGGGTGATTTGGCATCAGGTGATGATGCTTCCTGTTTGTTTTCTTCTGGAGGCACCGGAATAAAACTGTGGGAGAGACCCGGAACTCACTCCAGGAATTAAATAGTCTCTATGACCTGGACACACCTTGACGTCTCCCAGGACGTCTGGGATTTCCCTCAGAAAAATGAGTGAACTTTGTTCAACCTTGTTGATCAGCTTGTTTAGCGTCTGCCCACCTGTTAGCAGCAAGATGAGTGATCAGTCATCAGTGTCATATTTCCTTCGCATCTAGTTAACATTTGTAGATTCTCATCTAGATTTGTTTTGACGTGTTTATTTCATCAGCTGTAGTTTGTAACGTTTTATTTTTTTTCTCTGAGAAGACAGAAAATTCAACGTTAAACACAGTCCCGTAAGAATGAGCGGAGCAGAGAGGGGCCCGACAGCAGGGACGGGATCTGTGCTCTCCGTGTTTTTGTGTAGCGGTTGTTCATGACAAGCACTCTTTGTGCCTTCAGGAGATCACATGTCACAATATTTGAACAGCTGCAGACTGAAGTTGGAGCATTTGTACTCGTCCTTTCACGCCGAAAGCAGGAATCTGTCTGATAAAATCTACGGAAGAGTGAGGACAAGCAAAATGACAGCATGGATGAATGAATGAATGAATCTGTTGTGAGTAAAAGCAGTCTGATTTTTCTCATTTATGATTCATAAAATGGTTGTTGCATTAAATGCAGCATGGATTAGGACACATGGACTTGAAACAAATAACAGGAAATATGATGTTTTCCTCACAAACAATACTTGGAACCTTACCGGTTTGTTATCTAGAGACAGAGTTTTGTTTTCTGTTGTCAAATTCAGAGATAGAGAGTTGGAGATTGTATTTTGTATAAAACTGACACTCCACCAGAGAGCAGAAGACATTAAAATGACTCCTTACAGCTGATCTTTTAGGAAAGTACTAATCCCGTTAATGAGGCAGAGGCGTTAGAAACGGGTTTATCGAGTGTTTCATTTAGATTTGTAGGATAGGTGCTGTCAAGATTTTCCGTTATTTAGCATTTATATTGGAAAAAAGGTCAAACAAAACCACGCCCTGCCCACATGAAGCTGCAGAAGTCAGAAACTGGACTGGTCTGGCTGCAGACCTCCCTAATAAAATGTAACAGTGACACCTTTGGCCTGAAATGCACTTTTCTTTTTGCAAAGCAACGCATACAACAGTATGGTCATATGATGTCTGCAGTTAAATAAATCACCTAAATGGAAAGAACTGTGTTTATTGATTCTGTATCTGAATCAGGCTTGTAAACCTACAACAGATTGACAGCTGAGAATCTGCCCCAGGTGGATAACTTCTGTCTAATTGGAGTGGGATCCATTTGCGGCTACTGAACACCACTAATGGAGTCTGTTGGGAGATTCGTTGGCGGCATGCTGTCACTCCAGACTTGCTGCATTAACCTAAATGTACCCGTGTTCGGACAATCACTGACATCTGGTTTTACGACAACCTGAGTGTTGCACGGCATGATATTTAAGTGATTTCTAAATTCCTTTAAAAGGCCTGTGGAAATGAGCTGAGTGTGTTGTACACACCAACGCTCATTGATGGGGCACACATGAGCAAAGAAATGTGATGATGTGTCTTTGCAACGAGTCTGCTGCACATATGGATGAGTGGAGTCTTTAGTTTCAGTCTTCAGGCTGGATTTGAGCACAAACACATCGGAACGTGACCACTGTGGCTATTTTGCATCATGTTACAGGCTTGACAGAAACCATGACGTCAGCTGTTGTGGAATTACTGAGTCATCATCTGCTTGTTGCAGCTTCACAAAATGGGAACTAAAAATGTGCAGTTTAAATGGTTTTAAGAGGATCAGCTACCTGCAGATCTTTAGACCTTACAGATGTAACATTATGCATTTCATGGCAGTTCATAACTATGTCACGAAATGCCGTGAGACCGGGTTGTACTATATTACTCATTTAAACTGATAATACTGTAGTTTGGAGTAATTTTAGCAGTTTTCACTTCCAAATATTTTGAAATATGTGCAGGTTTTCAGAAACTGGTGACTAACAATATAAGACTTTGGCTGCCTCTGTAAGTTTAGTTCTGTCAATTAATAAAGTTTTGTCAATTTGTCAATTTGGGTGCAGAAATGAGCAAAACATCACATATATTTTTATAAAATGTGCTTTAAACGCAGGAATCAATTTGAGCTCCGTTTGTCAGCTCAACTTTAGACTGTCTGCATGGCTCTGAATAAGAATGTTTAATATTCTTGGATAAAACTCGTAGTCGATAACTTGGACTTAAGAGTTTAAGGGTCAAGTGTTTGGTGTCTCTGTATAAATTACAGTGAGAGAGAGAGAGAGTAAAAATTGTTCCAATTTAGGATAAAACTTCTGGGTCAAGTCTCATAACCAAAAGCTGAAAGAGTGAAACCATGAATGCTGCTTCCAAGCCTGAGCTTTTCTAGTTTACATATAAATCTATCTGTCTATCTGTCTATCTGTCTATCTATCTATCTGTCTATCTGTCTATCTATCTATCTATCTATCTATCTATCTATCTATCTATCTATCTATCTATCTATCTATCTATCTATCTATCTATCTATCTATCTATCTATCTATCTATCTATCTATCTATCTATCTATCTATCTATCTATCTATCTATCTATCTATCTATCTATCTATCATCTATCTATCATCTATCTATCATCTATCTATCATCCATCTATCATCTATCTGTCTATCTATCTATCTATCTATCTATCTATCTATCTATCTATCTATCTATCTATCTATCTCTCTATCTATCTATCTCTCTATCTCTCTATCTGTCTGTCTGTCTGTCTGTCTGTCTGTCTGTCTGTCTGTCTGTCTGTCTGTCTGTCTTCATCCAAGTTTTAGGTGTGGAACACTGAAAAAACATTTTTTTAGTTTAATTCCTGATTATAATCAGTCACTCTGAGTTTTTCATGCAGGCTGAACATGAAAATAGTCTCCTACACCTATCTCCTGCATTAGCTTCTGATAGAAAACAGACGGTGAAACTCTAGGATTAGAAATGGTTAATGGTAAATGGCCTGTATTTGATATAGCGCCTTCTAGAGTCCTGGACCCTCCTTTAAAAAGCAGCTGAAGTCTCACTTGTTCAGGCTGGTTTTTGTATGACCTACGATGTAGCCATAGCTGCCCTGGGGCGCACTGACAGAGGCGAGGCTGCCGAGCAGTGGCGCCACCGGTCCCTCCGACCACCACCAGCAGGCAACGTGGGTTAAGTGTCTTGCCCAAGGACACGATGACAGCGACAGACTGAGTGGGGCTCAAACCTGCAACCTTCCGATTACGGGGCGAGCTCTTAACTCCTGTGCCACCGTCGCCCACAATCCTGACAGATTTACTTCACACTGTTTCTTAATGTTCATGGACTCGCCCATCTTGACTTACGGCGGGGAAGGCTGTTGTTGGTTTAGCGTCAAGGAAACAGCAGAGAATGTTTCAGCTGGTAGACGCAAACCATTAGCATTAGTAACTCCACCACACGGCAGAACTCCTCCATGCTTGTGTTATTTGTGGAGATAAAACATCAGCGTTGCAAGTCAGTGGTAGAATCATGTTGCTGTTAGCCAAACCGAGACGAGATGTCAAAATATCAGGAAGTATGACTCCAAATCCTGCCGAAGCTCAGTTGGGATGTGGTTCATTTCTAGGGTGTTTCTCAATGCCAAGGAACCTCGCCTTGATGTCTTGGCCCGGTTGCCTAGGAGATACGTAATCAGGAACCACCAAGACGTGTTCCAATGTTCATGTTCTATCGAGGTGTGTGTTCTCCATTTGTTAGCCGTTTAGCTAGCTGAGCAAGGATAAACGGGAGGTGTCTTGTAGCCTAGCCTCGGTCCAAAATTACCCAGAATACACCGCAGTGTTTTCAAAAAGACGCTGGATCAGAAGCCGGCAACTACTTTGGGGACAAATTTCAAGTTTAAAAGTAAGTCACCTTATTTAAAGTTTTTTTTTAGATCCAAAGAAGCTTTCTATGGTTGGTTAGTTGCTTAGTTCTTGCAGTTTCGGTGGTTAGTGGGTAGTAACTCACTTATATTTTTAATTTAACAACTATATACACAATTTAAAAAGTAAAAGGCTCATTATATATTTTTATTGAAACTTATGCGTATAAAATATAACGTTATCTCCCATGTCACATGACGTTACGTGACCACCGTGGAAGCCGCGGTCACGTGATGCAAGTCTGTTCCATTTAAGTTTTCTTTGACCAAGGAAGGACGGTGTCCTCATAAGCAAGGCGCCTGACCTCGCAAGACATCCCCTCGCAAGGGCAAGCGCCTTGATATTGAGAAACAACCCTAGTTCCTGTAAATGGTGCACCAGTGTTTTTCTTCCCCAGAGTACGACTTGCCAAGCATTGGTTCCTACTAGAGACCACCAGAAATGTATTGATTCAACGAGTGTTCAACACCTTTAATATTTGTTTCATGTGAGATGAAAATGTATGTTCACTCAAAACTGATGAACAGTTATGCAAATTTGTGGGAACATTTTTCCGATCAGGGCTTAGCTACAGCAGTGTCCCTGGATCTGGATGAGAAAGAGAAAGGTAAAACTAGAGAGAAGAGACACCGGTCAGGACGGTGAACCAGTCTGGTTCATGCAGAAAAACGCATTGTGAGTCATGCTTTGACGTTCCTTTTGGACCAACTACATCACACCAGCTGTGGACAAGTGTCAAAACTAACACCGATAAAACGAGAGTGGTACGATGTGAGTGGAATAGAATGGGAGGAAGTTCTGGCAGGTCAAGACAAAAGAAGTAGCTTTATATTTGTAACATTTTTAGGGAATATGCTTTATGTAAATATCTGTTTACCATGAAAAATTCTCATAGCATATCCAGTATTGACCTTCTGCTGTGAACTTTGATCCTTTAACACCCAGACTCATGACATTAGCCGCCACATTTAGGCTCTGAGCATCAATAAGGGATCTAGCAGGGATAACACTCACAGTCGTGACCCTTTTAACCCTTTGGAAGGGCTTGATTTATAACCTACCATTTAAGCAGTTGATGGACACAGTAAATGTCCAGCATAGTGAGAATTGGCTTCAGCGTGGCCGCGCCCTGACCACTGCTGCCGTTCCAGTCCTCATACAGCCTTGAGGTCTCCTAAACACATACAGTTAAATATAGATCGTCTCAGACTGACCACAGCCACAGTCAGACCTCCTGAAATTGGCTTTTTTTGTATTTTCTCCACCACTCTTGGTGTATTTTTACACAGAAACGTTTGTTCACAGACTCCATCCCTCAGCCGGACGCCACCGAGCACCACACACAAACACACTCTCTCTCTTCGTCTCTCCTGCTATCCGTTATGCTCAGGAGCAGCTGACTGGGCTGATTTACGTGGTGTTTGCTCAGGGTTCTGGAGGAAATTAAATGTTCGAGTTGCAGCACTGGCTGGATTCACGTGGCCTAAAACACTGAAGAGAGTCGCAGGAGACATTTTTCTGTATTGTTTGTCTCAGATGAGAGGGTTCATGTTGCGTTCATATCTGGATGTTCAAGTCACCTTCTGTTTAATGCCTTGGTAATCGATGACACTTGTGTGTGAGATGAGTTCACTGGGAAGAGAAACGACAGGTTTATGAAAGCAGATCAGCCACTTTACTTCATCTACTTCAATAGTTACGTTTATACAATGATAGTGCAGCATTTCCCTCCTTCAGTAACATAGCACTGGTTTAACTGGCAGAGATTACAGTCTGTGATAATGTCTTATTATTTATTTCATTGATGTCATCTTAAACTTTAAAGGTTAGATAGGGAACACGGACACTCTGACGATACCTGGTGTTTGTAGGTGGTAGCTGCAACAACAGAATCCAGCTGTCGGGCTTCACCGCTGACACGTTAAGAGGCCGGCCAGCACCAAGTGACAAATCGTACAGGGTAAAGACTAGTTTCAACTAATAATTGTCTTTTACAACAGTATTTACTGTTGGAGCATCTTCTGGGCTCAGAATCAGGTACTTGACTTGTCAAGTCCGCCATTTTACACAGTTTCAGCCTCGCCTTGCAGAGCAGACTTTTTAGTGCAACAGTGTCTTCTAGTGGCTAGTGCCGTGCCGAAAAATTTAAAATTAGATTATTGATTGTAAAACTGTAGATTCACCATGCACACCTCTAAACACACTGTGGTGGTATTATTTTTTTTAAATACAGCTTTTTATTAAAATGTTCCATATTCCACCTTTAATCTATGGCAGGACAATATTGTCAGAACCTTGAATGGGCTGTGACACGTGGATATTTTATAAAATTATCTGATCTGAGGAAACACATCTTCAACCCGATTCCATGATCTCTCTGCTTTGGTAAAAATAATAGTTACTCATGATTTACCACCAATTTGATTACAATCCTGCTGAAAACACAACCACTGACGTTGACTTTCCATGTTTATTCATAGTGATCAACTCAACCTTTCAACTCTACGCAGCTTTAATGTAGACTTTAAAGCTGTTATAACAAATCTACAGAACAAGCTAGACGTAGAACGCAAACACGGTCATGCAACACTCACCCCTTCCCTTTGGTATCTTCCCTGAGACGCTTTTGCCGGAACCAGAAACCCACGATGTCAGACAAAACGAGATAAAGCTAAACACTAGTCACACTTTTCTAGGTCCAAACATCTTTGGTTTTCCACAACTTCAAATGGTGATTTTCTTTTTGGGACTCTGGTAGTTTGTCCTAAAGTTGAAATGGTAGCAGCCGGCTGTTTCACCGTCTCTGATATTATTGAATGGAGAACCTCACACACCAGTGGTGTTCTGTTGCTAAATACGTGAGTGTGTAACGAGTGGAGGACCCGAGGAAGTGCAGTGATTTGGTGAGGCCGACAACTGGATGGTCCAATAGTTGCTTTTGGTCCAAAACGTGTTATTGGATGAGGTATTTAGACAAGTGTGAGAACCAAGTCAATAGTTGTTTTTGTTTAACTCTCCACAATATATTTATAGTCATACTGTGTTAGAGCGTTGTAGGCATAAAAAATGTTTTAAGCTAATTTGTTTTCTAAATTTGTCATTGCAGCATGAAGACACTGGTTATTAATTCAATTCAAGTTTATTTATAAAGCGCCAAATCACGACAAGAGTCGTCTCAAGGCACTTCACATAATAAACATTCCAATTCAGGTCAGTTCATTAAGCCAATCAGAAATAATGTTTCCTATATAAGGAACCCAGCAAATTGCATCAAGTCACTGACTAGTGTCAGTGACTTTACAGCAATCCTCATACTAAGCAAGCATAAAGCGACAGTGGAGAGGAAAACTCCCTTTTAACAGGAAGAAACCTCCAGAGAATCCTGGCTCAGTATAAGCAGCCATCCTCCACGACTCACTGGGGAGTATTAAAATCTTACATATTTTTTCTGAATGCCTGATTCCTCGGATGTTTCCTAGGTTTCTTCCACAGATAAACATTGTAGTTGGTTGCTTATCCTGCAGGATCCAAACATGTTCTGTTTTTGACTTAAAGGGACTGTAAGGAAGTTAGAAGTTTTTATGCTTGCGATCGCCACTCAGGCCTAACTCGTAACTGCAGCTTCAAAAGTGAGCTTGTGCATGAGGTGTGCACGCTGTACGTGCACACTCCTTAACAAAACTAACAGCTGAGACAGTCCCGTGTGTGTGTGTGTGTGGCCCGGAGGACAGAAGAGCACAGCAAATTAATAAATATAATGTGCCTCTGTCTCTGCAGCTACACTTTCTTGTTGGCCGGCCGAAAGTACAGTGTGTGTGTGTGTGTGGCCCAGAGGACAGGAAAACATGCAGCTAATTAATTAAATAATTTGGTTCTGTACCTTTCTCTTCAGCACAGCCGACAAAGGTTTATGATGGGTCAGTCGTCCTGCATGCTCAGATCATTCCCTTCCCTTGCTTGAAAAATTGTTCCAAAATGAAAGTTGAACCCACATCTTTTTTATCTGTGAATTCAATGCCGTTCGGCGAGTCTCAAATAAAAATTTGGACATCTTATTACTGTAAAAAATATACCATTAATGTAAAAAAGAAACTCAAAATGACAAAACGTGTTCACAACTGGAGTCAAACACAGGTCTTCTGCATGAGAATCAGACACCTTTGTAGGTGAGCTAAAACGCCAATGACATTCAATCTATCTGTAACATTTATACTGTAGCGGTCTGCGCCGCCCTCTAGCGGGGTGTGTGTGAAGCAGCAAAGAAGAGTCGACAGGTAGCAGACATAGAACACTTAATAGCCGGATGGCTCCCCTTTTCATCCCCCCACACATACATTTAACTCACGGTGCCAACAGGCACCGGATAAGAACAACACAGTGTGAACTCCGAACTGAAACAAACAACACATAACCCCGAACAAAATAACCCTCAGAACGGTTCAGAGCGAAAATGGCTATTTTGTTGCTAATTTGCAGGAAATTAGAAGAAACTAGCTAAGGCTCCTCAGAAATGTAGCTAGGTTTGTCACTAGGCGTTAGGAACAGCGACAAAGTCGCTGAGTTGCCACTGCCTCTCTCTCTGCTGCTAAAGCTATGGATAGCAAATGCTACGAGCGATGCCTGAGCGTGAACGCGCATGAAGCAGCCTGCTCGACCCGAGCATCTCTCTTTTTCTGTGATTTTACAGAAAAACAGGCAATCACAGTAAAAATGCCAGGGCTCATTCTACAGGACCAGGGCATTGCAGGAGAATGTATGAAGAAGACATTTATTATTTCTATACATGTTTTGGCTGTCAAACTTCCATAATGTCCCTTTAAGGGCTTTTTTCTGATCTAAAGGTGGCCTCGTACAGAAGTCCCCTTTGTTTAAACAAATTCTGCTTGACCTTTAAAACCAACAAGCCTTCTGCCATTTTGCTGGCAACCACTTTAGTTAATAGGCTCTCCATTCATCGTGAACGATGGACATTTGAACCCTGGAGTCTCTTTCTGCGTAAAAACGCATTTTACAAAACCTCATAATTTCTTTAAACAATGTCTTAAATTTTTTTCTCGACTCCCGCATAAGAAATACTTGTTAAAATCATTTCCTGTTGAAATAATATACTTCGTATAAAAGTGTAATTATTTTATTAGGGGGATTCATAAATGCCAACCATCTGCACCTCACCTCCCTCCCCCTCCTCTTTCTCCTGAGCGTTGGGTGCTCACTGGCCCGTAACCGACTCTGATGGCGGGACACAAAACACGATGAGATCCCTTATTAACGTCACAGCTCTCATTAACCCCTTCAGCTACTAAATTTATAATCGCATCAGCAGGACAGAGGTGTGTGCAGCGGGCGAGAGCTGAGGCAGATGCTATTTACATCCTTTATTATCTGCTGGCTTAAGCTAAATTGATTTAATCCCTCAGTTTGAGTTACCTGAGCACACATGCAGGATTTTTTTTTCTGTCTTTTCAAAATTTACACTGAAACAATTAATTTTGTGTTAAGAAATCCGGCAATGCTCAACAGAAATTAATGAGTTATGATTTTATTTACCAACGAGGGAAATGAGTGCATCATCATGAAAGCCTTTATTCAGATAGTTTGAAAACACCTTTATGTGTCGTGTGTCCTGGAAACAGAAGAACAGATGGCTTTGGAGACAGAAGTGCATCTTTTATTAATGGCTGCACACTTATGGCATGAGAAGTGAAGTAGCTGCACAAAGCAGGTCACTGGTTGCTTTTATCACGTGTTTGAGCCAAACTTCAGACAGTATGTACAGTAAGAGTAGAGAAGAACAAAAGTAAAGTACTTGGATTACATTTATGCAACAGCCTAGCCTAGTGAACTAGACCAAATTCTTGCTTTGCAAAGTTTTTTAAATGATTTTTTTATTTAGTCTGGCTTGCCAGGCTAGCAACAGCCGGTAAAGCAAAGAAAAATGAAACTGCCGGCTTTACAACACAGCTTCATAAACAACTCGCCAAAACAAGCCACCTGTCAGAAAAACTGCATTTTCTTCAGATGAAGAAGAAGAAAAAGAAGAACATTCATCATCCATGTCAGACCTGCACTGATCCTGGAACAGTTGCACAACAGCTCGGACCACCATGACTTAAGTCATCACTGGAAGCGAGCATGAGACCCAGTTTCTCTCAGATGAGATGCAAAAGATCAAAACAAGTTTTTTTCTACATAATTTGCATCACCCCAGTGAACAGAGAGACTTCTTCTTTAACGGAGTTGCTGCACTTTTATCTCGCCAGGTTTTTCCTAAGCTTTTTAATCAGATTATTATGTAATTCTTAAATGAACAGGTTTTGGAGCTCCGTGGAAGATAACTGCAGCATTAATGTTGTCTAATCTTTTGAAGTGGCTTTAAGTAACTGACTGAGCACATATGAGATTGGCTGTTTGTCATGGCTACCTTCATTTATTTATCTGTCAGGAATCTTGGCGTGACCTTTGACCCAGCTCTCACCCTGGATTCTCATGTCAGCTCTCTTGTTCGCTCTTCCATCTCAGGAACATTGCTAAGCTGAGTCCCATTCTGTCCCGCTCTGAACTTGAGACTGTTCTCCACACCTTCATCTCCTCACGCTTAGACTACTGTAACTCTCTTTTCACGTGTCTGAGCAGAACCTCCCTGAACCGTCTACAGGTGGGTCAGAACGCCTGTGCTCGGCTTCTGACCAAGTCCTCCAAACACACCCACATCACCCCGCTTCTCCTCCAGCTTCACTGGCTGCCAGTCAACTTCAGGGTTCATTTCAAGATCCTGGTTCTGGTCTATAGGGCCTTACATGGACAAGCACCATCATACATTGGTGATCTTCTCAGTCCCTACACCCCCAGCAGGTCCCTGAGGTCCAGTGATCAAAGCCTATTGGTTGTGCAGTACCAGGCTAAAGGTCAAAGGTGACAGATCATTTGCTGCTGTGGCCCCCAGACTCTGGACCTCTCTCCCCCTGAGCCTGAGATCAGTGGACTCAGTGGTCTCCTTTAAAAAGCAGCTGAAGACTCACCTGTTCAGGCTGGTTTTTGTATGACCTTCTTCACCACTCTCTCTTTATTCTGCTCTCCCCACCTATTCCACCTTCCTCAGGATCCACTGGTTTCCCTCTTTCCTGTTCACTCTCTCTCTTTCTTAACATTTTTTTTCTTTTAAAACACAATTGTCTATTTTTGCTCATTTTAAATATATTTTTAAACATTTTCTAAATGCTTTTTTATATTTTTACATTTTTTGTTTTTGTGCAGCGCCTCGTGATTTTTATCTTGAGAGGCGCTGTAGAAATGATACTTTCTTCTTGTGTGTGTGTGTGTGTGTGTGTGTGTGTGTGTGTGTGTGTGTGTGTGTGTGTGTGTCCAGCTTGCGCTATGAATCTTCCTGTCTCTAAGATTGAATAACAATGGACATGCTTCTGTTTGGTTTCTATAAATAGAACTTTGCAGCCTGCGTAAGAGGCTGACGTGTGATAGATCAGCAGGGTTAACAGCCTTGTATGGGTCCGGCTCTCATGTGTTGTGTTATTTCTGCGTTCTAGTCTGTGGCCAGCTTTGCAGGTGAGAGGAGCGACTGACATCTCACTTGTAAGTCAGTCCGTCTTTGCTCTACCTCCGTGCAACCCCACCTTAAGAGGACATCCTTTGTGTCTGAGTGTGGTTGCAGACAGCCTCACCAAGGATTCCTCCAATCTGTGAGCTGGTGGGCGTTTGACATCCTCCCCTCCCTCATCTCTCCCTCCTTACTTGACTGAATCCGGCCAATCAGTGTCCAAGAAAATCCAGTCCCCCCCCCCCCCCTCCTTACTGGTTGCCATGGTAATGAGTATTGGTTCAGGCAGCATCTTGCTGTGGCGAGAAGAGGAGGGGGAGAGAAGGCAGGAGGAGAGGCTGACAGAAAGGTGGGAAAAGAGGAAGACGAACTGAGAACAATCCCAACCAGAGGAATACAAATTTTGGTCTAGGGCATGTGTCTGTCTTTTCTCAGTGCAGTAAGTAATTCACCCCCATTTAAAAAACATTTTCCGTGACATTAAATACATTTTTATGGATTTAATAGTTGTCTGTAAAATAGAGCAACATGAGGATGGATGGCTTTTAAGATTTGAGGGATGACTGTGTGTGTGTGTGTGTGTGTGTGTGTGTGTGTGTGTGTGTGTGTGTGTGTGTGTGTGTGTGTGTGTGTGTGTGTGTGTTTGAGAATGTGTGCAGCCCGGCTCACCTTAGGCTGACATCCCTTTGTTGGTGTGCTTCATTCAGCGTTCACTGATCATTGATGACAAAGCTTTAGAGCAGAGGTGTGGTGGGATCAAGGAACTCGGAACAATAAGAGGAAGTTGTACACTGTGGTGGAACTCTCTGATGTTTTATGATCTGATAGAAAAGTCATTTAGCCTTCAGCTTCCATTCCCGATCCTTTATTTTCATTGCTGTCTATTGAAGGTGGACTTCCTCTCTCCCACTCATCCTCACACAAACAGACCTGTTTGCGGCTCCACATCCTCCTGTGGTTTGTTTAATTAGCAAAGCCGTGCAAATCCAACTAGGGCAGCTTGTTCTGATTGGAGACCTCATATGTGGAATGTCCTTGTGGAGGTAGAAACAGTGAGATTTTCTTGCTTACACTAAATCTGCTGTTAAGATGCTGCTGTGTTAAATTGGCCATATGAGTCACAAGGTCAAAATGCATGGAAAATATGCCTTGAGCAAAGTAAATGGGTTGTAATGTATGTATTTCTACATCAAAACACATTTTCTGGTTATAGTCTAGTCCTTTTTGCATGAATTCAAGTCTTGGATTGTTTGATAATTGAACCAGCAGGACAAAAGCTGTTTATCAAAGTTGTTTTTTCCTGTGGTGAAGAAGTCAAAGCTTCATTAAATTGTTTTCCATGTAATGTCTTTCCATTTTAAAGCGACTGTATGACTCTTCCATTGCAGAAACCTTGTGGTCTCCTTCTGAGGCAAACTTCACGTCGCTTGAACCATTGCACAATCTGTTTAAACTTTGTCAGAAAAAATAAAAACAACAAACACATGGACTTTAAAATTCTGTACGAATTATAGATTCTTTCTGTTGAAAACGACACTTGCAGATCAGCTCATAGGAATTATGAATCGTACACAATCCTCTCTGCTGATTACGTCGTTCACACAGGCTATAAGTCACAGCTACAGCTCCCAACACATAATGTAATTAACACCAATAGACATAATTTAGATTAGATTTAGCTTTACTAAATAACAAGACATCAGTTTGAAGCTTATTTTTTTATTACCATTGTACAGTATTTATTTCTTATGCCTCATTTATGGTCCCTAGTTGATTCTAACAGCTAGAAAAACTTCTCAGGGAAAGTCGTGATTTACTATTTACGATACACAGTCACGCACAGAATATTGTAGAACGACTTAGACAAATTAACGGAATAATAAAGTTATTCGCAATTTATGATGATGAATGCAGTCCTGCCTGTGGGGACTAATATTTCCGAGGTCTTTTAAAGGCAACGGTTCTGCTGCGTCACGTTGGATGAGACCAATCAGATTAAACTGAGCAAAAACACGAAGGCTCACTTAAGAATGGGAAGGGGGCTTCGCACCTCAAGCTAAAGAATAACTGCAGGCATAAGTAATTGTGAGTCATGTTTTGCTCTTTAAATCCAGTCTTACATTTATTAATAGCTATAAAAGTCACAAGTGTCTTTTGTTAACTTTGTTTGACGAATCGTTGTGAACGCCGTTGGACTCCTCCCCCCCTCCGAGTAGCTGATTTGGTATCGACCGATCCCTCTGTGTCAGTTTCAAGTTGCACCTTCTCCCATTGCTATTTTCTCCGGGCTCTGAAGCCTAAGCTGGCATAACTAACTAGTTATTAGACACGTATCTTTGATTTTATTCATTTATTGTTTACCGTAAAAGGACCTGCTCGCCGAAATGGATTCATTGTCCCCGTGCACGTGTGGATTTTAAACGAGTTCAGAGGTATGCACGTCTCCCGATCGCTTTCCTGACCAACGCGGTGTATTTTTCTGAGGTTGCCGTGGGATCTGCGGGCTGCACCTTTATGTGGAAGTTACACGCTCTGGTGGTTTAATGGACTTGCTAACGATTTAAACAGCACCGGCGTGTGATAAATAACCTGACATGTTTATCTACATTACACATGCCCCTCGTTCTGCTGGTGCATCCCTGATCATTTGCCAATAATAATCAGACAGCCTGTGGAATGTCCGGTAACAATTTGCGGCTCCAGCCTGAAATATCTGCTTGTTTTACATATGAATGGGACCTAAAAGTCACACATTTTAAAGTGGGAGCGTTGACTGGGGTAGAGTTGTTGAAACTGCTCGGTATGTAACGGGTTATGCAATGTTTTGAGGTTATTTCTGTTGACAACACAGTTACAGCAGATGGAAGGGATTCTTGTGGGAAATTAAAATGTGGATATGGAAGGATCTTGGTGTTGCCCCACAGTTTAGATGGTTGACATTTCAGGCAGGCATCATAAACTTTGGAACATCAGTGGGTTCAGAGTTTAGTCCTGATCCACTAAAGTAGATTGCAGTATTGCAGAATCTATTGTCTTAAGCTGTACTTTATTTTTATACAATTTTTAGGTTCACATTATTAGTAGAAGTAGAAGTTGACCGATATTGGTTTTTCTATTGCCGATACCGAGGCCTGACTTTAAACCGGCATTACTAAGGACACATATGTATCAAAAATGGTAAATATAGGCCAGATATGTTGGCCTACCAATAAGTACTAGTGTCTGGTTGGTGAATCCCCATTTTCTCTAAGAACTACTGTAGTTCTTAGTGTCATTAAAGTCCATATTGTCTCGATGGCATCACAGTGGCTGCAGGATTGTCAGCAGCACATCCATGATGTGTATCTCCTGTTCAACATGTCCTAAGTTTCTGGATAGTATTGAGATCTGTAGAGACCATTAGAGTCTAGTGCTATGTACTGACCAGCATGAGACGATCTGAAGTTTGTCGTGTGTTGCAATATCCCTTTGGAAGTGGGGGGGGGATCAACCTCATCAGCAGCCTGAACCACCGATACAAGACAGGATGGATCCAAGCTCAATAATCTGACCCTATTATCAGAATGTTGCAATTAAAATCAGACCAAGGAATAGTTCCTTATCTTTTATCATTTAAAGTAGATAATTATTAGTATGGTAATGATTCTTGTAAAATTGGTGTGATTGTTGTTAAACATGGGATACATGGGATGTTTATTTAAAGGGCCTTTACGGAGTTTTGAATTTTTATGCTCGCGATTGCCTCCCTCAGGCCAAAAGCATAACGGCAGCTTCAATAGTAGGCTCGTGCACGAGGCATGCATGCTGTACGTGCACACTCCTTAACGAAAATAACAGCTGAGACACTTGTGTGTGTGTGTGTGTGGCCCGGAGGACAGAGGACAGGCGCAGCTAATTAATTAAATAATTTGGTTCTGTACCTTTCTCTTCAGCACAGCCGACAAAGGTTTAAGATGGGTCAGTCAGCTTCACAGAGCTTCCCTTCCCTTGCTTGAAAAATTGTTCCAAATTGAAAGTTGAACCCACATCTTTTTTATCTGTGAATTCAATGCCGTTCGGCGAGTCTCAAAAATTTGGGCATCTTACTGTAAAAAATATACCATTAATATAAAAAATAAACTCTGAATAAATTATCTTCACATCCAGAATCAAACCCAGGTCTTCTGCATGAGAGTCCGACGTCTTAGTAGGTGAGCTAAAGGGCCAGTAACGTCTTTCGTATCTGTAACATTTATATCCTTGAAGACAGCTGAAACAACGTTCAAAGAACGGTTCAGAGCGAAAATGGCTATTTTGTTGCTAATTTGGAGGAAATATCTAGAAGAAAGTAGCTAAGGGTCCTCAGAAATGTAGCTAGGTTCATCACTAGGCGTTAAGAACAGCGACAAAGTCGCTGAGTTGGCACTACCTCACTCTCTGCAGCTAAAGCTTCTGATAGCAAATGCTACGGGCTATGCCTGAGCGTGAACGTGCATGAAGCAGCCTGCTCGACCCGAGCATCTCTCTTTTTCTGTGATTTTACAGTGTCTTGTAGCCTAGCCTTGGCCAAAAATTACCCACAATACACTGCGGTATTTTAAAAAAAACGCTGTATCAGAAGCCGGCAGCTACTTCGGGGACAATTTTCAAGTTAAAAGTAAGTCAGCTAATTTAAAATGTTTTTTTCAGATCCAAATAAGTTCTCTATTGTTGGTCAGTTGCTTAGCAGTTGCAGCTTCGGTGGTTAGCGGGTAGTAACTCACTTATATTTTTAATTTAAAAAACATATACACACCTCGTTATGTATTTATATTGAAACTAATACATATAAAATATAACGTTATCTCCCGTGTCACATGACGTTAAGTGACCACCGTGGAAGCCGCGTTCATGTGATGCAAGTCTGTTCCATTTAACCGTTTTCTTTGACCAAGGAAGGACAGTGTCCTCATAAGCAAGGCACTTTGACATTGAGACTTGGACTGACCCTTATTGGCTCATAACAGGGAAGGCTGTTGTTATAGCGTTCATAATCAGGAGAGAGCATCTTGGCTAGCAGAAGCTCACTGTTAGCACCAGCAACTCCAAAACAGAGTTCGTGGTAGAGTCGCGCTGCTGTTATCCAAACGAGGCAAGATGTTCAAATATCAGGAAATGAGACTCTAAATCAGTTCTCCTCTGATGTGGCAGACCTGTCCGTGCTGATGCAGGCGTTTCTGGGTCTTTTTGTCTCGAGTACGACTTCTGGGCTCGACACACGGGAGGCGACAAACGACCGCGATCAGCGAAATTCGTCGCTGTCGCTTTTATTACCTGACACACGGGAGGTGACCCGCGGCCAGCGGCAAAGCCTTCGACGCGTTCTGTTCCATGGCAAAATTTAATCTTCCATTGTTTTGATTGGCAGTGTCAAGTTGGAGGGAATTAAGGTTATTTAAGCGGTTCAGAGTTTAAAAAGCGGTAGATATGATGTTTCACAAGGTGCTGCTAGAGTTATGCGGCTCTGGCGCAGGAGGCGCAGGGCAAAGAGGTGCCCGCTGCGGCGGTGAAGGTGAACGGGACCATGGCCGTGGAGGCTGGTGTGTGCTTCCAGCCTGGCAGCAGGCCTGTGCAAGCAAGGCGCCGACATATACTAGTTATATTCACCAACAATTTCCCATGCTCTGCCTTTTTCTGAATATCTCTATAATCTGTGGTAGAAATATTGCACAGTTCTGGGAAATCCGTCACAGCAAGTATCAACTTCTCCATGTTTGCTCTGAGGTGTACGGAGCATCCTGTCCGCTCATTGGTCAGTGAATGAAACCTACCGTTGATTGGTCCTCGTCCGAGCGACAGCGATGAAAAGTTGAAAATATTTCAACCTTCTGGGATCGCGTCGCTGGGTCGCCTGTGCACGACACGTGCACGAGCGCAAAATTTCACACACGCTTTTCGCGTTTCGCTTAGTAGGAGGGAGACCCGCGATTATCGCTTTGTCGCGCATGTCTCATTGAAAATGAATGGAGGAGAGGCGATGTCGCCCCCCGTGTGTCGAGCCTATTAAGCATTCATTCCTGCAAGATACCACTACAAATGTATTAAATAGACAAGTTTCCCACACCTTTAAAGCAAAGCCGTTAAAACCCTGAACGATGCACACTTTTATTTGTCTAATGTTGGACTTTTCGATTGCTCGCTGACTTCAGCATTTTAAAAACTTACTGCTCTGGTTTACCTTTGGCCCATGCCTTACCCCACAGCTGCAAGAGTCGGCCTGCAGTGAAATGGAGCATACAAGTCTTGACCTGGCAATTATTTCTGTTGCACAAAAACTCTTATTTCATCTCAGCTGATTGATTTGTGAGTTTTATTCTGGCCTCTAAAGAGCTGGAAGTGGGACATCTCTTAGGTCACAGGGTGGTGCTCCTGCTGGAGGACAAATGCTTCATCTGTTATGATCTCTGTGGGTTTTTTTTATAGCTTTGTTTCTCACCCCAGTGTGATCAGAACCCAGGACAGACGGGGAGGAGGATGTTTGCTTGGTGGTTTAGTCAGCATAAGAACTGGAAATAGGTGGCTGCTGTTTGGTTTATACTGAGAACATAAATGCATTCATAACACAAAAGTTCAGCACATCCTCTCAGTCCTTTTGGTTTTAAAAAACTATTAGTCTTTTTTTTTCCCCCAGTTCAGGTCATGTTATAAAGGCTAAATGTCTAAAATGCCATTTCCATATTGCAAAATCAGTCCACACTCTTTCATAAGATGGCCGAACGGCACGGCATGAAAAATGAATAAGGTTTTTTTGTATGGCTTTGTGTGTAGGTGTAGAAAAACTGGATTTATACAGGAAAAGGTGAGGCTGAGTCACTTTGACCCTTTGCTGACTGTCTCCCAGAGAGACCAGTGAATTCCTTCCTTGCTTTGACTTTCTGTGACCCTGTAAAGTATGGATTTGGAAATGGCAGCAGATGAAAGGACAGAAGGAAGGAAGTCCTCCAGAACCAGTCCCCGCTGTGCCTCGAGAGGCGGGATGTCTCCCGACTGTCAGCTGTAGCCCACAGGTTTGCTGCTGTGGTTGAGGCATCTGAAGCTCGGTGCCTCCTGCTGATAACAATCCAACGCGCGTTTCTCTCAGCAGGTCTTCGTGCCAGTAAGCCCTAGAAGGAGAGATGTGTGCAACTTGACGCTAATGGCATGCTCAGCGGGTGCTTACTGTAAAGAATCATACATGGAGGGGCAATTACCATGTTGCACTTTCAACCGAGTGGAGTCCTGAAGGAGATCACGGTGGTTGGAGTATTCTTAAGTGTTGAGTCAGACTGTAGGAAGACATTAGGATGTTGTTGAGGTTACTAGTAGAAGCAAAGCAGATCCTTTGCTCAGTTTCTTTACTAGTGTGAGATTGTGGGAAGCTAATTTTTTACTTCCACTGCTTAGAAGGTATTACATATTAGAACTTTGAGGAATACTACTTGTACTTGTACTTGGTGAGCAAATAAAGGAGACTTTAGTAAAAGTTGTGTGTGTGTGTGTGACATCCTGGAAACATTCCTGTCAATTGCTTTGGTGATTTCCCACAATGTCGTATTAGACTCACTAATTGGCTGTTCCTTCTACCTTCGAGGTCAGAAGTAGGTCAGTGTCAGACACATTCCTGAGGCTGCACCAATGACGTTGCTGTTTTGGCAGTCGGCTGACCCTTGAACCTTTAATAAAAATCTTACCTTTCAGTTGTAGTTCAACAATAGTGCCTGATCCATAATGCACGGATAGACCTTCAACATAAAGGTCTTTGTTTCTTTCGGTTGTTGAAAAGTGGAACCAAAATATTCCAACTAGAGCATTAGCTTCTGATGGATAATGGACAATGAAAATCTAACATTTGAAAATCCTCACAGATCTATGTCACACTGTGAATTGGCATTCATGGGCTCACCCATCTTGACTCACGACGGGAAAGGCTGTTGTTTTTTCCAGATATCCGGAAATAAGAGTGAAGCTTAGCAGTGACGAGGGTATCTTTTTAGGTCTGAGAAATGGTGCACCGTTATGTTGTGATTGAAATTGTGATTTCAATTTGATTCTTGATTTTCTTCAAATCAAGCTTCAGAACACATTCAGTGTACACTAGCATTTACAGACATGACAGGAAATGACATCATACCATAAAAAAATTGAAAGCTCTTAACCTCTTCCAGCACTTGCTGCTACTGCAACCTTGGATGTGCAAAATAATTGACACAACAGATCCCGAGTCAGTCAGGAGCGTTGCAAAAATGCAAGTTTGGTTAGAAAACGACAGATCGTTCAGCCCTAGCGTATACAAAAGACACTCGTAAAGCTGTTCTGTTTTAAAGTTTAGCCCAATCCAAATTCCCTGGCCTCCTTCAGAGGAGAGAGATGAAGGGAGGGTGGTTGGTCGGAGTTTGGTCTGATGTCAAATCAATAAAATTCTTGGGACAATCCAGGGGTGTAGCTTAATGAGGGACATATAGAAATCACAAAAATCCTACGTGGGAGCAAGAAGTATCAAGCAAACTTTCACATCTTCACAGGCTACAGCTGCATGATATTAGGAAAACCTGCGATGTGCAATAACAATGATTAGGGATATACATAGTTAACCGGTTAACTGCCGTTAACTCATTCACTGCCAGCCTTTTCCTGATCAGAAAAGCCCTTCGCTGTAGAGCCCTGCACGGGCCTAAAATCTGAGCCTGTGTCCGGCCCGGCCCGAGGGGGTGGAGCCCCAGCCCGACCCGGCCCGAAAAGGTTTTCAGGATTCTCTGGCCCGACCCGAGCCCGACTTTTCTTTTAACCAACTAAATGAAAACAAAGTGCGTCAATCCTGACCAATGTGTTAAAAGACGTGCAGGATCCGATCAATTTGTTTTTCCCTCGTTTACCATCACGGAGATGACGGCGCAGGCTCTGGTGGTAATCAAGTTAAATTTTATCTCTTTCCAACAATTTTCACAAGAAAACAAAACAGTCTAAAGCAGGGCTTGTGTTGTGTTGACCGGATAGTTCCCGTATTTGACGGTTTATTTTGACGGAGAAAGAAGAGAAAGAATTATCCCGACGCATGCAGACGAACTGGCATTTTATTCGTTACACACATCGTAGATGTAGCTAAATCACCCAAGAAAAGATTCCCATCTGAATATCTGAGCTGAACACTGCTCAGCGCAGCTCGCTGTCAGCGCATATGTGCACAGCGAGCTGAAGTTGTGGAGATTGGCTTGGAGTGCGTCGCAGAACCAGAGCGCATGCGGGAAGGTTCCTCCCACTGAAGCGAGTGTTTTCCAAACCCTGTCGCTCAGAGAGACTTGTCACTTAGAAAATGTTCCCTGATTATGAAACTTTGGCTGAATAGTGCTTGTTCCTGTCTCCAATGTGGCGACACATCCAGGAGGAGAATCCCAGAATCTCTTCAGCTCAGACAGCGCATATGATTATGCACAAGCGTGACCCGTCAACCCGGTCTCACAGTAAGACCGGGTTGGACCTGTCCAGGTTTACGCAGACAATCTTTACATAGAATTGACTTACAGATATAAAATTAATTCAGTAAAATATAAAGCATTTTATTTAAATATCCATTCATTATTTTACAAGCACAGAGAGCCGCATCAGATGGATGGAAGAGTCGCGGGTTGTGACATGTTTTCTCCAGGACCAGAGAGGACGCAAACTCAATACACCTCTTTTATTGTGAGGTAATAATTTCTCCCGAGTTTTGCGGTTGCGGGCGGGAGTAGACACGCACGCTTCAGGTGCGAGCGGTAATGGTCAGAAATTCAGCGGGAGTGGGATGAAGAAAACAGTCCCGCGCAGGGCTCTACTGCTGCGTTTGTGTTTCAATTTTTTTAATGAATTTGATTAAAAAGGCGCCCGGCCCGGCCCGGCCCGCGTCCGAGGTGATTACACAGTTGTTGGCCCGAAGCCCGGCCCGAGGGCCATTGGGCCAGGTCGACCCGACGGCCTAGGGCTTCAGTGCAGGGCTCTACTTCGCTGCCAGCGTTTTTCAGCGTTTTTACTGTATTATTATTTTTGAGTCACAGAACGTTGCGCGCTAGGATGTCAACACCAAAACAACCAAAACAAAGAGTAGACTCGTCTCTTACATCAGGAAGAATCCACGCGTTTCGAGCGTTATCCGTTCTTTCATAATTCGTTGTCGAATTGTGATCGGCAGACACTTTTCTGGTTCACGCTTCACTTTTTTTACATCAGCGGCCCAAAATGATCTCCTAACACATGGATTTTCTGCTTCCTGATCACGTGACGTGTGACTTACGCGGATGAAGATCAGCTTCAGAGCTGGGATATTTGTGTTCATGGTTGGGGGGTTTCGTTCCGACGCCCACACGGTAAAAAAATGCAAATGAGTGAATGAGTTAATGTTGTAACAGGGTAAAATCGTTTTTCCCGGTTAACTGCTTCAAGTACTTCCAACTGCGTTTAGTGCAACATATTTTGTGCCACAAGATGGCGCAAGAGCGTCGCTATCAAAATGTTTACTGGGCAACCGCAGAAAAAAAAATTGGCGTGTCACATGGTGAGCCTGGGAGAACATGACGTAGCAAACTGAACCGAGACCAGCAAAGCAGGTCAGTCTGTCATGACGCTCCTGCTTGCATCTGAGTCTTAATTTGTCTAGTAAAATAAAGAACTGTCAGTGTAAATATTTAGTTCAGTGTAAAGAAACTAAAGTGTTTTTTTTAACTGTGGCCTCTAGAATGCGGTTATGAGCACGCAGTCGCAAGCAGCGCTGGGTATTTGGTGCCAGACGGTCCGCGCAACAAGTTCTGAGTTTGACGGACATTTCAGCTGTCATCCCAATCTCTTTACTTTTTGTTCATAAATGTAACGAGTGTCGGATTTGTGTTGTGCGTCAGAATTATATTAAAAAATATATACGAAAAAAGCGTACTTATAGAGCGGGGGCAAATATAGAGCAGGGGCAAATGTTTATCGGGGGGGATTAGTTCTGGTTAACCGGCTATTAACCATTAAGGGGCATCAATAACCGGTTAAAGATATTTTGGAAAACGTGCATCCCTAACAGTGATTAATATAGCGATGACGATATGACTTGAAATAAATAAATACTTAAAGTGACAAGTGTGTACTTTCCCTGGCAATAGGGGGCAGTTCATACCTGAATCATTACAAGAAAGCATTATAGTTATGTTCAAATAAGACCTTACCAACGGATGGCCATTAGTGTAAAAAAACCAAGGACCCCAGCAAAATAACAAGCACATCAGACTCCCTTTCATCATTGGCAGTGACTGAAGAATTAAATGTGTGAAATGACGATGTTTATTATTGGTGAAAGTTTTGTAATCATTTGTTACGAATCAGTAAATGTGTTTTGTCCTCACAGGCTTCCGTAGAGAAAAAATGGCATCCAACAGGGCGTCGCCCAGAGACTTAGACCCGCTCCCATGTATTTTAGAACAGATTTTTTTGCTTTAAGTTATGAAACTGCCAATATTTTTCTACTGGGCATCTTTTAATTCATTTACAACATTTCAATGGATATTTCCAGGGGTTAGTGGTAAAAACTACACATTGTCACTTTAACTGAAGAACAAAAAAAGCAAAGAAATTTAAAAATGGAAAAAGAAAAAACTGATAGAAAAATGTGAGGAAAGAGGAAAAAGAAGACAAACAAGAAAAGGCAATCAGTGGATCCTGGGAAAAGCAGAAAGAGCAGAACAAAGCTTACTCAGGTGGTTGCTAGCCATGCTAAGGGGGCGGGGCATCTAACCTATAAGAACCCACTCCATTGGCCAAATGGGGTGGGCTCTATTTGAGCTCTGTTTGATTTGTCAAAAAGTTCATGCTTCAATTTGACAAAATGCATTATGTGTAGCAAACATTCAAGCTGACCATTCATTTACTATTTTTTCTGTTTTTTGCGATATGCATATTGTCCTTGTCGATATGGCGATGACGATACACTTGTGATGTTTTGTGCAGCCCTATCACAGACTGAGATTTAAGGAAACTGATAACTGGTCAGTTACGTTGTTTATCAAAAACCTGTTAAATCCAAAACTTGGCCAAGCCCTAAGCTTTGGGTTCCTCACAATAAATAAACCGTGTTTGTTCTCTCTGAGCTGAGGTAGCAGCAGAAACAGGGGTGTCACCCAGCAGCTGCTGTAGCCTGATAGATTCGGGCTGTGCTGAAACCATTTAAGCCCTTTTCTGTCACAGCTCTATTTCCATGTACCCTTTAAAGCAGCTTGTTCTTTTCAGCACTAAATCATCAAGCAAGATCCACCAGCTGCCGAGCCTTTAACCGTTAACCTTCTTCCCAACTCCAGGCCTTTTCACTCCAGTAAACGTTTGTTCTCCCCAGAGACGACATCATATTTCACATTGACTCAATGGTTGTCTTTGGAGGAGCCTAAACTCCGTGTTAATCTGCCCAAGTGGACAGGACACAAATTCTTCTCTGGCAGTCGTAATGGAGAAACAATCCCACTTAAGGCTTTATTCTGGAACAAAGTAAAAAGACCTAGCGCGGGTGGCGTCCGACTTCCTAGTAACAGGTTTCAGCTTCTCCTTTGCTGCTACGACTTGTCATTTTCTTCAAAGGGAATGTGGAGGAGTGCAGGGCAGGCAGGTGTAAATGGTGCTCAGCTTCACAACAAATGTCACTGCAAGCACACAATTAGTCTTCTTAATGGTAGGCCCTCAAGGTTAATTTATCATAGCATTAATGGTTTCATCTAAGGCCCTGTCCACACGTAGCCGGGGATCTGCCAAAACGTAGATATTTTTCTACGTTTTGGCCTGTCATCCACATGAAAACGGAGTTTTTTAAAAACTTCGGCCAAAGTGAAGATCTGCGTTTTCTCCGTTTTGGGTGTCTGCGTGTGGACAGACAAAACCGGAGTTTTAAGGTCCGCAACGTCACTTTCCGTGACAAAAAAATTGCTGACATCACGTGTGCGACCTGTGTTTACACTAGCCGGCAGCATGGATGCCCTCAGAGCTGCGCTCGCTTTATCAATTGTCCAAGCGCTTTCTGCTTGTTTGTTTTTGCAAGCGGAATTACTGCTCCTTGCGGAAGACCACAGACGAAGGACGAGGTTAAGAACGGGGGAAGTACTGCCGCCTACAGGTCTGGCATGTCCTTAACAACGTATTTATCCGGGTACGCGTGGACAGTTTTTTTGTTAAAACAAGGTGGTGTGGATGCAAGTTTTTGGAGGGGCGGATATTCGTTTAAAAAAAAACCCGGCTACATGTGGACTAGGCCTAAGCTGCTTTCCCTGTGCTTAAATGTTGGGTCTGCAACAAACTTTCATGATGGTTCCCATGCAGATGTAAAGTTGACTGAATTACATTAGATACGTTTTTGTCCTCTTCCACCTTTTCTATTTAAAAGCAACCATAAAGGACAAACGATAGCATCAATGCATGAACGTCCCAGTTTTGGAAACACTTTTCAAGATTCTGTCAATATGCAATTTAATGATTTCACCATAAAACAAAACTACCTGTACCCGTTTCATAAAGACTCTTGACTTCTATTGGTCACTCGCTGGGTTGATGGGTTTCCCTCGTCTCCTTTCCAGGTAATCCACCCCACTAAGTTCTCCTTCATGTTTATTTATTGAAACTAGACGTGCAGCCGTGCTGGTTTTCATGGTGTGCTTTAACAGAATCTCTGTTTCACCTGCCAAATATGATTTGACCACCTCATACATTGTGTAACAGGTGACTGACAGGTATTACAGCATAATTTATAAGGAATCTGTTTTGCTTCTTTCATGGTGAAAAGCTTATCAGCATGCCTCACAGCTCTGCGGGTGTTCGGTTACCTTCCTGCTGCTGCTTTGCACGGAGCTGAGCGACCTTCTGGTCCTGAGCGTGCAGAACTATTTGGGAGTTGAATGATTTAACAACTCGAGGCTTGGACGAAGGCCACACCTGAATATTCTCATGCTACTCTCTGGCTAATGTGCACAACCTAATTTTTGACCGTTCATGGATATTTCCTTAACTCTGGAGTAAAAATATTGGACATCTTTCCAAGTAGTCAGAGGTGAAGATGTGTTTATGGGTTATTGTGCCTTCTGCAGTGGTTTGGGCAGCTGCCATGCTGTGTTGAAATAGTGCTATGGAAATAAAATGGTATGGTATTTGTTATTTAAGAACAATGTCCGTAAATAATTGCTTTATTTGCCTTCAAAAGCAAAGAAAAGAGAGTTGAGTGATGCGGTGGTTCAAGGGTACCAGTGAATCAGTAAAAGCTACTACTGTCCAGCTAAAACGGGATTACTAATTTTTTTAACTTCCACACTCTGTGATCCCTGCAGCTGACAGTACTTTGTTAGGTCGTCTGTCACTAGTTGGGTTTAGTTTATGTTTGACCCTTGGAATAAGATCAGGGTTGTAATTGCAGTCCACCACCCAGTCCTGCTACTTGTTTACCATCTGAACCGCTTGCAGCCACACCCTCACTGAGATTAGTGACGGCAACTGTAGATGTTGTGGGATTAGGACTTCTGATGCCGGTAGTTTGCTGTTGTATGTTTCATCGAAGCTTTGCAGAGCAGCTTATGAGCCTTTTGCTTTCATCGGATATTAAAATGGCTTAAAATGAGGCGACAAAAGGTTCAGGTTCAACTAAGGTTAATCCGAAGTAGTATTGTTTGTAATGGTAATGTAGTTTTTCACAGAGGATATAGAGTTGGGCGATAATTTGGTATTATGCTATCCTTGACATTTAAAACTACTTCAAAGGTTCTACCTGCTGGTGATTGGCAAGATGGGCAAATTGAGACTGTGTAATTACATTTGTGTATAAAGATTGTAATTCCTGCTTGACTGTCTTTAAGTGCCAATCTTGTTGTGTATTATTAAAAGGGATCTCGATTTAAGTATAGCCAGTCAGAATACCACAGCATGCAGGATGTTGATATCAATGTGTCAGCACCAAGACCATTTACAGCCTAATAATGTGATTGTTTTGACAAAAATTTGGTTTCACTGCCCTAATGAATCAGGTCTCCATTCATATTCTTGTTGCAGTGGCCATCGGAGGCCGTAGTAAACTAAATCCTGAAGAAGTCTGATAGAATTGAGAACTAGAAAACAGTAGTAGCTCAGGAGGTAGAGTTGGTTGTCTAGTAATCGGAGGGTTGTCTTCCGGCAGAGACCGCTGTAGTGTAGGGCTGCAGCTATCGAATATTTTTGTAATCGAGTACTCTATCAAATCTTTTATCGATTAATCGAGTACTATAATAAATTACTCTTTTGCGTTTTTAAACCATTATATGAAATAGCATGTTATAAATTATGAAAGACCTCTTGAAATGAGAAAGCAATTGCCAGTTATTCTTCAAGTTTTATTCAAAATTAGTTTTCAAAACTTCAGCACTTCAACTTTACTTCACAGTAAACAAATGCGAGCGGCTGCGGCCCAAACAGCACCAGAACCACTCACAGCGCATGTGCAAAAATGGCTCGCCAGCTGTTTCCCTATTAACACACGTTCGTTTTAATTTCTACACTTTTTTTTTGTCTCACACTAACAAGGATTGTCAAAAGCATGTTTGCCGTGGTTATGTCAAATTATACTGATCACAAAACATTTATTTACTTTCTTTCGTTTTCCTCCGCCACTCATGAATACCTGTGTCCTCCTGCAGCAATCCTGAGGGACAACGGACATCAATAACACAGTAAAAAGTCCGACGTGTTGTAAAATCTGCTATTTTTAGCACATTTTAAGACCGACGTGTTGCTACCAGACGTACGGTGTGAGCTGAAACCAAGTGCTACAAATGAAAAAGTCGCACAGTGTCTGTAGAATATATAGAAATGCAGGCTAAAATGCATTATCTTGTAGAGGCTCCGAGTCCGCTTGCAGAAGTGACATTTACACGTGGATCTTTCCTGGTCAGGTTGCAGCATCGAGGATGTGGTGTTGTGTTAGGCTAAATCCATTTTACAGTATTTATACTGGAGTACGTTTTCCGCCTTACGACATGAAAAATGGTCCCACATCTTTGACATTTTGCGTCTTTTTCGCACTCCACCGGGGTCCACGTTGTCCGCCATGGCTTAAAAGAAAGTTTAGTTGCGTTCGCTACTCGCGTGTGCATTCAGTGCAGTGTGCATGTGCGTCACTTATTTCGGTCCGGGTGAAACATGACCCCGGGCGATTGCAAAGCCATGAATTAATTAAACATGAATTAAACGAAGCTTCGAGGCAGAGAATTTGACTCGAGGATTTTTTGTACTCGAATCATTCGAGGTACTCGAGGAATCGTTTCAGCCCTACTGTAGTGTCCTTGGGCAAGACACTTAACCCACATGGCCTGCTGGATGTGGTCGGAAGACCGGTGGCGCTTGTCCTCGGCAGCCTCGCCAGCCTCGCCTCTGTCAGTGCGCCCCAGGGCAGCTGTGGCTACATTGTAGCCCATCACCACCAGAGTGTGGATGGGGCTGTAAATGGGTGAATGACTGATGATGTTTTAACATGTCTTAGGGGATTCTAGAGTTGGCAAACACTGGTTTCCTTCAGCAAATACGCAGTAGAATTGGATACATTGGTAAAACAACAATCTACATCTTTAATTTAATGAATAGATGAAACAACGTGTGTTTCTAATGGGATGTCACAATCGTGACAGGAAATATGTCCATCACTATTACTTGTTCTACTGTTATAACTATTTTCCCAGTCTTTCAGTTCATTCAGCTTTAAAATAACAAGCCAGTCAGTAGGGCTGCAACTGACGACTATTTTAATAGTCGACTAGTCACCGACTATTGAAATGATTAGTTGACTAATTGGATAATTATAAAATGTTTGTTAAATTTAGCATGAGATTGCTTTAATTATGTGAAAAATGATAATAAACACAAGAAAGATGGGTACTTCAATGGAAAATGCATATTTTATTGAACTTTGCTGCTGATAGGCCAATTCATACTAAAAGTAAATAAAAACTGGCCTATCTAACAATAATTAGGCACAGTGCTTAGTCAGTATAGACATAAATGCATAAATAAAATTAAAATACTTTTGTCAGGCACAGTCGGGCATAACATTAAATCTCTCTTTTTCAAAAGCGAAAATATGTTTAAAAAAAGTACATCCAAAACAAAATGTATTGGCTTTCGTGTTATGTAAATCTTACCGAAGGAGAGTCAGACACTCTGTTTCATTCAACTGTCCGACGTTCTTTCTCGTTAAGTGTTCATGCATCTTCGAGGTGCTGCCGTGATACACAAGGACTGCTTTGCAAATAATGCAGGTCATCTTTTTATTCCCCCAATCCAGGCTATAACGCTCCCAAACTTTAGATGTTTTGGTACGCGTAGCTGCTGTGTTGGACGCCACCATTTCTGTTAGTTGACGCTCAACAGAGAAGCTATTGCGCATGGGCGACTCTGAGCAGAGATTGTAATGAAGTGGCAGGAGTTGAAACAGAGTTCAGGGTTGCATTAATGTTTTTTTATGTACTGATATGAATTAAACATACCATTGGTTAGGGCTGAATGATAATTCAATTATGATTTATATCGATCGATAGACGTGTAGTTCAATAGAAAAAAAATTGGATCCATAAAAATTTCAATAAAAATTTTTCTTTCTCCATCATTGCCTATCGAGTAGCTTCATACTAGTGTCATTACTTACACCCAACCAATCAAAAACACAGACCCAAGCACACTCCGTCACCAAGCCCTCCCCTTTCAAACCTAAACAGACAGCAATGTGACTTAAACAAGATGTTGCAGCAAAGAGAGGTGGAAGAAATTGTCCTGAAAAGGTTACAGTAGTTCACCAGTGTGGCAATACTTTCATTCTTACAAGTCTGACAAAAAACAAACATTTGCAAAATTTGCAGAGAATCGATAAAAACTAAGTCAGGTAACACAACCACCTTGTTTTTATCACAAAATAATGATATAAAATGGTAGTGGTGGGTGCAATTAATCGATGTGGCGATGCATCTAAAAGCTTAACATGTTGTTTCGGCATCGATTAATGAGCATCGATGCTAAAAAAAACATAACATCAACGTTTTGTTGTGAAGCCGGTACTAAAAAAATTAAAACGTAACCGGAGCCTTAACGTGCGCGCCGCCCGGACTGTTTAGTGAGTGGCACCTCTTTGACCTCTTCTCCATCCTGGAGAATGTCTCCAAACTACCGAAGAACTCAGATTTTTTCTGTTGCCTATATTCCAGACTGTCGTCGTCGTCTTCCTCCGCTTATCCAGGTCCGGGTCGCGGGGGCAGTGTCCCAACTAGGGAGCTCCAGACCGTCCTCTCCCCGGCCACCTCCACCATCTCCTCCGGCAGGACCCCAAGGCGTTCCTGGACTAGATTGGAGATGTCTCCCCAGCGACAGCTCTGCGCATCTCAGATCGCAGCGGCGCTTGTCTGCTGTGCGGCTGCCGGCTTGTGGAGCTCTCGGAGACCTCTGTGTTCCACCCGGTTTTACCCAGCGGTCAGCCCGGCGTATCTCTGACTCAGAAGCTCTGGTGTTGTGCACAGTTAACTCCGGTTGTAGCTAGGTTGCTACCTCCGTTAGCTTAACTCCCACCTCGGCGTTAGCTTTGGGTTAGCTTCAGGTTAGCTTGTAGCTAGTTTGACCGGGTGTCGTCAGTTGATCCCAGCCTTACAGTCCCACCCTCAGCTCCTCCTCTCTTCCCTTTTATGGAATTGTCTGGGCTTGACGGAACCTGTGACACGGTCAAAATGGCGGTGGTGGCCACCTCCCATTTTAGCACAAAAACGTGATATTGGAGTCTATGGAAACCCATTGTCCATATATATATATTTGTCGATGGGCTGCACTTAAAATGTGTTTTATACTTTTTTCATAGAATTTAAAATAAATATTCCTATGGATTGATAGGATTTTTTTATCGATCAGATTTTTTTTTTCTATATCATCCGTCCATCCCTACCATTGGTTACCCTTAGTGTGTTAAACATGCAGCTGACCTGTGTGGCCTCCGCTGTTTTCATGTCACAGTCAGGTTGTTCTTATTCCCGTCCATCATTGCTTACGGATCATCATTCAGAGATGTTTGATTTGTCATGCAAAACAAACAGTTAGATTTTTCAGAAACATTTTGTAACAACTCATAGCCAGATGTTTGTTCTTTAGATTGGCATTTTACATTCAAAATGCTTTCTTTAATATTACAAAATCAAACCTAAATCCTTTATATAGCAGTTGAGGTCCAATTTTCTGTCTGAAGGGGCCGTTCCCATGCCTCCCTGTCTTTCGTCTTCTCTCCTGCTTGCTTTCCATTCCACATCGGTCATGACTAATCCTTGGAGACTTGTCTGTGTTGACTGTGTTGCTCTCTGATCTCAGATTACACCTTCCAGCTCTCTGTGAGGGATGGATTCAACTATATGAGAAACTAGATACTAACCCTTTCTGCACACTCACGTGTGAGTATACAAATGAACAACACAGATAACCAAACGTTAGAAGACCAAATAATACTTTTATACTTAGTTCTACTGATTGGGCAGGTCTTGTTTCATAGAGATTCAGCATTTTCCTCGTACTTCGTGGGTGTCTTTGTGTTCACGGCTGCGTTATGCAGTCTGCATAGCTGTGGTATTTTGTTCAACCCGTGTTATGAAAGGCATGAAGGTGTGAACCTTTGCAATTAGGGAGGTTCATTAAATGAAACAGCTGCTACAAGCTCTGGCAGGAAGCTGTAACTCATTACTGAGACTCATACATCTATGAAGCCTTCACCAATATGAATTTAGAGATTTTTAGCCTTTGTCATGTCTAGATTGTCTTCTGAGTCATGTCTTTTTGAAACCGATTCATGTGAAATTCTCTGTCATGCTTGGAGCGGGTTTGATATAGTTCATTTGAATGAGAAACACACCGGGTTCAGGCTCAGTTAAGACTTGTTTCTCTTGGGCAGACTTGAGGATTGTCTTGGCGGCACAAGTGAGCAGACTTGGACCATATTGATCTTGGAGGACATCTGCCCTGCATTTATATCAGCCTTTTAAATTAGACATGTTGTTGAGGTCACTTGCAGCTTGCTGCTCTCTATATTGATTGGAAAACATGGATAACAAACTATACTAGACACTCTGCATTAATCACAGTCTTTGATAACCTGGAGTGTATCCATAGATCAGAAAAAGGTTAGGGACATGTTTGGATTACATTTTGTTCTACACTCGCTTTTGTTCACATGCTGGCAACATGCTCCTGAGATTCTGTGTTGGTGATGGGATGCAGTCTGGCCTTTTCAGAGCCTATACCTCTTTGTCTGCAGCTGTCTGTTTTGCATTATACACGATACGGCCGTGTATAATCGGATCATAATATCCCAAATAATATTAATATAAATTATAATACCATGCATGATGACAAAGTGGGTTATGATATAGAGTAAATAACATCAAAGTACGGCTGTGTAGTGGCGCAACGCTGCAACTGCAGTTAAAATAACATCCATATAGTTGGGGGCAGAGTGAAATCAGGCTGGGGCGGCACAAAATTAGCTGGACGCGGCCGCCACGCAAATTTGAATGCAGGAAAAACCCTGCTTAAAGCTTTATTGCTTACCCCTTATACAAACTATGGTTTGCATCGTTGTGCTATAAAATGGAGAGATTTTCTCGAAGACCCTGTGGCTGATGACTGCTCTCAGGTTTCAGTGTTCTTTTCTGCATATAAGCATTGATTTTCTTGGAAAGACCACAAATATGACTTCAAACCATCGCACAACCCCGAATTTTAGGCTTTTTACTAGTAATAGTTTGATAACTTTTGTCTGGTTTCAGAGCACTTACAGTTGATTTTATTTTAAATAATCTTGAATGTTTATTTATTTGGCAGACGCTTTTATCCAAAGCGACGTACAATTTTTAACTTAGGGCATGTTGTGATCTGTTGGAAAACGTCACATTGACTTGTCAACAAAGTCTAAAAATGATTAGATAAGTGTAGAGAAGAAGTTCCTACATTTAACTAAAAACCATGAAATGTGAAATCACCTTAATGGATCTTTTAAGTAAATTTAGTCAGAAGATCGGATCTTTTTATTGCAGGGATTGAGCAACACTTCATATTAACTTGAAGAAAAAGAGTGAGTCAGGTTTAAAAGTTTAAAGATTTCTTACTAAACAAATTAAACTAGACTAACTTTAAACACTAGGTGTATGGTGTAACTAAGGTGAAGTAAGACTGAGAATGCTGCATGTGTGAATATGTTCAGAACCAGCAGATCCGGAGAAACGATTAGTTCTGATGGGAGTGAAGATGATGTTTCGCGCTAAGCTTGGTTTGGAGATTTATAACACACATTGACACGCCATTCTGCCGGCCTACGTACCCTTTGCCAAAGTCCCCGTTAGATCAGGAATGTCGAGGTCCAGCTTGACCTTCTCTGGAACCGAAGCCGGTAGGAAAAGCAGCGGTTGCCGACCAGACCAGTCTTGAGATACTTCCGGGTCACGACAGTTTATTGGCATCTAGCAAGACCCAAAAAGGGGTCGTGATGGTTCAGCTTTTATTCTGAAAGGAACCGTTGCAGCAGGTGGAACAGCAACAGATTTAATCCAGCTTGTCGTTGGTTCTTTCGGCTGAAGAGGAAAGTTACGGATTGGCCACTCCGACAACTTCTCTAGAACGCTTGAACTGAAGTTAAGATGACGTGGGCATAGTTTTATAATTTGGATGTTTTGATTTACGCTAGAATCAAAAAGGGACAGATTTACCAAACACCACCAAAACCACGCCTCTCATCAGATCTGGAAGGTTCTGATTGGATCAGAAAAAGGAAATGTGTCACGTGATCTTAGCATTACGTGTGATCAGTCTCTAGTGGAAATATTTAAAGTTATATTACTTATTATAATACTACTGATAATAAACATTGTCATTTCACAGATTGATTCACATTTTAATATTGGACTAAAACTTTGATTAGCTTTATTAAAAAGGGAGTTCTTCTGATTTATTAAAAGAAAGAGTCCTTTGTCTTCATTCTTCTCTTGAGCTGGAAAGGAAGAAACAGTTTAGGAGCAGAGCATGAGACCTTGAGCAATATCTCATGCAGATTAGGTTTGTGTCAGAAACTTCTGGTTTTGCTTTGAGCAGAACAGAGCAGGGCCTTTTAGGTCAGAAATGGACAATTCATCACGCTACATAAGGATTTAAGGTACAATAATTTTGTTCCATTAAGTGAACGTACTAATATTGTAAAGTTACTGTTTTAAATCTTTAACCATTCCTTTAAGTGAAAACAATTCAATCAAAGCCAGTACGCTGCAGGAACTAGTTGCATCTCAGGTCTCGGCTCACCGAGTCTCAGGAAACCACAGAAGTGATGAATTTGACTGAGAACATGATGTTTTTCCAGTGTGCTGAGAATCAATATGGCAGTTGTTTTTGCGTTCAAAAGATGAAAACATGCAATTTGTTGGACTGCATCTTTAGAGGCTGGTCTGTTTGTAAAGTTTGTTCAAAATTGTCCTAAATTGTGAAAGCTCAACTGAAGAGCTCAGCTGCAACTTGACTGTGAAAAGGAGAAGTGATTCAAATGCCAGCTGGTTTGGAGACGGATGCAGCCAGAATTAAATTAGAATTTTGTCAACGAAAGTTTGTTGCTTGTGAAGGTCGAGGCTTTGTCTGTTTTGAAACAGTCAATGTTCTTGGCCGGAAGCATATGCAAAATAAAGACCACCACAACAGATTATATAAATAGTATAAAGGGGTGTCATAGTTGATAACATTGACCATCAGAATTAGTTGGCATTTGTAATCAATAGACATATAATTTTGATTAGTGATGCACCGATGTGAAATTTTGGGGCCAATACCGATATCCAATGTTAATATCACTGTTATAGCCAATAACCAATATTTGCTGATACCGATATGCTGACAATAATAATACCGATAATGCTTATAAAATCAGCAGATTTTGTGTTAGAGCTGTAGCGAAGCGTCACTGATGTAGACAGCTCAATTCTATAAATTTGTCGACGTCAGATCCGGTAGTCGACGCAACACGCCCACTTGTTGCATCCCCAGGAGTTTGTAAATCGAGGAGGAACCTGCAAGTTTTTCCTCCTCTAGTTCGCCCTCTTCTCCACCTTCACTAACATCTCCGCCAAATACCGAAAACCCGGAACAATGTCCGTGCGCTACTAGATTCCTTTCCTGTTTTGTCCACGTTTGTCTCCTGGCAATGGATAACAACTTCACTGCTTCGTCTCTACTGCAGATGTAGAGAAATCACCGGGAGCGTTTCTCCCTTCATAAAGGAGCTTCTTTTAGACATTACGAGAGCTGTTTTTGGCGGTAGCAGTCTCTCCTCTGTGCTGGTCTGTTTGCTGGGTGTTTTTGGTTTATTTAAACTTGGTAACTTGAACTTAACGTTGGTAAAGCTACTGTTAGCATCTTCGCTAACAGCTTCTTGCGTTTGGATAAGCTGTTACGTTTTGGTTTAGAGTTCATCTTTTTTGTGGTGTAGATCTCCCTTTTATTACATTTAGAGTGTTGTGGGTTTTTGGTTTAGTTTAAAATATCACCTTGAGTTTGGTTTAACCACCGAGTTTAGAGTTTGGACCTTTGGAGATCCTTATTTTGGTCCAGAACTCAGTAATATTTGCCCAGTGAGACATTCCTAGTTATTTGCTGATATTGACCTTGGCCCATTGACCCCTATGAAAAGAAAATGGTCAGTAATTTGGGGATAAAAATTGACTCCTCCTTAATCTTGACACTCACGTAAATACAGTGGTGAGGTCCTGTTTTTTTAATCTGAAACGACTATCCAGGATCAGGCCTCTGCTGTCCAGAGCTCATCTGAAGTCTGTGTTGCATGCTTTCGTCCTGTCCTGTCTGGACTACTGTAACGCTCTGTATGCCGGTCTGGCCCAGTGCACGGTTGCACAGCTCCAATTTGTACAGAACTCAGCGGCTAGGTTCCTGACAGGTACTAGATGTCGAGATCACATTACTCCAGTGCTGACTACTCTGCACTGGCTCCCGGTGCAATATCGAGCTAAATTTAAGATCTTAACTCTTGTTTATAAGGCCCTCCAGGGCAGTGCCCCCTCTTACATTACTGCACTTTTGCACAAGTATGTTCCATCTCGGTCTCTTCGCTCAGCCGAGGAGGGACGTCTGGTGGTCCCCCGGTCGAAATATCGATCGAGGGGTTATCGTGCATTTTCTGTTTTGGCTCCAACTCTGTGGAATGAATTGCCATTGAGCATTAGGCAGGCGCCGTCCCTTCAAGTCTTTAAGTCTCATCTAAAGACTCATTTTGATTTGATTGCTTTTCAGCGAAAGGGTTCATTGAATTGCCCTGACATTATGATTTTTAATACTTCTTCTTTTTGATCAGGATGCTTGATCTTATTTTGTCCACCATTTGTTTTTAATTGATTAGTCTCATTCCATTACCTCTCTGTATTTGTAATATTGCTTGCTTATTTTATGATTTTATGTTTTTATCTTGCTTTTATGCCCAGGTACTGGGAATGTCTTTATGATGCTGTTCAGCACCTTGGGCTGCTGATAACCTTGCGGAAGGTGCTCTACAAATAAAATTGATTGATAGATTAATTTGTACTTTTGTTATAATTCCCCACAGGCAGAATTAGTTTTATTATTCCCAACCTGTGGATGGAAAGATGTGTTTGTTGTTGTTGTAAATAAATCTGATCATCGTTTAAACTTTTAAATCCCGTGTTATTGTCCCTTCCTTTTTGCACACGAGTCCAACTCCCCAGGAAGGGTTGTAACACCACTCGCCTCACGCACATAAGTGACCAAAACAAAGCAGCATGGAGACACTCCGTCTCCAACCACCTCTCAGGCAGCAGCCTGCACTCCCGTGTTTTACATGTTACCAGAACATAACCAATAAAAGAAGTGTTATACAAAGTGGAAGGCCTGTAGTGTTTATTCTCTTACAATTGATCACTTTTTTTGAGGAATTTTTTTGAGATTTTCTGGTTTTTATTAATTGTGCAATAGAAAAATAACAATAATTAGATTAATCGTCTAAATAGTCATTAGAATAGTCAACTATTCGATAAAATAATCGTCAGAATAATCGTTTTAAAACTAATCGTTTACCCCAGCCCTAGATGATGATGATGGAAGCATGGTATGCACCTCTACTGGCTTTTGACTCAATAACTTAAAGCTGAGACAATTGGAGGCACATTCTTACTACATTTTGATCGTTTGACTGCAATTTTCATGGTTTAAAATGATTAAACACACTTTAAGACCAAGACAAACTGATAAAATACTGCTATCTTCATGGTTTTATCACCTTAAGGTGAGTCAGGTTTTGTCCACGCCAGCTCCCTGTTGACTTAAGCTGTGTGAGTTTTACGACTGCTGACATGGCAAGTGATGATTCATCAGAGGCCTGAAGGGCTGGAAACGGGACGCGGTTCTGTTTTTTTTAATAGATTTGACGACTTTTTGTCAGAGAACTAAATGAAATTTGAGCATCTTCAGTGGCTCTATTCAGTTGTTTTGCTGTCGGACTCTGACGCCCTGTCATTCTTCAGATTTAACAAATCGACCAACAAGTCATTTGGAAGATCTAAACACGCCATGATCTAACTTCAGCGTAAATAAAACCCGACCACACCTGTTGTGACGTTGCTCTGTAATTACTGCTGTATCGCTACTGTAATGCAGCACCAGTCATGATGAGTACTAGTGATGCGTTCAGGTAATCATTGACTTCAGGGTACAATGCCAAACAGACGTCATGCAAGGGCTGGACGATATAGAAAAAAGTATATAGATATAATTTTTTAAAAATATTGATCGATATTGATAATTATTGAAAAATATTTTCAAAATTGTAGAAAATATTTTACGTGCACCCCTGGCCATTTTAATTTTGGTATTTTGGTTTATTTCTCCACCTCTTGTCGCTGCGACATCTTTAGGCCTGCCTCAAACGACTACTTTAATAGTCGACTAATCGTGTCATTCATAAAAGTTTAGCTTTTTGCACCAAGATGCTCTAATATACCATCATTAGCTTCTAGTCTGAAGTGTGATCAGTTATGTGCCATCTAATAATAAAGACGACAAGTTGATAGCTTATCAAACAACTTTAATGAACTTTGTAACCTGTTAATACAAATGCTACAGTCAGATGGAGGTAGGCACCTAAAACCTAAAATGACTTGTGTTCACTAGAGGCATGGTGGCAAGGTTGAAGCACTTCATCTTCCAATCATAACTCAGTAGCAGGACACACCAAGGTACGTGTCTGTAGCACGGCTGGTCCACACGTCAGCAGTCAGGGACCATCGACAGCTCTGAGGGTCTGCTTTACCGTAAAGATAAAATATATTAAAGTTAGTTTATTTACCAGATTCATAATTCTGTTATATCACATAAAGTAGGTTAAGTTTTAACACAAAGAAAATGTTTTATGCTTAAAAAATATTAGTTTCTTGATTCCTCAGCCAGCAGCCTTTTTATTTAATCATAAAATGCATTTTATTCTAATGTTTATTTTATGTGTCCAGAGAGAAGAAGAAGAAAAAAATATAATTTCTAAAGCGCCTGTCAAGATAAAAATTACGAGGCGCTTCACAAAAGCAAAAAATTAAAAAATTTAAAAAAGAATTTAGAAAATGGTTAAAAATATCTTTAAAATGAGCAAAAAATAGACAATGGTGATTAAAAAAATGTTAAGAAAGAGAGAGAGTGGACAGGAAAGAGGAAATCAGTGGATCCTGAGGAAGGTGGAATAGGTGGGGAGCAGAATAAAGAGAGAGTGGTGAAGAAGTCATACAAAAGCCAGCTTGAACAAGTGAGTCGTCAGCTGCTTTTTAAAGGAGACCACTGAGTCCACTGTTCTCAGGCTCAGGGGGAGAGAGGTCCAGAGTCTGGGGGCCACAGCAGCAAATGATCTGTCACCTTTGGTCTTTAGCCTGGTGCTGCACAACCAGTAGGCTTTGATCACTGGACCTCAGGGACCTGCTGGAGGTGTAGGGACTAAGAAGATCACCAATGTAAGATGGTGCTTGTCCATGTAAGGCCCTATAGACCAGAACCAGGATCTTGAAATGAACCCTGAAGTTGCCTGGCAACCAGTGAAGCTGGAGAAGCGGGGTGATGTGAAAGAGAAACAGAGAAGACACACACACACACACACACACACACACACACACACACACACACACACACACACACACACACACACACACACACACACACACACACACACACCTTAATGTTGTTTAATTCTTCTTTTCCATCATGTTGAACTGGGATCAGCCTGATAGATGGTTGTTGTCATATATATGTCTGTAACCTCCACTGTAACGTAGCGGGATGAAATAAATCATTAGTGTTTATAATTAGAGCAAAAATACGTGACACACAAACGTCTTCTTAAGGTAATAAAGTAATCATCTCTACTGGTGTTGCTACAGCTATAAATACAAGTACCGTATTTTCACGACCATAAGGCGCACCTAAAAGTCTTAAATTTTCTCCAAAATGTACGCCGCGCCCTATGGTGCGGTGCGCCTATTGTGTTGTTGTGAGACGCGAACGTAGTAGAAGACAAGGGGCGTGGCGTGAACGTGCGGACGTGAGCGAAGACAGACCTGTGGATCTGCCACATCGCCATCAACATCCTCGCTATTTGCCTCAGACTCCGGCTGTGAGTCTCCGTCCACTTGCTCTGCTTCCAGTTCAGAAAACAGCCGTACGGTCTGAACTGCCTGGTGGACATTTATCCTTCTCATCATCCTTTATATAAGCCTAATAAAAGCCTACTAAACTGCAGCGACAATATATCTGTCCGGATCGCTCCAAAATATGAAGTTTACCGCCAATATCTGTCTAATTGTTTGCTGTTACTCCGTTCGCGCCACTCCTTTCCCCACGAAGCGGCTCCTTTTTGCGCACATCTCGTTACTCTTGCAGCCTTCCTCTCTCTCTCAGCTACATAATGATACTTTTTATCAATTGAATATGTGAGACTTCCACCAACAGCAAAAGGATCTCATGTTTTTGTGGGTTTTTTATGTTCACAAGCACATTCCCTCTCACAGATTACTAAACTGCTGTTTTAACAAGTTATCAGATTGTCTATAAATAGGTCCTTTTATAGTTGAGTATAACTCCGCTTTTACGTTGCCTATTAACAAAATTTAAAAACTGGGGTGTAGTTTATAATCTCCTTTTTAAAGCTGAACTGAAACCAAAACTCAGAGAGGCGGAGTCTTGCTGCTACAGCGTCCCAAATCAGACCTGTTCTAAAGACGCAGACCAGTCCATGGACCCCAGAGGGTTAATAAACACAATTCAAATCACACTATTTTCTTAGGCCCATTAATAACACACGTATGATTTTGTTCATGTGGAACGTTTATGTGGTTAAATCCACCAACTACCGGTAAACACATTCTGAATTTAGCGCATCAGCGCTAGAAGCGGCGCTGCGAGCAGCTGCGACCCAAAAAGTACCAGAACCGCTGACGGCGCATGCGCAATCATGCATCAACACCGCTCGCCCGCTATTTCCCTAATAACACACGCTGTTCTTTTTTATTTCAACATGTTTTTTACTCACGAAGATTGTCGTGTTCTTGTCAAATTAAACTGATCACAAAACACAGATTTACTTTCTTTATTTCGTTTTCCTCATCCAACCCCCATAAATCCCTGTGTGTCCTCCTGCAGCACTCCCAGTGTACGCCCGGCGAGGGAGACCCGCGATTATCGCTTTGTCGCGCATGTCTCATTGAAAATGAATGGAGGAGAGGCGAAGTTGCCTCCCGTGTGTCGAGCCCATTCAGCGCACGCAATGAGGAAGTGCACGTGCGCTCTAAACCAGGTCTGAACCAGGACTAGAGCAGTAAAGTGAAGCATGCTTTCGGCTGTTTATAATTTTCACAATGTCTGGTTTGCACTGATATGTTCCGAGTCCCGAGCCCGCACAGATGTTTTACCGGTACGTTTTACCGCGCCCGCGCCCTATAACCCAGTGCGCCTTGTGTATGTGTTAAATACCAAAAAGACACCCGTAACTGAAGCTGCGCCCTATTACACGGTGCGCCCTGTGGTCGTGAAAATTCTGTATTTCTGTTGATGTTAGCAGCTAACAAGAGGTAAACTTACCGAGGTGACTCTTTGTTCTTCCTGTTAAGATGCTCGTGCTTCGCCGATGTGCTCCCGTTAAAGGAGAGTTTCGCTTTGCAGTAGTGATGTGACGTTCATGAACAAATCTAATCTTTTGAACGGGGTTTCAAAGTGAACGATGAGAGCCGAGTCCCTGTAGAGATCCGTTCATCTTGTCTTCCGGTAACAAACCTCCCCGGGAGTCGGTGAAGCGCGCCCGCTCAGACCCCCACCCACCGCTGTGACGGACGTAAGAGGAACCGTAACCAACCCCGTGTGCCCTCACGGACACCGCGGGAACACGTTGCTCTTATTTCTGCCACATGATAGGTTATTATAAAAAAAGGAAACTTTTTTTATCGAAGTTTTATCGACCCGTTGTTTTCTCTATCGCACCACATGTCTGTCGATAGATATATTGAACTACTGAATTATCGTCCAGCCCTACGTCATGCCAACCCGGAGAAACTTGGATCATGTTTAGTTGTGCACGCCATCACGGATCTTGTGACTGATGAGCGATGATCCAAGGAACATCAGAGGAGTAGAGAGGTTATTACCTTGATCTGTCCTCTGAGCTGCAGATGGATCTAGGGCAGAGTCTAATTTAAGGATTCACTCTGACACAGATATATGTTTGGCCTCATCCCAGTTATTCGGCGCCTCCATGGACGGCTGGGAGTTTACGCTCTGGTTATGACATTTGGCTAAATCCAACATAAGAGCTCTGCTCTACACACTGGTCGTTTCATTATTGTGTTTATTTATTATTATTTTTAATTGATTTCAGATGTAAGGATTTATAAAAATCGATCCAGACTTATGCAGTGGAACTAGGCTTTGAAGCATGAAGCGAAGTTTTCCTAATCTCTGGTTCTATATTTAGATTGGTGGATGACGTAATGCAGTCAACAAAACACAGACATGCTGTGTGTGTTGCGTGCTTGCATGGAGGATGGGTGGTGTGTGTGTATGTGTGTGTGTGATTCCTGCGTGAATCCTGTCGATGTGTGAAATCCTGCAGCTCATCCAGAGGAAAATCTGAATCTGAAGCTAGAAAAAGAGCCAAAGCAGGATGAGTTTTGTTCTTTTTCATTTTCACTTTAAAGTTTGAACTTTAAGCTAGAGCTTTAACATTGATATCAGCAGGGCTGGGATGATAATCAGTAAATCAATTAATCGTATGATAAATGAAAATTCAATAATTTTTCCAGCCTCGATATATCTGTCTTTGTCAGACACGTGACCTGCACGTCAACCACACCCCCTTAGCGCCATTTTAGGTGTATGACTTGCGTTGCTAGGGGAAGCTGCAGCTGAAGTTGCAGCAGAACAAGAGTCAATAGGATGGATAAAAAAAAACAAGGATGAACATATCCGTTACAGGAATAAACATCTGAAGGAGGCTAGAGATCTGCATTTTCAGAAATTGTCTACAATCAGTAACGTAGATCTCTATGACCTCAAAGGGAACAAACAGAGCTCAGGCATTTCATTACTGACGAAAATATATCACTTGAGTAAGTTAAAGGATTAATTGTTGCATTTTAAAGGGTGTACTTGCATTATTGTGATATAATAACATTACATAAGTGGTTATTTTGCTCTCAAATATTTTGGTCAGGGGAGTTTACGGTTAACCGCTTATTAACCATTTAATAGCTTCAATTACTGGTTTAACACATTTTGGAAAATTTGCATCCCTACTGCTGACCAAAAAACACACTTGAATTTTGTGGAATGGACAGGTGCCCTATAGGGGGCGCACTTTACCTGCTTTACAGCTGTTAGCTGTAATGCTAGTAGTTAGCATTTTCAATTCGCCTATCGTCAATAAAAAGCGCAAGAATAAGACAAAGTTGGCTTTTTTGTCGGCATGGTGGAGCCTGGAAGCAAACGTAATAGTAATGTCTTTAATTGGTGAAGCAATAAGCTAAAACCACACTACCTACACTGGTTTGAGGGAGCTAAAAGAGGCTACAAAATCACGGGCTGATGGTGACCTGTCTTTGTTACTACTTGACCACGTTACTACTAGAGAGTCATAATATTTTTGTCCAGCAGTTTGGATCTTTTTACTTTGTGGCTTATTTTAGTATTAGTTGGCTCTTGTTAGTGTTAGCTTGTTGTTAGAGCTAGCTACAGCAGGCTACAGCAGGTTGTTTACGACAATTGTAATTCCACTTTGAACCAGTAGGGCAGAGGAGCAGGAAACTGCTTTCAGTTGCTGATGATGCTTTTTTAGAAAACGGTTGGACTTACGTTGTTTCTTTTTTGTTTGTTGTTTGTGCAAAAACATGAGAACTAAGGCTGGACAATAGTTCAATAACGATGGAAAGAAAAATGGTTCAATAAAAGTTTCCTTTCTTCTTTCATTCTAGCCTATGTGGTAGCTTCATACTAAATTCATTACTTACTCCCAACCAATCAAAAACACAAACCCAGACTTAAACAAGCTCTTGCAGCAAGGAGAGGTGGAGGAAATACTTCCAAATAACGATTACGGTAGTTCACCATCATAGCAGTATTTTAATTATTACAAGTCTGACAAGAAACATACATTGTTTTGCATTATTTGCAAATAAAGCCAAGTTTGTTAACAAATTAGCTTGTTTTATCATAAGTACATGAGTACAGATATACAATGGCCAAGGTTGCAGTTAAAAATATTTTCTACATTTTTCATAATTATCAATAATTATTGATATCGATCGAAGTGAATTTTTTTTATCGACATATGCTTTTTTTTCTCTATATGGTCCAACCTTAATGAGAACCGGTCTACTGGTTTGTAGGAGGATACTTTCAATTCAAATTATGTAGCAGGGTTGTTTTTGTTATCCTGGCTCAGCCTCCGTAGAGAAGCATAACAAGCAGGAAAGCTCTCTGAGATGGACTTTTGGATGTGTTTCAATTAAATTTGTAATCTATGATTTATCCCAACCAAGAAAAGGTCCTGCCGTAACATCTTTTATTTATTTTTAATCTCTCAAACTGAATAAAATTATGAAGTTAGCCTTCGGATATGTTTTAAAAACATTGTATGTGTACTTACAAATTTTCAGACTTTTGATGCTTTTTTTTTCCAAGGTCATGGTTTACTCTACATTTTCCTCCAGAAGAAATTATTTGGGTTGTTATCCACGTTGCAGGGCCCTTTCAGTCGGGTCTGGCATGGTACCCTTTAGCTCTGATCCCTGCTGTCTGTGGCGTAGCAAATCTCCAAGCTGGCTGTTTTCACTGCAGGGAGAAGTTGGCAGGGTGTGAAAAGGAGGCCATCTGACCCCTGTACCTGCTTTCCTTCCATTATGAGTTTCCACTGAAGCCAGGATCACATTAATTTCATGAACTAGCTCAACATCTTTGGAAAAGTACAGGTTATTTTGGTTATTGAGTATAAAGAAATATGTCATTTCATAAATTACAATCCATTTTTGATCTGCGGCCATATTATGTTAAATGTGGTAAAATTGTTGCTCAGTAATGGAGAAATTAATAATCTGAATTATTTTGGTGAATAGTGAAATTGCAATTCTAGAAAACAGGATTACTCAGTGAGGTGGGACACACTCTCCAGAGTTCACATTTTAAAGAAGCTGTAGATACCGATTTATGTCAGCAGGTGGCAGAGTTGAGAAATTTAGTGTTGACCTGAATTGTGGCTCAATCCCAATACTTGCACTTCCACCCTTGCGCTCTTCAATTGTGCGATCCCGGCCAGGGGTGGGAGTGCGTAAAAGCTGCGGCACACCAGAGGCAGATACGCCGCACTGCGGAAAAGCTGCAGATACACCACGGTTTAGAGAAGTCAAGTGGTGACACAGGATGCGCCACTGAGCGCTTCTTGGAAAGTCACGTGATAGTCACAACATCACGTGAGACTTGAGAGCAGGAAGTGCGACGTGACTCTTGTTTATACATTATCAGACATGCCGTCGTGTTTTGTGAGACTCCAATTCATCAAAAATGGGATAGCATGCTATTTATTAGAATATTTTAAGATCAATAGTACTTCAAAGTAGGGCTGCAACGATTCGTCGAAGTTGTCGACAAATATCGACATTAGTCGACAATGAATTTCATTGTCGACGTTGTCGCCAGACGTGTTTTTTCTGACCGAGTGAGGCATCTTACTTCATTACAATCTCTGCCGAGAGTCACACATGTGCAATAGCTTCTCTGCTGAGCGTCAACTAACAGAAATGGCGGCGTCCAACACAGCAGCTACGCGTACCAAAACATCTAAAGTTTGGGAGCGTTCTAGCCTGGATTTGGCGAATAAAAAGATGACCTGCATTATTTGCAAAGCAGTCCTTGCGTATCACGGCAGCGCCTCGAAGATGCATGAACAGTTAACGAGAAAGCACTTCGGACAGTTGAATGAAACAGTCTGACTCACCTCTGTAAGATTTAAATAACACGAAAGCCAATACGTTTTGTTTTGGATGTATGTTTTTTTTAACGTATTTCCGCTTTTAAAAAAGAGAGATTTAATGTTATGCCCGACTGTGCCTGACAAAAGTATTTTAATTTTATTTATGCATTTATGTCTATACTGACTGAGAACTGTGCCTAATTGGTGTTAGGCGGCATTTTTATTTACTTTTAGTATGAATTGGCCTATCAGCAGCAAAGTTCAATAAAATATGCATTTTCCATTGAAGTACCCATCTTTCTTGTGTTTATTATCATTTTTCACATAATTAAAGCAATCTCATGCTAAATTTAAGAAAAATGTAATAATTATCCGATTAGTCGACTATTCGTTTCAATAGTCGGTGACTAGTCGACTATTAAAATAGTCGTTAGTTGCAACCCTACATTAAAGTTATCAGAACTGTGGTTGAGTTTGTGCCATAAAGCCGTTCCGCGTCGTAATGTCTGTTGTAAACTGTACTCTACAATGTTGTAAACCGCGCCGCAGTGCTTGAAATAGAATTGGCACCCATCTTCAGCGCCTCAGAGTGGCGCTTCTGGGACGTGGCGCAGCTCTCCGCGTGTAGCCACTCTCATTAACAGTAATGGCTTCTATTTACAACGATGGCGTGGAAGCTGCGTGGGTGCGTCCGTCTCCGGTGTGCCCTAGGCTTAAGGTGTCCCGATTCTCAAGTGCGGAAGTTGACCACACCCCTTTTGCACCCTTGATCCACACTTCACCCAAGTCTGCATCTATTTGGACTTCGTTGAAGGGTGTTGAGAGATTGGAGGGTTAAATTATGACCAATAAGATGTGATAATTCTATATAGAGATAGAATATCAACCTGATTGATCATTGAACGTTTAACCAGAAGAATTTAGGATTCTTTGCTTATTCAGGGACCATAACACATTTTGTATTAATTCAGACAGAGTCAAGTATATGATTGAAAATAAACTTTATTTTCTAGACTAAATACATGAAAAGCTATAATGATATGTGATGGAATGGTGTTGTGTGAAGTAGTAATTACTCACAATCCTTTTCTGCAGGAGCAAAGGCTGAAGCGCCTTTTTTGAAAATATGCATTTTCAATTCAAATTGTTCAATTTAGGATGATTAATTGATAATCTTAATGATTTAGACAAAGATTTAATGTGGACGGCAATTGATGTAAAATTTGTCAAACAACTGTTTGGTTGTTTGTTTGAAAGTTGGTAATAAAAAGGGGCACAGTGCAAGTATTGGGATCGTGCCATCGTCTGCCATAAAAATGCTCAGCATCTGGCCTTTCTAGAATAAAAAAATCTTATGAACTATTTTGTGAAATGTAGCCATTCATCTAAAACATGAAGATACCAGCTGATTAAGCAAAATTTTTACCTGTTTTATCGGTCATATAAATAAAACATAAGCTGGTATACAGAACTGCTATGGAAGCTCAGATGTCGACGAATGCAGTCAAAGAACTAAAGGTTTTTGAGAAATGTTGATGCCTGGAAACAAACGGTACTGCTTGGACACCTTTTAATTTTTTTGTTGATTCTTTCTTTATTTTCTTGTTTTATTCCATGATGAATCTCACACGATTGCAAAAGAACTGTGATTCCCTCCAAGCAACACAGACGCAAGTGATTTCTTTTAAGGGTTTATTGGACGTCCTTTCATTGTGGACCTCTTCTGTCCTCCTTTCCTTAGACCTCGCTTAAACCGTGAAACTAAATATACAGGATATTACAATTAAAACGTATACAATAATGTGCAACAACATAAAGACAAATAAATACCTCGTTGGCTGTTTTGCTTAAACACAAAGGGAATCCATCTGTCTTCCTTTAAGTCCTTTCGTTATTTATTCCTTTGGCAATGAATTGAATCTCAGTCCGTTCTCAGCTAGCTGCTTGTCAGCACTTCATCCAGGTTCTGTCTGTTCCTCACACCTGGCTTGTATTCATCAATTAAGGGTGTGGCTGGCAGAGCAGCTCATGTAACTTTTCAAAATAAAATTACAGGAAACACAACCAACCCAGTGTCTTACAAATGGGAAAAATAAATAAATTAAGAAATAAACAGTAACAGCAGTTACAAGAACGCTTCAGTTAAAGAAACTTTCTGAACTTCTCTGCACACGTTTCTACATTTGCCCACATAATTTTCTCTCTTTGCTTTGGGGAATTCATGCACTGCAAATTTTTTGCTTAGACGAAAAATGTATTTAGCCGCAAATAAACCGCATCGACTACCATTTTTCACCCTCGAGCCACCGTCCCTTTTTTCCTGTCATTATTACAGTTGTCATAATTTATGCTCCTCTCTCTCCTTTTTGTACTAACTCTGGTGTTGTTGGGTGCTGTTTTGGTCCAATTCTCTCAATAGATAAAACAAGGGATCCTAATGATAATCTGTTTGTTTTTGCACTTTTAAACGACCATGAATGATCTCATTCCCCTGGAGGATAAAAAGTCCAATGCATTAGAGTAAAGTACTGCGCGCCAGCTTGTTAAAGCGGCACATGTGAGGCAGGTATTAGAGGAAAATTGTGAGCTCCATGTGGACTTTTAGAATAATTTTACCAGCGTCACATTATTATCAAAAATGTATTATTTTATGGCATTTCGGGACTGAGTCGTCATCGTGTCTTGAGGCTGGAACCAGCGTTGAGTCAGACATATTCGTGCACTTGCGTCTTCTTTACTTCCTATCTGACTTCCTGTAAGGTCTATGACCTCCCAGTATGTAGAGACTTCATCCAAGACCGATACAGCTTTTGCAGGTCATGTTGCTGCAGGACAATTACTTTAATTGGGATTTGTCTGAGCAGCTGTTATGCATGCAATTGTTTAGACAAAGTCGGGGTCACATTTTTGAAGAGGACACAAAACGATTAGTCACTGATCATCTGAATGTCTCCCTACATTGAATCCCAATTATTCAAGTAGAACGGTTCTCTGATTTATCATTTTCTTTCTTTCTCAGGACGACTGAAAATGCTTGAGGCTGGAAGCTAAAGCCCTCCAACAGAGAGAGGCTCTTACCGGGCTGGGGCTGGACCCACGGCCCCCTACCTTAGGGTGGGGCGAAGGGCTCTCTAAGCCCTTCATAAGTCAGGAGCATGGGGGATGGAGGTGCCAGTGCAGCTGGAGGAGAAGGGGTGAACCTATCCCACGCGCTGTTTGACAAATTTGTTCAGGCGTCAACATGTAAAGGCACCCTCAAGGCCTTCCAGGAGCTGTGTGAACACCTGGAAGTGAAGCCTAGCGAGCACAGGATTTTCTATCACAAACTCAAGTCCAAACTTAACTACTGGAAAGCCAAGGCACTGTGGGTGAAGCTAGATAAGAGGGCCGTCCAGAAGGAATACAAGAAGGGACGTGCCTGTGCCAACACGAAGGTAAGCCTGCATCTCTGGAAACTCGATAATTCATCTAAAGCTTCAGCAGGTGGCTTGGTGGGGGCTCCTGATCCCAGTGAGAGCCAGCAGAATAAATAATGTGATCCACGTCGTCTAAGACTCATGTAATGTGAAGCTCTTGTTTACCAGCCAGACCACAGCACAAGGACAGGAGAACACAAGGACACGTGATGCTAGGAAGACACTTTGGCTTGGGCTGAATCCCGTTTCCGTACCCCTTCCCATACACACACCCAGGTTAACACTTCTTTTGCCGTCTTTATTTAGTGTCTGATCATTGGTGCGGGGCCATGCGGGCTACGTACAGCCATCGAGTTGGCTTTTCTGGGGGCCAAAGTGGTGGTTTTGGAGAAAAGAGATGCCTTCTCCAGAAACAATGTGCTACACCTCTGGCCTTTCACCATCCAAGACCTCAGGGGCCTTGGGGCCAAGAAGTTCTATGGGAAGTTCTGTGCTGGTGCTATTGACCATATCAGTAAGTACTCTAACTCTACTGTAGTTACATCGCTGCTGTTTAGTTCTCAGATTTAATTGCAGGAAGATGTTTGTCCTTGGGTTGGGTGCGTAATGGTTGTTGATGTTTTTGTATTTTTCTGTTTTTGGTACTTGTATGTGTGCGTGCGTGTAGTTACATGTGTGTGTGTGTGTGTGTGTGTGTGTGTGTGTGTGTGTGTGTGTGTGTGTGTGTGTGTGTGAGCCAAAGGTTTACTCATTGTTGGTCATTCACATGTGAGGTTATGACATGAATGCGTATATAGGTTTTATGGGTTTTACAAATGTGTAAATTGGACGTGTTTTTAGAATTTAGAGATTTTAGTGCCGGCTGCTTCACAATGCTGTCTCGAATTGCCCCTCGGGGACTAATAAAGTTGTCTTGAGTCTTGAGTTTTTGTATTTTTCTGTTTTAGGTATTCGTCAGCTACAGCTCATGCTGCTCAAAGTGGCTCTTCTGCTGGGCATTGAGATCCACGTCAACGTAGAGTTTAAGGCTCTTATTGAACCCCCTGAAGATAAAGAGAGCGAGGGTAAATGACAAAACTCCTGGGGGGGGGGGCGATGAAAGGGGAAAGCATATCTGGTTCATTAGAGAATTGCCTAACATGCCAGAAGCTTGGCTCTGTGGATGCATTTCTGTCTGATTACATACGCTGTGTTTTCTCAGGGATAGGCTGGAGGGCTGAGGTCCACCCCAGGACACACCCTGTCAATGAACTGGAGTTTGATGTCATCATTGGAGCGGATGGAAGGAGAAACACACTACCAGGCAAGTTTGCATTGATGGGCTGGATGAAAATCATTAGCAATGCATTTTGTTTTTTTTTCCCTTGACTAAACACGGCAGAACACAAGAAACACTGTTTTTGTTCTAAGTGGACTTGAAGGTTACGCAGAATGATTATGATGTCACGCATATACAGCTGCAGACAGAACGCTGACCTCACTCTGGGCCCTCGTGCATGAATGAGCACATCTGTGTGTAAGTTTGTTTGCGGCTAGCCGCTACGCTGAACTTCAGAGTATTTGCTCCCCTGGCACCGCAGAACAGGAATTGTTGAATTGGATATCTGTTTCCTTTATGAGCACCGAGACCTCACACACTGCCACAAAGTGAACCCTGTATAGCAGAGCACCGTGATCCCTATCTATAGTACAAACTGTTTAATCCATGAAGTGAATCTTCATGCTCCCCTTGAGATATCCAGTAACTATGAAATGCATTCAAACTGTGTAAAAAATTAAAAAAAGAAGAAGCTGGAAAGCTGTTTATGTCATCCAGATGAAGAACATCTGCTAGTGTTTAAATGCGTTCAATAGGTTTTGATATGTTCTCAAAGCAAATATCGTTGCTGACTTGTTCTGGTTTTGTGGTTCGATTGTTTACTTTCTGCCGAGGAAAACAAAGAAATGGAATCTAAGCTGCAGAAGTTCACATCCGCAGACCTCGTCACTGGTCCTGTAATCTTGTACTCTTCCTCAGGATTTCGGCGTAAGGAATTCAGAGGAAAGCTGGCCATAGCGATCACCGCCAACTTCATCAACAGGAACACAACGGCCGAGGCAAAGGTTGAGGAGATCAGTGGCGTGGCCTTCATCTTTAACCAGAAGTTCTTTCAAGATCTCAGGGAGGCGACAGGTCCGTCACAGCAGTGCCTCGCTTTGATGACACATAGGGATGGGTACCTTTGACATTTGAATCAATTCAGTACTAATTCCCGGTACCTAGGAATCGATACCTGTACTTAACGGTACCAATTTTAGATACTTTTGAATGTTTAATATTTTAATTCTCTTTTATAACTAAATATATATTTTTCTCAATATATAACCATATTTGATAAATATCACGATAAATAACATTCAACTGTTTGCATTTTAACATCGTCCTTGTAGTTTTATAAGCTGATAATTAAACTGAAGCAAACTTCTTTACTGTGAACTAAATTTACTGTGTATCTTCATTCCTTTTGCCATCTTTTTTCATTTGATTTTTCCTACTGGGAAGTTGGAATTTCCCAGGAGAAAGCGAACGCACCATTAGCTGATAACAATGGTAGCAATGGAAGCTAACATACCAAGCTAACGTTATCTTAAACAGTTTATTTAGCTGCTGGAGCAGATTAAAACGATGATGCCTCACACTTGGATCGCTGTCGCTGGTTTCATCTTCACCCAATCACCCGTCGCATTTAGTAAAGTGAAGCCAAACTTTAGAGCGCGTTCATGTTCTTCCAGTCGGGTATTCGGAGTTCCGAGGAGAAAGCGAACGCACCATTAGCGGAACGGAAGCTAACAAATCAAGCTAACGTTGTCTTGAACATTTTATTTACCTACCGGAGCAGATTAAGATGAGGATGTCTCACTTAGATCGTTGTCGCTGGTTTCATCATCACCCAGTTACCCATCACATTTAGTGAAGTGGACCCAAGCTTTAGCGTGCGTTCTTTCTACCATGCTGCTCTGTTTACAACTTGCTCGCAGCGACCGACGACATAACGCTCTTGCGCATGTCTAGGCAAGTTCTCGTTATGAAGGACGGGTACCGAAACGAGGCACCGTTTCAAATGACGTGAATCGGTGCTCAGTCGGTACTATGGAATTCGGTCGGTGCCTTAAAAAGTACCGAATTCGGTACCCATCGCTAATGACACATGAGGATTTGTTTTTGTTTATTTTAAAGCGTAACTTAGTGACTTAGCAGATTCCTCACATCCCTCTCTGCTGTGCTTCAGCTGCACCTCTAAATATTTGCAGAAGAGCCAGTTTTATATATGCAGCAGCCTTGTAACCATGGATACTGTAGGAGTAGTTCTGATTGACACTAGTTAGAGACTCCTACTGGCTCTTAGTGCTGTGTATTGGAGTTCCTGGTAATTAAAACACATTTTTTCATACCAAGGTTTAGGTTCTTTGTCAGTGTGATCACATAATTAAACTTTTTATGATACAGCATAAAATAAACCACAAATGTTGGATTTGTTTTTGGTTTTTGGCCATTTTAATATCACCGTTTGGCTCCTGGGAGCTCCGTAGGCCAAGAAATAAAGGCAAATAGGAGAATTATTGTGTTCTTTCAATCACAGTTTCAGTTTAGTTAAAAAAAACCAATGAACAGGCTTTGTTTGAATAGTTTTTAGTTTTTATGTTTGACTTTGTTTTTTGGGCCTTTCTAGGGTCATGTGTTCTGAGTCCTGTAGTTGCTGCTCTTAATCTCGATGGAAAACAGGAATCTGTAGCAATAAGGAAAATAACTGCTTAGGATGTGACAATGCATCTTTTTCTTTTCAGGTATTGACCTGGAAAACATTGTCTACTACAAGGATGACACGCATTACTTTGTGATGACTGCCAAAAAACAGAGCCTGCTGGAGAAAGGAGTCATTCTGCATGTGAGTGATCAAAGCACAGAGGGGTGCTTCTCTCTGCACGTGTTGAGTTCTCATTCTGTTTCTCTGTGGCAGATCTTCTTAAATAACACTATTAGAAGTATGTCACGTTTTTTTCTTTTCCTCTAACTCTCCTTTAGTGTTTCAGCTTTTTATTCTCTTAGCCCGGCATTAGCCTAATGGTCGAACCGAGCCAACAGGGTTCAGGAACTTGCTGCCAACTCAAGCTCTCACTGAGAGTTTGTGTCCACTGGCGTTTCCCGGGGCATTTTCCACAGGAAACAGGAAAGGCCTTTTTAAATGTCAGTCTTCATGCGCAGGCATTAATGAAGGTGTGCTTTGGTACCTTACATTTGTTTTTGAGCAGTTTTTGCTGTAAAATCTTAGGACCAAGCTGGACAGATCCTCCTAACACAGGAGTGGGGAACCGTGGTCCTCGAGGGCCGGTATCCTGCATGTCTTTGCTCCAACCCTTCTGATTCAGTGGTTGAGTCACATGTTCTGCAGCTTTTCAGGTTTTGCAGAAGTTTGTTACTCACCTGCTGATTGAAATCAGGTGGGATGATGCAGGGTTGAAACTAAAATATGCTGGATAGCGTCCCTTGATGGACCGGGGTACCCCACCCCTGCTCTAACAGGTAGGGGAAAAAAACGTCAGGAAAAGGAATAGAGGAAGGTTGGAAGGGTGAGCTTAAATGGGCATTATGGAAGTTTGACAGCCAAAACATGTCTAGAAATAATAAATGTCTTCTTCATACAGTCTCCTGCAATGCCCTGGTCCTGTAGAATGAGCCCTGGCATTTTTACTGTGATTGCCTGTTTTTCTGTAAAATCACAGAAAAAGAGAGATGCTCGGGTCGAGCAGGCTGCTTCATGCGCGTTCACGCTCAGGCATCGCCCGTAGCGTTTGCTATCCGTAGCTTTAGCAGCAGAGAGAGAGGCAGTGCCACTTTGTCGCTGTTCCTAACGCCTAGTGACAAAGCTAGCTACATTTCTGAGGACCCTTAGCTACTTTCTGTAGAACTTTCTTCTAGATATTTCCTGCAAATTAGCAACAAAATAGCCATTTTCGCTCCGAACCGTTCTTTGGATTGACGTAGTTTCAGCTGTCATCAAGGATATAAATATTACAGATACATCAAATGTTACTGGCACTTTAGCTCACCTAGTAAGATGTCTGACTCTCATGCAGAAGACCTGGGTTTGATTCTGGGTGTGAACATAGTTTTAGAGTTTCTTTTTTACATTAATGGTGTTTTTTTTACAGTAAGATGCCCAAATTTTTATTTGAGACTCGCCGAACGGCATTGAATTCACAGACAAAAAAGATGTGGGTTCAACTTTCATTTTGGAACAATTTTTCAAGCAAGGGAAGGGAATGATCTGAGCATGCATATCCAAACACATCACGAGTCTTTGATCATGCATTTTTTTATTTGCATGCAAAGATCATGTGTGTGAAAGGATCTGTTTTGGGATCCTACTTCCTGTTTCTTTTCTTGTAGGACTATGCAGACACGGAGCTCCTCCTGTCCAGAGCTAACGTGGACCAGGCTGCCTTGCTGTCTTACGCTCGCGAAGCTGCAGATTTCTCCACCAACCACCAGCTCCCCACACTGGACTTCGCCATCAACCATTACGGTCAGCCCGATGTAGCCATGTTCGACTTCACCTGCATGTACGCCTCGGAGAACGCCGCCATGGTACGACAACGCGGCGGCCACACGCTGCTGGTGGCGCTCGTAGGCGACAGCTTGCTGGAGGTGAACACTATTACAAGTGTTATTTTTTGGGGGGTTTTTTGCACATCAGTCCTGGTCTTTATCTCTTTTTTCGTGGCTGCGGCCATATTTGGTTGATGAATGCGACGTTGGCTGTTGTCTGCAGCCGTTCTGGCCCATGGGCACCGGCATCGCTCGAGGTTTCCTGGCAGCCATGGACTCGGGGTGGATGGTGAAAAGCTGGGCCCAAGGGAAAACTCCTCTAGAGGTTCTAGCTGAGAGGTGAGAATGTGGAAACATTGATACACACACACACACACACACACACACACACACACACACACGCACTCTTATTTACACACTCATGCACAGTCACACCCTTTTATCACTAAGTGCTTTACTAGGAATTGTGTCTATATGCGATTTAAAGCTTCAGTCCCACCTCTCCTAGTACTAATGGGATAAGAGGCTCTCAAAAGGCCTGAAAGGGATCACGTGACTCCATAGTTGTTAGAGTCTTGGTAATATTTGGGTTTATTTAGCCTTTGTCTGTCTTGGGCAGATATTTTAATCTGCGACTGTGTTTTAGGGAGAGCATATACCGACTTCTGCCTCAGACAACGCCGGAAAATGTCAGTAAGAACTTCAGCCAGTACAGTCTGGATCCTACCACACGTTACCCAAACATCAGCCTCAACTTCCTCAGGCCCAGTCAGGTGAGGATGAGTGGTCTGGAGATAGTTTTCATGCCTGCTGCAAACGCGTCTCTCTCCATGCTGGTGGCATCCTGTTTTTATTTCTGCTATAATTCTTTGTTTTTAAATTAGTTTGATGCTTAAAATCTCTCTGGACTCTCATTTGCGGTAATCATGTCGATGTTGCAGGTACGCCACCTCGTTGACACAGGGGAGTGCAGGG